>NW_019154101.1:8027107-8317747 GCF_002288905.1 Enhydra lutris kenyoni
GGGTTCTATCTCCCCCCTCAGACTGGGGGTCCCTGAGGGCAGGTATTAGGAGCCTATCTTTTCCTTGCTCCCAGCTCAGCAGCTGTTACTCCTCCAGGCCCTCCGCCCCTTCCTGGCACTGTTCCAGTCTCCTTCCTGCTCCAGAAATGACTGTTCTCTTCCAGGCAACATGCTCTCCTGGTCTCTGTCTCCCCTGTTTTGGGTGAATCGGTCCCTTGCTCACCCCTGTTTCTTGCTGTCCTCTCCCTCCTGCCGGTGTGTGTACGAGGACGAACAGGCTGCATCTTGCTAGCTGAGCTTACCCTTTGGTGATTAAAAGGAACATCATGCTGCCAGCAGAGTAATCCTAATTACAAAGGAGAAACCACTGCTTTTAACCAAGAGACCAACGGGGACATTCTGTGCCTTTTCCCAGCACAGCGGGAGGTGTACAAAGCTGGCACAGGCTCCTAGGGAGCTGGGTGGTGGAGCTCCCTGGAGAAGCTGCCTGGTCCCCTCTGGTTTGCACAGAGGGAGTGAAATCCCTCCCCAGGCCAGGTTTGTTAACAGGCATCCGTGACCCGGAAGCACGGCCCTCTTCCCTGGGAAGCACAGAGGCTGCTGTGAGAACAGCAGCCCAGGCTGGGGACTGGGGCAGCAGAGAGGCTCACATTCAGCCTACCTGCTCAGGGACTCACCCCTGTGGATCTGCTGCACCCCTGCCCCAGTCCATGCCAAGGACTCCATCCCTCCCATTGCAAGGGAAGCCAGAGCTTCTGGGACTCAGTGAGGTGCCTGCAATTTTCCAAGACACAGATCCACTTTTTATATTCATTTTCCCTTTCTTCCCCTCCCCCTCCCTTCCTCTCCTCCTCCCTGGCGTCCATCATTAGACACAGATTTTGGGATGGTGCTTAGCCCTAGGGAAACACCATCAACAAGGGAGTCAGGACTTCCCCAGGGCACTTTCGTTCTAATAGAAGAGACACTAGCAAAGAAATGATTATGATTCTAGGGGCGCCTAGGTGGCTCAGTCAGTTGATCATCTATCTGCCTTCGGTTTGGGTCATGGTCCCGCAGTCCTGGGATTGGACCCCGCGTTGGGCACCCTGCTCAGTGGGGAGCCTGCTGCTCCCTGTCCCTCTGCTGCTCCCCCTGCTCGTGCTATCCTCGCTGTCACATAAATAAAAAAATAATAATAAAAAAGAAATGATTATGATTCTAGAAAATATTAATGAATAGGGTTGTGGTGGTGTTACAAGGCAAGAATACAGGGTGTCTTATGTAATCTGGGGTTACAACCTTATATAAGAAAGCCCAAAGTTGGGGCACCTGGGTGGCTCAGTGGGTTAAAGCCTCTGCCTTCGGCTCGGGTCATGATCCCAGGGTCCTGGGATCCAGCCCCGCATCAGGCTCTCTGCTCAGCAGGGAGCCTGCTTCCTCCTCTCTCTCTCTCTGCCTGCCTCTCTGCCTACTTGTGATCTCTATCTGTTAAATAAATAAATAAAATCTTTGGGGAAAAAAAAAAAGAAAGAAAAGAAAGCCCAAAGTTACCATGTATCAGGAGTTGTCACAATTTACCCCTTCATTCATTCATTCACTACTTACAAAGCACCCACTATGTGCCAAGTCCTGTGGCCTGGGTGGGAAGGAAGCTGACAGCATCCTTACCTCTCCCCTCATGTCTCTAGATGGGGAGACAGATGAAGGACAGTTCAGAAAGTGACCGTTACAGTAATACCCGGCACCAGACATTTTGTCTTTCAGAGACTTTCTAGACTTTGATCCTTACTCTGGGAGGCATTGTCCCTCATTGTCCCTCCTCCCCTACAGGTGAGGCCACCAGGGTTTCTCTGGTTGAGTCTTTTGAATCTCTTGCAGTAAAAACAATAGGAATTCTGGCAGGTCAAAAGGAAGGCCGACCCTTTCGTGGGAGTCACCATGAACCTGCTGGTTTACGATTGGCCTTCCCGGCCACACTGTCCCCTTGGGGGCCGCCTGACAAGTCCTTGCTGGCTGGACTGAGAAGGCCAGTGTGGTCTGCAGGCCCGTGCAGCTGCCCGTGCTGACCGGTGTTTCCAGGCCTGGCAGAGGCCCACTTCTTTCCTTGATGGCGACAGTGTCCCGAGGCCTTCAAGGGGGAAATCATTTTAAATGTAATGATTGCCTTTTACATATGTCTATTGACTTTTCTCCACATTCCATTGGCGTTTTCCGATACTTAGCTAACAGAACAGCCCAGTTTTAGCAAGTCCAAGCAAACGAGGATGTGCGGGGTGGAACGTCAGTCCCTTCCTTCTCTTGACTACACTCCAGGCCTTGCAGGAACTCTCCAGCCTGGGGGAGGGAGAGAGGAAGGAGTCCTACACATGATTCAACTCACAGTTATCTGTGGTGCCATTTCAAGGCCAAGGACGGGGATAAGTGTGGGGCAAGTGAGGCTGTTGAGTCCTGTGAGGTCTTTGTCTCATTCCAGAACTTAACTTACCCCTGGTCAGGCCTGACCGTATGTGTTCTGTGTCAGAACTTGGGGAAGTGCGTGGAAAGGCGCCAAGAAGGATCACCTTCCTCCAGGGGAAGGAGGGACATGGCCCCATGTAGCAGGTGCTTCAGAACCTGAGTAACATTTCTGTGTCTCTCCCTGTTTTGATCTCTGAGCTGGAGGGGAGGATCCTTGTCTTCTTCTGCCATCTGGAAGGTTAGGGCAGGCCCCACCCACATCCCCGCACACCAGCCACCTTACAAATCCCTATAGGTGCTTTTAACCGTTTTTCTAAAATAAAATGTTTATAAAATACGTGGCCTCTGGAGCCTTTTCTCCTGTTCATGGTGAACAAGAGGAGCCAGGCAATGACCATCGCAGGGACAGTTCAAGCCATGTTTGATGAGAGTAGCGGCATAACGCCCCAGGATCCTCACTGCCGGGGCACAGGAGTACAAGATGCCAGCCTGCCCTGGCTCCTGGAGCCCCTCAGGCAGGTTGTCAGCTCTTCAGTGCACGTGGCATGGGCTTCCTTCGCTTCCCTACTCCTCTTCCTGGGCTTCCTGGGATCTCTCCTATATAAACTCTTTGCACTCAAGTCCTTGACTCGGGGCCACACAGGGGGATGCCAAATGAAGATAGTGGCGTCGATAGGTGTATGGACTCAGATCCCATTTCTAGGACCTAGAGCTTGGGCCAGTGATTTAAGCTCATTTTGCCTCTTCGCTGGTAAAACGGGCATAACGACAGACCCTACTTCGTAAAATTGTCTGAAGATTGCAAGGGTGATTACACAGAAAGCTTTGTAATAAATAGTACCTGACTCATGGCAAATGCTCAGATGTTATTAAAGTGTGAGCCCCACAAGATCACAGGCATTTGCAGTCCCGCACACCAGGCATGTGCCCTTAACTGTTGTGAGTCTGGGCTCAGGTGCCCAGCCTGGCCCGGCCCCTGGCTCCGCTGTGCACTGTGCCTCTCCTGGGATCGACAACCATTGCCGGGCAGGGGAGTCCGAGGCAGACCCCGGGTGAGTCCTTCCAAAGACACTCATCCAGGCTGTGGAGGTCAGACCTGGGAGTGACAATTTCTTATTAAATGGGGCCTGTTCTCTTGCTTCCCTTCCCTTCATGCTGGGCAGGGGTGACCACAAGAGGCCCAGGGCAGCCTCTCTTAGGACTGCAATTTTTAATTAGCCTCTGCTCTTTGAAAAGACTAAAATGTTACACAAATGTGAGTTGTTAATAAAAACAATTAATCTTGTTGGGGCCAGCAGGGTCTCTCCCTTCTCCTTGATGGGGGCAGTTCAATAGAAAACAAAAGGGGGACCACAGGTCTAGTCCCAGCCTATTACTAACTCACTCAGTGACCTTAAACAAACCACATCATTTTTGTGGGGTCTTAGTGTGCTCTTTGATAAAATGAGGTTGTAAAGACAACTCCCATCTCTGATTCCAAGGCAGATCTCACCAAGGGTTGTAGGTGGGGGACCAGACATTTGCCACCTAGATGTGCCCAAGGATTTTCACCCATGGACTAATTTATTCTGCACATGACCCTGTTGTATAAGGACTGCCTGGTTTGTAGATGTGGGCACCAAGATGGGGAGAAATTCCCTAACTCATCCACTGTCATGAGTTAACAGTGATGGAGCTGGGCTGTGGGATGCACGTGTGTGTGTGTGTGTGGGTGGGTGTATGTGTGCACTTGAACATGTGTGTGCCTGTTGGTGTGTACAAGTGTGTGTGTGCATGTAGGTCTGCATGTGTGTGGGTGCACATGAGTGGCATCTGATCGACATCCAGTTTCTCCTGAGAGGTCCTGAATGGCAGGCACCCCCTGTCCCATTCTCTCTCCTCTCGCTGTCCTCTCTCTTTCCTTTCTCCCCTCGCTCCTTCCCTCTCCTTCCCTCATCTCCAGACAGCACCACCTGAATTGGTTTTCTTTTGAAAAGAAAACAAAGCCTGTTCTTTCCAAACTCCAAGTGCTTTTACCTGCTGGAAAATCCATAACCATTAACCAGATCTGCTGGAGGGGGGAAAATCCTGGGACCTGCTGAGATGGTTCTAGCGAAGCTGGAAACTCTCAGGAGCTGTTTAAAAATTCAGAGGGAGCACTGGGCATTGGCATATGATATGAGGAGCAGTCTTTTACTAAAGAGATTTAATGGCCCACAATTCAATTTGAACTGAAAGAATCCCCCCGATGACTCCTTATAAAGTCTTCCCGAGCCCTAAGTCGATATCTATGGGGCTGGTGAGGAGCAACTATCGATTAGCTGTCTCTGCCAATGAGCGTTACAAGCCAAGGAGGCTGGAGGGGAGTCGTGCGCACAGTTACACGGGCGGCACCTCATAAAATCGGCCCCTATCGACTGGCAGCTGTGCCATCCAGGCCGGGACAAAGGATGGCTCATGAGGGGCCTGAGAGCTAATCAAAGTCCCTGGGAACCCACTGGGACGGATGAAGCCACAGTCCGCTCCCCTAACCGGGGGGCACATGACAAGGGCACAGAAGCCTCGCTTCTCCTCACTTCAAGCCCACCAATTCCCGGGGGCGAGGTAAGACCTGCTCCTACAAGACTTCACGTTTCCTTGTGTTCTAACCAGTTAGCTCACAAAAGAAAAGTAGGAAGTGTCTGTGACTCCCCATTTGTCCTCATGCCGCCGATTCAGCGACCTCGGCTGTACAAGAATGTAAGTAACCACGGGGTGCCTGGGTGGCTCAGTGGGTTAAAGCCTCTGCCTTCGGCTCAGGTCATAATCTCAGGGTCCTGGGATCGAGCCCTGCATCGGGATCTGTGTTTGGCAGGGAGCCTGCTTCCCTTTCTCTCTCTCTGCCTGCCTCTCTGCCTACTTGTGATCTCTATCTGTCAAATAAATAAATAAAATCTTAAAAAAAAAAAAAAAGAATGTAAGTAACCAGGATTCTAGAGTCAGAAAAATGGGGTTTCTGGGCATTTAAAAAATCCTTGTGCTAAAGCTTATGCTTTAAAATACATGCTGCGTTCAAGGAATAGCAATTTAGGCCCTCACTCCAAACCTGTTCGCTCTTCCTTTATACACAATTCTAATACACTTGGTTTTTCTGGCTTCACATCCCCTTTTTATAGGAAGCAGCAAAGAGGATCTAAGCAGGAAAGGATGACTCTGCTAAAGGTAGTAACACTATTGGCAGCAAGAGGTATCAGCTGGCAGAAAGAGCTAAGGCAAAGCACCTTGAAACCAGAGTGGAATAGGCATAGGCAAATAGTCACACGCTCCTGAGTCTCTGTATTAGTCCATGCTCAGGCTGCCCTAAATAAATAAATACATACATAAATACATAAATAAATAAATTAGTTAGTTAAATTAAATACCATAGACCAGGTAGCTTAAACAGACATTTATTTTCTCTGAGTTCTGGAGGCTAGAAGTCCAAGATCAGCGTGTCAGCAGGGGTGGTTTCTGGTAAGAGCTCCCTCCCTGCCTTGCAAACGGCCACATTCTCACTGTGTCCTCACTGGGCCTTTCCTCTGTGTGCTGGGAGGAGAGAGAAAGCCCTGGTGTCTGTCTCCATCTCCTCCTGTTCTCATACAGAGAGCAGGCCTGCTGTAGTAGCGCTCCCCCGCTTACGATCTCATTTAACCTTCATTACCTCCTTCAAGGCCCCATGCGCAAATGCAGTCCCAGTGGTGGGGTAAGGGCTCCGACTCAGTTTAGTCTGTCACAGCCCCCAAAGTCTGCAGTGCCCCACCCGGTACAACAGCTGATGATCAGGAAGAGTCATCTGGAACAACCTTGAAGTCATGTGTCGTCACTTCTCTTTAAGATGGGGGGGGGGGATAAGGACTGCATTTCATAAAGATTTCCCTTCAAAAAGTAGAGAATATTTGCCAAAATATTGAGTTGTAAGGGAGAGAGCTCCATTTAAAAAGAGTAAATATCATTCATTTTTTTAAAGATTTTATTTATGTATTTGTTAGGGAGAGACAAAGAGAGAGCACAAGCAGGGGGAGCAGCAGGCAGAGGGAGAAGGAGAAGCAGGCTCCCTGCTGAGCAAGGAGCCCCATGCTGACCCTCATCCCAGGACCCTGGGATCTTGACCTGAGCGGAAGGCAGACACTTAACCGACTGAGTCACCGAGGCGTCCCTAAAAAGAATATCACTCTTGTGAAATAATTCTTTTTCAGAGTCCTGACAGAGCTGTAAACAATATCACCCTTGAATGAGGGTCCTTTGAAGAGAGTCTAATAAAGGGGCTGTTTACAAAGGTGTGGGCAGATAAGGAAACCACAAGGTGGAGAGACGGATCCCAGCCGCCAGGATGGGAGGGGTGAGATGTATGCCCCTCGGATACATGGGTGAGCCCAGCTCACTGAAGCCCCTGAAGACAGAGAAGGCTACCCACAAAGAACCAGAATGTTCACTCCAGGGCTCAGACAGACCACAGCAAGGAAGAGGGAGATGGAAAGTGAGTAACCTAATCTCTCTCTCTCTCTGTCCACCCTCCCCCCAAGCTCCAGATCTGACCAGAAGTCAGACAGCAGGGGGCCTAGGGGTTGACCGAATGGTTTCAGCCTCCTGGAGGAGAGAGTGGACTTGGAAGAGTAAAGCAAAGATGGTCTCTGACCTGGTCCAAGGTGCACAGGTCACCTTGCCCATCCCTTTGTGCGTTGGGTGCAGGAGCTGGAGGTGGGGAAGCCCAGCCCTCTCCTAATTTCCCTCTTCCCATCTCTGGCCTGGTTGGATTCTCTTGTCCTCCATAAAAGAGTGGGGGGGGGGGGGAGACTCACTTAAAAAGCCTTCCCAGCAAACCTGCTGTGTCTCACCATCAAACATACACAGTGACCCCTCTTCAACAGGAAATGGAACTCCTTTCACCCCATAAGGCATTTCCAAATGAACCACCACCATTTATTTATTCCAACCCTGCCCAAACCAGGGCTGGGCCACCACCAGTGCTGAAAGGAACAGAGCCGGAGCCCAAGCCGTCTTCTCCACACCTGCACCGACTGATTCGCACCAAATGGCTCTAATTAGCACATTCCGAGCTATGATTAGGCTTCCAGGGGAAGCATGCAAAATGCCATTAATTATGGATGTGATCTTAAATTATTCACTTGGAATGTTTTTTTTTTCCTTGATATGCCCCTTTCATCTCCCACTAACTTTTTGTCACATCCAAGAATAGATCCAATTAAGCCTCAAAAAGCGGAAGTTTGTTATGCTAAACCAAAGGTAAACTGAAAATTAATCACTTCTTTTTTTTTCTCCCCAGTTGTGGTGTTGGTGATCAGGAAGCAGCCCAAAGAGGAAAAGGCATTTGATTTTCTTGCCTACCTTTCCTTTCTGCAGCATCGTGGTCCATATGGCTCCTCGGTGCTGCCTTGCTCTTTCTGCTGGGAGCCTGGCTGAGGATGTCTTAGGTACCCCAGAAGCACATCCTGAGCTGAGGATCTGTGTGCAAAGGATGTATTTGGGAAGCCAGAAAGGAGCTGGGGAAGCAGGACAAGGAAGGTGAAGCAAGGTACAATTTCAGGCAATGTCCCAGGCTCAGCCTGATCCTGCGGGGGGGGGGGGGGGGGGGGGGGGAAGCTCTGTAATGTAAATTTCACCTGGCTCTCTAAGGCAAGGGAGCTGAGTCCTCAGACTCCCACACCAGCCAATCATGGACTCAGGGCTGCTGGGGGCTGGAGGGGGTGCCAACTCCCAGGCATTTACTTGCCTGCCGACTACAAGTATGAACTAAGCAGTTCTCAAAGGCAGTTCTTTGAAAAGAACATCAGGCAGAGGCCATTAGAAACAAAGTGGAGCTGGAAACCGACTATACAGAATGGCAGAGTCTCCACTAAAGGGCCCTCAACGGGATCATACACAGAAGAATGGGAGCTGGAGAACAATTCTGTTTCGGGCCCCCAAAGGTCAGCATGCCTGCAGCGTGGTCTGTGGGCACGGATGCTCCGAGCCCGCGTGTGGACCCATCACCGCGCTGTGTGCGGCGGTAGAGATGCTGGCAGATCCCTTGGAGCTTACCCTCACTGCCAGAAACCCGGCTAACACAAAGGGAAGGACAGAGTGGAGGGTGTCTAGATTAAAGACAGAGATGAATGGTTGAGACTTAATTGCTGGAAGGGTTCATAAATGTGAGTCAGAGCTGGGCTCTGGAGGATGGAAAGGAGAAAGAATGAATCCTTACATAGGATGGTTTATGAAAAGTACTCTCCTGCATGTTTTCTCATGTAAGGATTAGAATAAGACTCTGAGGTGGTATAACGTCCCCATTCTACAAATGAGAAAAATTGAGGCTGAGAAAGGCCGTGGGGTGACTTGTGCAAGACGTTCCGGGGTCCCGTGGCAAAACCACACCTGGAGTTTTTGGCTTTGGATCTGAAGGCCTGTGTGCTTTCCTCTAGTCACACTGTCTCCCAGGGAGGAGGTCTGCAGATCAGGAGGAGAAGGAAGGGCGTTGGGTGGGAGCAACAGTTGGAGGAAAGGGTTGGTGGCTGAAATGGGCCTATAAAGACCATCAGGAAAAAAGCTTGTTTAATTAATTTCCATGTTGTGGTGACATCATGAGCTATTGGTTCCCACCCCCTTGACCTGCCCCTACTTGTCACAGTGGAATGAAATAGTCTCTCTCTAGAAGGAACCCAGGCCCAGAAACAACCCCCGAGGGGAAGTGGCTGCCCATCGAGGCCTCTTGCTGCAGACAGGAGCCGTGCAGGTGCCCTGAAGGGCCAGCAGTCATGCACTATAGAGGCAACGCACATGTAGGCTGAGAGCCAAGGGTGTGCACAGGATGGGAAGGACCCTGTTGGCCAGAGACCCAGGCCAGGGAAGTCTGCCCCACATGAGCCAGAGAGGCCAGAACCCAAGAACAACCAGAGATGCCCAGGACAGTTCTGCCCAGGGCAGTGGCTGCTGTCCTCCATCCCAGCTCAGCTTCAGGGTGGCATTCAGGAAAGATGGGCTGTCAGACATTTAGTGAGCATCCACTATGTACTGGATGGGGTACCCAGCCTCCCATAGACTCTGACTTGAAGTATTTTAAAATCCACTCAGAAATTTTTGGTCCTCCTCCCTTCAAGTGGTGAAGCTAGAGTCCCCTGTATATGGGCTGGATTTGATGACTTTTTCCCTAGTCAGCAAAACGTGGTAGAAGTGATGATGTGTGACTTCCAAAGCTAGGTCACAAAAGACATTGCCACTTCTGTCTGCTTCTCCTTCTCTCGAATGGCCTACACTGGGGGAAACCAGCTAGCACAGTGTTAGACCCTCGTGTAACCTTGGAAGAGGCTGAGGTGAGGAGGGACAGAACCTCCCACCAACCCAACATCAACTTGGCAGTCCTGTGAGGGAGCCATGTTAGGAGCCATTGCTCCTCCTCCTGGGCTCCTCCAACCCTGACAGGCCTTCACGTGACTGACATCTTGACTGTAGCTTAATGAGAAACCCCAAGCCTCACCACCCAGCTAAGCCATATCCAAATTTCGGACCTAGAAACCATAAGAGAGAAAGAATAGTTATTGTTGTTTTAGCCACTAAGTTTAAGGGGACTGGAGAAGCAGCAAAAACTAACACAACAAGACAGAGTATCCAGAACCCCTTGAAAACAGACCTTCTTGATTCCACCTAAGGCACATATCAGCACAGTATCACAGTAAAAACACCAAAAAACCTGAATCCAACAGGTTTTAAAAAAAATTAATTCAGTTAACCAACATATAGTACATCATTAGTGTCAGAGGTAGAGGTCAGTGATTCATCAATCTTATATAACACCCAGTGCTCATCAAATCACATGTCCCTATTGCCTTATTGCCTCTGTGTCTCCAGTTTCCCAGAGGACTGCAGCTGATCCCTTATTTGCCCAATTCAATTTAGGGGTCTATCTGAGCTCCTTTGTGTGCCTGGCCCTGTGCTTGCAGCCCCCAAGGTATGATGACGACAATCACAGTTAACATTCATTCAGGTAAACATGGTTATCGTCCTCCTCTCATAGGGACTCTGAAGCACAGAAAGATTTAGTAACTTGGGCAAAATTGCACAGCCAATAAGTAGCAGTCATAAGTTGAACCCAGGCCATGGTTCCGAGAACCTGCACTGTTAACCAGAAAGTGATGCAGGGAGATGAGAAGTGGAGGCCCTCGCCTCAGGGGGCTCATGCAGAGTTTGGGAATGTTGGCACCTGGAAGGATAGACAACATTTGCCGGGAAGAGATGGCACTCAGAAGAGGGGTTCCAGGTGGAGGGAACAACCAGTGTGAAGGTCCAGTGGGAGGGTTAGAAAGGGAAGTGTTTGGGGAATAGCCAATGGCCCTTTGAGGTTGTCTTTTTCCACATCCTCACTAATATTAGAGAAGTCTGCCTTTGGGTGCTTGAAAGTGACAACTTCCCCAAAATAATTTATCTTTGGGTTTGTCTGTGTCTGATAGTTCTTTGCTTAGTGATTCACATTTCACTCCAGGCAGTAGTAAAGTGAATTACTTTTCTGAACAGAGACCGGGGAAATTGAGCATGTGTGTGTGTGTGCGCGCGTGTGTGTATGTGTGTGTGTTGAGGTAGGAGGTGGTAGGGAGGAGCACAGGCAGTGTGAATCTGGCTTGGGATTAGCATTTTCCTCAAGTCAGTTGATTATGTGTCTTGAGCAAGGTTGAGTAGTAGAGGCTGGTGGGAGGCTGGGCAGGGAGGGGGATGGCTGTGCACAGATGTCCCCATCACCCTCTCTCATGGCTCAGAATCTGCTGGTCACTTTCAAAGGGTTAATGGGACAGTGAACATCTCTGAGTCAACTGTTGTATAACCAATACCCTCTATAAGAGCATCTGGGCAATAAATCTCCCTTGGAATGACAAATCACTCTTTCTGAACACAGCGGAGCCCATACCATATGCAGAATTTCCGTCTCCCCGGATAAGCCCGTTGGCCACTTTATACCTGCTCCTTTGAACTGTAAGCTCACCATGGGCATCTTAGGGATTGTATCCTGTAGGTTTAATGCTGCTTTGTGTAATGGGTTGCAGAAAACAAAAAGGCCCCAATGGAAATTTCCAATGGGGTTTGGAAAAATACTCTTGGGCAAGATAAGAAAAATTCTTTCTTTTTTCTTTTTTCTTTTTTCTTTTATTTTTCTTTTTTTGCCTGGAATTTTAAAGAGAAGAGTGCTGGTGAACAGAGCCCAGAGACTCATTTCTCTAGAAGATACCAGAGGTTAGGAAAATCTTGAGGGCAATCACTACTCCAGCGAGAAGCACAAGATCTCTAGAACTGAGGACTCAGGTCTGAGAGGTGAGTGATCCAGGACAATGTCCATTTGACATGGCAGAGGAAATTATGGAATAAGGCCACTGCACCCAAGGTGGGCCAATGGTGAAAATGTGGGTTATATGTGTCTGGAGGGGCTCCTGCAGAGGTTCAGAGGTGACTCTTTTGTACATGTAGTTATTGGGGGTTGCTCATTCTGGATCTAAAAAATTAGTCAACCTCCTCCAAATCAGAACCCTTAGCTACAACATATTTTCCTTTTTGCCTGGACTACCAGGACATTCAGAGGTAAAATTAGTGTTCAGATAGTGACCAGACATTCCAGGTTCCTGATATGTCTATTTCTTGGTGACTCTGTTTTTGGTCCTTATTAAAACTGTGCTTTAAAAAAAGCGGTGGGGTGGGGGCACCTGGGTGGCTCAGTTAGTTAAGAATCCAACTCTTGATCTGACCTCAGGTCTTGATCTCAGGGTCCTGAGTTCGAGCCCTGCATTGGGCTCCACACTGGGTATGAAGCCTATTTAAAATATATATATATATATATTAGAGGCATATAGTACTAAAATAGAAGTACTTTTGAAGGATGCCTAGGTGGCTCAGTTGGTTAAGTGTCTGCCTTCGGTTCGGTCAAAATCCCAGTGTCCTGGGATCTAGCACCTCATTGGCCTTCCTTCTCAGTGGGGAATCTGCTTCTCCCTCTTCCTCTGCCCCTCCTTTTTTTTAAGATTTTAAATAAGTAAAATCTTAAAAAAAAAAAAAAAAGACGTGCTTTTCAAAAGCAATCCTTACCTGCAAAGAGTGACTCTTCTTGAAGCCCTGCAGAAGAAAGGTCACTGAGGAAGAACTACATGATTAGCAAAGGGGGCCTTTGCTCCCCCTCTATGTGGTGTGGCTCTCCTCACCTTCAGGACCCTCTGTTTCCCTCATACTGATCCTCACATAGTACCTCTAATAAGCCTACCTCCCCAGTGGTTCTAGATCTTCCACATCTGTCTGGCACCATCCCACCCAAGTCCCTCCAGGCATCATCCAGACAGCCAGCCAGTCAGCCATTCATCTACCCCTCTCCACTCTTTCAACAAATATTGAACATTTTTCCTCTGTACTAATAATATAAGGATACCAGGACTCAGTCTAGCAGACTTTGCATCTAGTAGGGTAGTAGATTTGCCCATGAATAAGTTCAAGAGGTGTTAGACAGCTGGGAGGACAGTCAATACAGGGTTCAGAGAAGAGGAGAAAGCATAGGCTTTGGGGACAGCCTGTCTAGGCTTCAGATCCTCACCCCAGCACTTGATAGTTATGTGACCTTGGGCAAATTACTTGACTTCTCTGTGTCTGTCTTCTCAACTGTCAAATGGTATCCCACTGTACCTACCTCAGAACATGGTTGTGATGGTTACCCACTGTTCCGTAACAAAGTATTCCAGCCATCTTATTATATCGCATGACCTGGTGGGTCAGGTACATAGGCAAGGTTTGGCTGTTTGATGATTTACTCTGCATGGTGTCAGCTGAGGTCACCCAAAGTTTACCAGCTGGCCTGCAGGGTCTCAGATTGCTTCACTCACGTGACTGGAAGGCTGGGTCTAGTGGGATGTCGACTAGAATGTTCAGATGTGCTCCCTCCAGCATGAACATCTTGGGCTAGCCAGACTCCTTACATGGTGTCCCAGGGCTCCTGAAGAGACTGTGCCAAGGGGCGCCTGGGTGGCTCAGTGGGTTAAAGCCTCTGCCTTCAGCTCAGGTCATGATCTCAGGGTCTTGGGATCGAGCCCTGCACTGGGCTCTCTGCTCAGCGGGGAGCCTGCTTCCCCCTTTCTCTCTGCCTGCCTCTCTGCCTACTTGTGATCCCTCTCTCTGTCAAATTAAAAAAAAAGAGAGAGAGACTGTGCCAAGAGATGGAAGGGAAAGCTGCTAGGATCTTCAGGCCTGATCTAGAAACTGCCACAACACCACTTCTACCACAATCTGTTTGTCAAAGCAGACCTCGGACCTGCCCAGTTTCACGGTGAGAGGTCATAGACCCCATCTCTCCAGTGGAGGAGTGGAAGGAGTCCATGGCCATTGTTTAGGTCACCATAGATACAAAAAAGATGAAATGAGTTTAGTACACAGAAAGCAATTAGAGCAGTGAGTGGCAGAATAAGGGCCACAAAAGTGTTTGTTGTTAGTGCTATCATTATCCCTCCTTGAGCTGAATCTTAAAAGGTGAATCTGAGCTGTCTTAGTAGACAAGGAGCTGTGGAGAGAGGGGGTTGGGGAGTTCTAGTAAGATCATATTGTTTGCACATATTTGTATCTTGTGAGCAATTTGATGAGAGTTCCTGGCCTTGGCTGACTGAAAGTAGATGATCAGACCATGAACTTATGCAAAACATGTAACTGACTAGTAATTAACCATCTCACATTCCTCCTAAGGAGGAGCAGGGACCTAATGTAGTGGGAGACATGGAGGACAGGATGTCGCTTGGAGGCCATCTCCTCACTCAGGATGTGCAGGCTCAGCTCTGAGGGGCTCACAGACCCTAGGACACACAGATGAGCAGACACAGCTCTGGGCTGCTTGCCTGGGTTCCCCCTCCCAGAGCCCACTGCCTAATTGGGAAGGGCCATTTCAACATCTTAACAGAAAATGGAGATTTTCTTTCCTTGATGTCGTGATTTGACTGGGAGTTAGCAAAGCATCAGTAGAATCCTAAATGTCTACTTAGAAAAATCAAGCCTTCATCTCCACTTGGCACGGGGCTCCGCTCTCTCCTTGTGGGAGGAAGATAAAACGCTTTCATGCGTGTCCCCCTGCCTGTGAACGCAGGCTGGTTAAACATCTCTGGTAATGGCTGAGCTGTGCCAAGGATTTTATCTCTTCCCAGGAACAGTTCCTGCCTTTAAACGGCTTCCACAGGGAAGAGCCATAACTCACACTCAGAACACAGGCTGAGAAGAAAGGCTTCAGGGTGGAGGGAGTTGTAGAGGGACAGGCTCAGCCATGGTGTGAGCCTTTGGCCCTTTACATAGATTACCTTATGGAATGGAATCCTCACTACACTGGAGGACGGGGGTGGGGGAAAGAATGAGGGTTATTTTAACCTCCTTTTACAACTGACAAACCTGGAACAGAGAAAGGCTGAGTAGACTGCTCAAGGTCATAGCCATGGCATGGGCCAGAGTTACAACTGCTATCCAAGTGTGTCTGACACTTGTATTTTTACTCTACCAGGAAGTAGGGGGTGGGTCTTCCCCATCTCCCCTCCATTGCTCTTCACCCCATTGCTAACCCTCATACAGACAAGGACCTCTGACCTCAGAGGGTCCCCACTCTGAGGTAGACAAATGATAAGGGTCCCAGCTTGGTTATATGGCTTCCTTAGGAAGACCTCAAAACATGGTGTGTGCTCAATCTGACCCTAGAATGGAGAGCACAAGCTGTGCTGAAAGGGAAGGAAAGGGAGGCATTTTAACAGAGCCTTAGAAGAAAGGTGAGAGAGGAGCAGTAGACAGATCATTTTCTTGCTTAGGGAACCAAGAGCTGTGTGTTCCACATTCCAACCGTTTTGTTAAGACACCATTCCATAACTTTGGAAAAATTATGTCTCTACTAAGAGCCCCAGTTTCTTCATTTTAGAATTGAGAGACTCTGCTCTAGGCTTTCTGAGGTCTCTTTGAGTCCTGAGACTCTGGAAATTTATCAGGGCTCCTGCATACAGTTGTATGGGTTGTGCACTATACAACTCCAGGTAAGTGCCTCTCACAGACTGCCATGTGAGTTGTACACGGCAGTAGGCCTGGATTCTATAAAGGCAGGATGGAAAAAAGGACATGAGTAGGTGGTGAGGTGAAGTGGGGAAGGGTTCCAAGCAGGGAGATGGAATGGCCTGTGACTACTCTTTTCTCCAATTAAGAGGTAGGCAAGTACTTACACTGCATAAAGGAGTGGTCAGGCGGGTATGTCTGATTCTGTAGAAGAGGATCTGTGGGGTTTGACACTAATTACACTCACTACCCACATCTGATTAGGACCACTTAGTTTGGCTCTGATTCAGAACGACAGAGTTGGTGTACTAGGCAGAGTTCCCTTTAATATATGAGATGTGGGGTCACTGGTTTTCAGAAGCAGCTTCCTATGGGAAGTCCTCCATGACTGAGTCCTATAAGCCTACAGACCCTCAGCCACACTTCCTTCAGGATTTAGGTGTATGGTTTGTACTTGTTGATAAACTATTGCCTTTAGAGGCACAACAGTTTATCCCCCCTCAGACTGGGATCCATGAGGGCAGGGCTGTGTCTCCTTCTAAGACTGGGGGTCCCTGAGGACAGGGCTGTGTCTCCTCCCTCAGACTGGGGCTCCCTGAGACAAGACTGTGTCTCTCCTCAGACTTGGGCTCCCTGAGGCAGGACTGTGTCTTCTCCCTTAGACTGTTTACTGACCTCAGAAACATGTCTCCATTCTTAATTTATTTGCTGTTCACTGAGGACCTATTAAGTGCCAGGCACTATTTAGGAACTCAGAATATTATGTTGATAAACAATAAACACTGTTTAGCAATAAGTGCTAAGAAGAAAATAAAGTCACTAATGTATGACAGGGTTGTATGGCTATTCCAGCTGTGGTTTGCGAAGACCTTTCTGAACAGGGGCTTCTGAACTGAGATCAAATCATAAGAAGCAGCAAGCCCTAGGAAGGTCCAGGTGAAAATCATTCCAAGCAGCACCAACTGCAAGTGCAAAGGCCCTGAGGTAGGAAAAGAGGAATAGAAAGGTCAGTGTGTCTTGACCTAGCGGCACAGAGATGAGGTCAGAGAGGCTGGAGTAGGCACTATGGAGATGTCACCAGGCCTTGTAGACCACAGTGAGGAGTGGAAGCTGGCAGGGAAGTGGTTGACTCCCCTGCCCTGGGACGTCCCTGAACTTTCTGTGGCTTTTCTGTGATATTCTGACTGGGCTGAATGTCTACATATGAGAACTCTGTAGCCTGTTTCACCCTTCTCAGCTCCCTCAGCTGCTCCCAGCAATAAGGGTGAAATGTGCTGCTAGTGTGATTTCCTTTCTGCAGTCACCCAGGCCCAGATCAGCCCCTCTCCCCTGCCTGGGGACAACACTCCATGAATTCCCTGTTCCTCCAGCCTTGCTATTACAGACCTGGTCCTGGAGTTCAGCTCTCATTTCCTGCTCTTTAGCACCATCTCTATCAAGCCAGTGAGGGGAAGACCTCCTTCACCCCAAGTTTGGATTTACAGATGGGGTGCCTGAGAAGTGTGTGGCTAGACCGTCTCAGGAAGGCCCTCGCCTCTGGTTGGTCTTATGAAGCTGACAGTAGTCAACCTGAGGCCCCCTCCTCCCACCACTATCCTGCCCTTTCTCCACTCCCACATCCCAGACAACCAATGACAGGGGTCAGTAAGTGCCTGGCCTTGTCATGTCCCCCACAGTCGGGCCAGTAAGGGGCCAGGCTAGGAAGTCACTGACCTATTGATGAAATTTGGCAAGTTGTTTAACCTCTCAGGTTCTCCATTCTCCCATCTGTAAAATGGGAATAATGGCATGGACTTTGCAGGGTTGAAGTTAGAGAAGAAATATGTGGGAGGGGGCTCCCCACGTCGTACCATGTAACACATCTCATACTGACTATATATCAGGCACTGTTCCTCATTTTTACCGGGGACATCTCATTTGGCCTTCATAGCCCCATGACCAAGGCACATTGTGATCCCCATCTCTCAGATGAGGACACCAAGGTAGAAGGAGGCCACCCAGCTCTCCAGAAGGCGATCAGATGGGGGTTCTCAGCCAGGGATGCCACGGTCTCCCTAGGGGACATGTGGAGACAGGGGTGTGTGGTTTGGGGTTGTCACAGCATCTGGGGTGGGCAGGCGGGATTCCCGATCAATGTGTCCCCTGGGCAATGTGTGGAATAGTCCTACACAAGAAGAACTGACCGACCCCTAGTGACAATAGCATCCTGATTTGAGAAACACTTCTTCCAGAACAACTCCTCATGAACAGAGGAGAGACTGAAACCCAGATCGGTTGACTGGTCCAGGCTCACCTGGTGCACCAGGTCAGAGCTAGGACCAGAGCCATGTTCCCCCTTGACAACCAGCACCTTCACCACACAGAGCGCAGGCCAGGATTTGAACTGCTTTGACCTGCCTTCAGGATCAGGCAGGCCGGCCTCGCTGAGTCAGGCCCCCATGATTCCCCAGTTCCCTGCTAACACAATGACCCCCTCACCCAGCCTCAGCGTGAAAGGTGACCTCCGTTAGCTTTAATCAGGGTCTCAGATGGCTACTGCCCACAGCCACCTCCCACAAAGAGAAGGTGTTGATCGTTATATTTCTGCCCTCAGTACCCTGTAATTAATAATTGCCATTAATTTGGCACACTTTGTCAAATAATGCAGGGCCTAATTGGCTGCAGAGATTTTCTTTTGATTTTGATTGAGACAGTCCTTCTAAGGGGTCCTGCAGCCGGCAACTCAGCAGGACCTGTCAAAGGCTGCAGTAGGATAATTTGCATGACATTTAGGGAGCAAAGGTGAGCAAAGGGGTGGAGGAGATGGGCCCTTTGAGCTGGGGACAGAAGGGCAATGATTAGGAAGTGCTGGGGTAGATTTATTGAACTCTTGACTCCCTCTGGATGCTGGGCTGAGCAGCACAAGGTTCTTCCTGGTCTTGGTCCAGCCCTACTTCCTGTTTCCACTTGTGAGTATGTGGGTGTGGGGGTAGACAGGCTCCTTTGTGACCTAGTAGGGGAGGGGGGCATTCCCTCCTTTTTGTGGTCCCTGGTTGCATCTGTTAAAATTCTTTTTATTGTAAATGATAGACCACTTAGCTTGGCCTTAGATAACATGATTGAATGAATAAATTATTGAAAAGTTCAGAGAAAGAGAGAGAGAGTGAGTCCTGGCTAGCTTCAGGCATGGCTTGTTCCAGGGATCCCCACTGGCATCAGGACTCAGAGCCCACTTCTTTGCTATTCTCTTGGCTCTGCTCTACTCCTGGATCAGTTTTCTCTTTTGGCCACCACCCCTCCCCACCCATCCACTACCACAATAGTGGGTATGCTACCACCCGGACACACAGCTTCTTCCTGAGAGGTCCCTGCAAAAAAAAAAAAAAAAAAAAAGGAGAGAGAGAGAGAGAGAGAGAGAAAGTAGCTTTGGAGAAGTCCCTGGCAAATATCTCACAGTTCACTGACCCAAATCTGTGGTGTGTTCCCTCCACTTCCTTCCTCCAGTCTCACTATGGTCCAGGTGATGGAATTAGTTTCCCTGGGGCCATATCGTCATATTTGTTACATAGAACAGGAATCAGCCAATTATGACCCTTGAGCCAAAGGACATGTGTTGGCAGATAGTGTTCTTGGAACACAGCCATGCTCTTTGCATATGTAATACCCCTAAGTAATACCCCTGGCTAACATGTATCCAGTGCTTACCTGGGCCAGGCGCTGTATGGATTTGTTTAGTCCCCATAAGCACCCTACGAGGTCGGGATGGCCATGAGTCTCAACTTACAGATGAGAACAATGAAGGCTGGAGAGATAACTTGTCCGAAGTCACATAGCCTGTGTGGGTCCTCTGGGAAGCAGACTTTAAGATTTACTGAGTTTTATTAGAATTAATGCCTGTGACAGATAGAAAAGGGGAAGGGAGTGGAATTGGGCCAAGAGAACCTTCAAACCATAATGTAGACCTGAGAGCTAGGAAAGGAAAGGGGAGGGGCAGTGCCTCCCACTACCATGCACCATGAGGGAGTCTCCACCAGCCCGATGCGGAGCAGAGCGCACTCAGAGGACAGCCCCAGCACCCTGCTGCGGTCATTGCTGTGGCTGACAGGGAAGAGCTGGCCTGGGCTCCACGGCTGAGGTGTACCCTGAAGGTGTTATGGCCCGACATTGTCCACCAACCACCCTCCTTTCCGCGGAACAGCAAATTCCTTCTTGCAGGGGAATCTGAGAGGCATCCTTCTGTGGCCCCCTCGCAGCTTGCAGCTCCAGAATAACCCAGGACCCGATCTCCAGCAGTCTGGGCCAGAGGCATGCTGACGCCCCCGCTCTTCCTCCTGCTAGGTGGGGTGGAGCAGAGTAAGGAGCTGAACTGGAGTTGAAGCCTGGGTCCTGTCTCCGCCTCCACCAACGATGGGTCCTGGGGCAAGTCACTGCATTCATTCATTCCATTCATTCATCCAACACCTCATGAGCATTTGGGGTGTGTTGCGTCCTAGGCTAAACCCCAATTCAAATGTAGGCCACGGCTTCACGGAGCTCTCTTGCTGGAATGGAGGACCGCCAGAGGACCGCAGGAGCTCACAGCAGGGCTGGACAATATCATAAGATAGGGATAGGCACAACAGAGTACAGAGATCTGGATGCTGTCATGGGCCCCCAACTCCATCTGAGAAAGGGAACAGTTGGACTCGAGGATCTCTGAGACTCTATAAAATCAGCTGTGGGTCCAGGCTGGGGAATCATGGGGTCTGCTCCAGCAGATCACAAGGCCAGGATGGGGGTGAAGACCCGGCCCGGAGGCAGCCTGAGCCTGTATAAGCTGGGACATGCACAGCCACCTACCCCTGCCTCCCAGAAGTGGCCTGTTCTGTCTCCAAGCTGCATAGTGAGTCACCGACCTAGGGGCAGGTTCGCACCCTCTGGTTCTGGATACAATGCTCTTGGTATCCCGGGCTGCAGGACAGGCCCTCCATCTCTGCCTTCCTGCCAATACCACTGGTCCAAGCTGAGAGCCAGGCCAGCTGGGCAGGAACCATCAGACATTCATCAGCTGATGGATGAGGCCTAGGGATATCAGCAAACTCATTTGAAAAGGCAACCACCCAGAATTTCCTTAGTCCTTTTCTTTACCCAGCCTTGCCCAGACACATGACCTTGAAGAGGTCCCTTGTCTTTCTGCAAATTATTGCCAGGAAAATCTATGGCCAATTAAACAAGCAGATGCTCTTCTTGTACCTTTTACTTGTGCTCTCTTAAATAAGCTCTGGCCTGAGACACGCGAGAAGATGTTGGCTTCACCACTTCTCTTCATCAGAAGAAACATTTTCCCCCAAGCACAGCCTCCAGGGTTCAGTTATTAAAACAGCAAAACCCAAATGCTTCCAAGATAAACTCCTGATAATGCGATAATAGCAGTCACCCTGGAGAATTCCAACTGGTGCCTCTCACCAGGGGAAATATCATCAGCAAGCAAGCATCCCGGCTAAAACAACCCCACAGGTAATTTGCTGGTTTACTGCTCAGGTGTAAAACACTAATGCGACTGGGTTTCAGTGGCCAATGGAAGAGCATTGACAGGGACTCCTGGGTGGCTCAAGTCATGATCCTAGGGTCCTAGAATCCAGTCCTGCATCCTCCTCTCTGCTCGGGGGGAGCCTGCCTCTCCCTCTGCCTACTGCTCCCCCTGCTTGTGCTCTCTCTCTGACAAATAAACAAAATCTTAAAAAAAAAAAAGAAAGAAAGAAAGAAAGAAAGAAAAAAGAAAAAGAAAAGAAAAGTATTGACAGTGAAAAGTCCTTTTCCTCAACTTTGCCAGTGAAAGAGCCAGAAACACCAGGTGCCCCTGGTCCGTAGAGTCTCCCTCTCTCTCTCACTCCAGACCATTTTGGGCCAGTGTTAAGGAACATGTGGAAGATGAGGACTTGGGGGTGGGGGAAGGCCAGAATTTCTTCCTTACAATTAGCGAGATCCCACTCACCTACTGACGTAGAAATGTTGGGGTTCATAGCCATGGGCCAAGAAAGAACTCTTGAGATAAGATGTCTTCTTTGCAAAATGGTGGTATAATTAAAGTATGGGGAAGGACCCCATGGGCAGAAAGAACTGTGCTGGGGTTGAGAAGGGTGACTGGTTATTTACCTCCAAGTTGGGAGGGGGTTGGAGACAGCACAAGCCTCCACAGTATTTTGGAAGCAAAGTTTCCCAGACCCTGAGGGGGCTAGCTCTCCTTAGGAAAAGATCATTCATTGCTGTTCAGTAAAAACTCAATCATGAGCCCCTTCAGATGTAAATCAGTGGACTATGGGCTTGGACTATGATGGCTAACATGTGTCTTGGGAGGTAGAGATAAGGGAAGTTTCCAAAGGAATTTTTATATGCTGCAGAAGACTTACAGGATTGGGGGTGGGGGGAGTGGGAAAATGTTAGGCTAAGACTGCCTTTTGCCCTTAGCAAAGTGTTAACCTCGAGGCAGACGAGCTCCCCTAGGAAGATCAGTCTTCCTGTTTCAAGGACTTGTCAGTGTGCTGTAGGCAGTAAGGAAACTAAATGTTTTCTTTTGCCTTTGTTTCCCACATCACCTACCCTCTCCCAGCTTTGCCAGTAGCACCAGCATGTGGCCTACTCCTCACTGTGCCCCCAGCTCAAAGAGTCATTGTCTGCGTCTCTAATTTTCTTTTAGTTTCTGCCTGTTGATTCTTTCTCTGCTCTTTTTTCTGTCCCACTTCCTCCTCTCTCTTCTCCCTCTCCTGAGGTTGGTCCTCTATGACTTTGCTCTTCAACCTGTGTGTCCTCCTGTTAAAGTAGGCAGCTGGTTAGGCTTTAAAGGATGCCTGGAGACCAGCAAAGGGGGAGTGAAGCCCTTTTATCTGGAAAGGTAACCACCTACCCTGCTGCCAAGAAGCCAGATCAGAGCAGACGGGCTCAAGACCAAGAGGGTCGTAGACCCCAGCCGAGTGAAGGAGCAAAGCACAAAGCCCTGCTCCCAAAGATATAATAAAAATTATATATATATATATATACACACACACACACACACACACATACATATATAATATAGAATAATAAATATTCTACCCTTTAGTTACCATCTTCCAGTAAAAGAGAGACCCAGACCCTGGGCACAGCTGCTCCGTTGAGCTCCCCACTCCCACATCTCAAGTGTACTCTCTCTTTAATAAACTCTCCCTTGCACAACTCAACCCCTGTTCGGGTCCGTCCACCGGGCAACACTACCATTCACGTCAGGAAATTCCTTCTAAGCCCTAGGCCAGTCTTGGGGTGTCTCAGCGACATTTCCTCCCTCCCCTCACTGTCCTCACTCTGGTGATCGCAGTCTGGTCCAAGGGAATGGTCAGCCTCTCCAGCAGGCAGAACTAGAGCCACCCAAAGCTGCCGCCAGCCCAAGGGGCAGCTCTGTGTCCATTAGAAGGAAGTGTCCCTTCCTCAGGGCAGATGCCATTTCCATGGCAGAGGGAACATCCCAGAGGACTTCAGCCACATGCTCCCCCTTGGCCAGGTATCCCTGTGTACAGGGCAGGGAAGACAGGAATGCCAGGACCTATTCTCTGCAAGACGCAGCTCTGGGGATAGGAACAGAGGAGCCCTCTGTGGGCTAAGGGGAGTCCTTTCCACTGCTAGAGGCAAAGCAACAGCTATCGACAATTCTGGGGTATAGACTTAAATAAAGAGCTTTTTTTAACATTGGAGATTCCTCCTCCCCCCGGGAAATCTGCAGGACCTGGGGTGGTCTGGGACCCCAGAATCAATCTCCCTAGGGGACTGAGCTGCAGGCCACACTTTGAGAATCCCTGGTTCCCCAGAGCATGGCCCCAGGACCTTTTCAAATTTGCATTCCAAGAATGAACCCACGTTAGCTCTTGCTCCCTCAAATAATTGTATTAACCTGTAAGTTTTGTACACGTGATATTGAGAGCTAGGCTATTAAGTGATAGAAAGAAAAAAATTGTTAAAGATAAAAATAAATGTACCTGGAAGTTGCAATATTTCCTTCCTGCCAATGCCCCTCCCCCATTCTGCCTTTTAACTCTCAGGGTTAAGGTCCTCCCCGATGTGGAGGCCAAGACCACAGAGACTGGGAGAAGAGTTTTAGCCACTGAGAAAGGGAGTCACCACACCGGGGGTGGGGATGGGGGAGGGCTTCTCACCCAATCCTACCCTCTGCCTTCCTAACCCTAATTAGCAATGCTGATTCCCAGGACAGAATCCTGCTCCTGACGACCAGGGTGACATCTCAGGCTTTGCTTCCTTCCGCCGTGAATTCCTCCTGATTCCATTTTTTTCAGAGAGGACAATGGAGCTATGGCGGGTCATGGCAGGGCTCCTGTTGGCTTTCGAGGTGCTCCTTGACGGTGAATGCTGTAGACCCATGCCCCACGGTTTTGCCTTGCACTGAGGATGTTTGGACATTTCTCTCTGTCACATTTGGCCTCAGCCAACATGCTATGAATCAGGCCTGTGCTGATTTAATGGCATGTCATACTTCGGGGGACAAGCTTCCTCACCTGTAAAATGAGACGGTTGGCCTGAGGGGTTGCTAAGGCCCCTTTCAGCTCTGACAAGGGGGGGGTCCGTAAAGCTTGGTGGTGGCATTCAAGAGTGATAGGTAAGTGGGGACACTCAGAAAACAACAGGGAAGAGGAGAAGCTGCTTAGTAAGGAGATAACCATCTTCCAGCCAGCTCTCAGGGAGAGAAGGACACGAGAAAGCCAAGGTCACTGGAGCAAGGGCAGTAGGACTGCTGGGCCTGGTACCATGCAGGATCAATAGCCATGGGATCTGGGATCTAGAGTAACCTCTGCCCAGAGCAAGTTCCCTGAGCAAATGCTGTTTTTTCATAGCCTCAGCTACTTTTTCTGGACAGGATTGGCTTGGATGATCACCATGGACCTCATCATGGGTATCATCTAAAATGGGTTTTTGGGGGGGCACCTGGGTGGTTCAGTCATCTAGGCATCTGCCTTCAGCTCAGGTCATGATCCCAGGGTCCTGGGATTGAGCCCCGAATCGGGCTCCCTGCTTTGCTGGATGCCTACTTCTCCCTCTCCCACTCCCCCTCCTTGTGTTCCCTCTCTCACAGTCTCTCTCTCTGTCAAATAAATAAATAAAATCTTTAAAATAAAAATAATTTTTTTTTCAAAATGAGAGTCATGAAAATAAATTTTAATTATTTAGTGAGGCAGGTAGGGCAGGGCAGAATGGAAAGTTTTCTTGAAAGGTGTGCTTCAAGGGTGTGTGTGTGTTGTGTGTGTATATATGAGATACAGAGAGAATGAGAGAGTAAACAACTGAAGGGACCCCATGAAGAAAAGCTGGGCTTTTTTCCCCTTTCCTTCTTTTCCTGCTTCTATTCTTGTGACGACCACACGCCTGCTTCACACATGCCTTCATGTATGTCTTCTTTATGAAAGTCAAGGAGCTAATGATTTCTTCTGCATCATCCAAAACAACAGACAACATCTAAGCAGCGTCCAGGCGAGGTCGTCATGTTGTTTTTTCAAGACCACTGATTCAAGACCTCTTGATGTGAGGACCCTTGGCTCCCGGGCATAAATGACTTATGGGGGACACCTGAGCACTTGTCCTTGTTTGACCAGTTCCTGGATGCCTGAGGACATGCACACGAGACCACCATTCTCAATAAAAACCAAATCCAAGCAAAAATGAGACTCATGGCTCCTTTTCCTTTCAAAGTCTCCCCAGTGCTCTGTCTCTCTTTATACATATCCTCAATAAAATCTGGTCTCACTTCTTTCTGGCTCTCATTTGATTTCCATCCTGTGGAAAGGTTGGTTCTGTGGGACCTCCTGTGGGTCCTCGGACCTGTCTGCCTGTGTCATTTGTGCACAGGCTGGGTCACTGTACCAGTTGGGGTCCAAGGGGAAACAGAAGACACGCTTAAATGAAAACAGTCTGAGAAGGGTTTAATAGACTATTTACAAAACCAGGGAATAGGGAAAGCAAGATGCAGGACACAGAGACCTTGGTCAGAAGAAAAATGGGGAAGGGAATACTTTCCAGAACCCGATAGAGGAGGTGTGAGGAAAAGGCCAGCTTGAGAGGAGCCTTGGCTATTAGTGGAGGGATAGTCAGCCTACTGTGACAGAGCATGAAGGAAGCTGGGAGAGCAAATACCCGAGCCTCACTGCCCTCCCTTCCATGTCACACTGGAGCTGCCCAGTGGCCCCAGAAACCCGAGGGCAACAGAGCCACGTGTGTAGGGCCCTATACCTCTTGGGGCAGAGGACAGTAGATCTCAAGGGACAAAGGGACAATTTCTCACACAGGGATGTGTCAAATCTATTTCATACCATGGTTTTTAGCAAAATACACTTATGAGCCATCGCCCACCAGAGAACAAGTTTGCACTGGGAGCCTGCATGAGTTATAGTCAGTCTGAATAAGGCCGGAATCCTGGCAAACTGCCTGACCTTGGACAGACTACTGAACTGCAGGCAGGCCGGGTCTGGGGACCCAGAGAGGGGGGTTCTACAGGACTAGCTAAGAAGGTCCTTGAATTCATCCAGGATAGAAATCAGACATGAGCCAGCAGGAGAAGAGAGCAGAGCTTGTTGAAGATGGAAAGAGAGCAGATACAAATGGACGCTCTGGGGGACTCAGAAAGGAAAGGAACCCAAATCTCATCTTTGAGGTCAGTTGTTTTTATTGGCAATTGTAATTTGGTGCACATGTCCCCCTAGGTCTTCAGAAACTGGGCAGAATGAGGACAGGGTCCAGGTGTCCTTCATAAGTCACTCATTCCCTGAAGCCAGGGGTCTTGGCATCAAGGTGGCTGGAGTCAGTGGTCTTGGAGAACATTCAAGAGGACCCCGCCTGGTCACTCCTTAGATATACCTATTGTGCTGGAAGATTCCAAAGACATCATCATCTCTTTGCCCCTCACAAGGAGGACATGTGCTATTTGCATAACAGGATATGTGTAGAATGAGCTGGGGGTGCAGGTCCTAGCTAGAACAGAAGCTGGAAAAGAAACAAAGCGGGGGGGATGGATTTTTTTTCCTGGGGTCCCTTCAGTTTCCCTGTCCCAAAACCATCTGGGCCTGAGCTCCAATACGTGTAAGAGGTGTGAGTGACGCCGACTGTGTTGGCTTATCATGTGCACTACAGATAGTAATTGGGAAACGCCAGGTTTGTGGGGTGTTTGGTAGGGACAGCGGCGATCCCGTGTTCTAAATGCGACAACAGGAATTACTCACAGCCTCTTCACAGCACTGGGCTTTGGGGAGCAGTCTGGCCCATCTCTATTTCTTTGAACCTCACCTTTGTACGCTGTGGGCCTTCTTTCTCTCCACGCTTTCCACCCAGCCTATGGTTACTTTGTCCTGTAGGCAATTATTGATGGAATGATTTATAAATTACAAGGTGTGTATTGTTCTTGGAGAAAGCACAGGCCAGTTGTCAACAGAATTTACTGAGAAATTAAGTGGTAAGAAGAATTAAAGCCCAAGGAAGGAACCAGGGCAGGAGCAAGAACAGAAGGAGCTGTTCTGGGGATCGAGGGTCCTGAGTGTTTTCTGAGTAATTTCCAAGAGCCCTGTGCTTCCTGGGGGCAAGGGGCCTGTTCCAGCCCAGCGGCGGGGGTTGGGGGTGGTGGGAGGGTTGGGGGAGGTGGAGGGTGTCCTCTGCCCCTGCAACCACAGTTTAGGTTGAACCCATGTTCCCCCAGGCCCCTGCTCAGCAGACCCTGCCTTTTGACTTTGTGGCAAAAAGTCACTTTATTTCTCTTCTTAACAACACCGAGAGTCCCTTTTCATGACCAATCAAGCCAGATTGCCCAGGCTTCTGTTAATGGACCATATCTACCAGGAGTTCAGTTTTCTCATCTGAGAAATGGAAATGATAACTCCCGCCTTAAGGGATGGCTGCAAACTGTTGAAATCAGGGATCTAGAAAGCCTCGGCCAAGTCTATGAATGGAAACTTCCGGTCTGGCCTATCCTGGTAAGCATCTTGCACAGAGAACAGCTCTGGTCATGCTCCCCAGGCAGGTGAGGCTCTTCCTCTGCAGGGATCCTCCCTCTGTAACTGAAAAGCCACTGATGCCATTGCCAACTGCCAGGGGCTCTGGTAAAGATACTGATAATTACACGGTGTGGGGGGGATGAGTGGGGGCAGCTTTGCATTAAAATCTGGGGCTTCACTCACTTTCCAGCTACACACACACACACACACACACACACACACACACACACACACACACTTGCTGGAGGCTATACATGAGGCTTGTCCTTTGTGCTTTGGTAGCAGAGGAAGAGGATCAGGAGAGCAAGCGGGGAGCACAGCCTCGAAATGATAATAGTACTGTGGCCCCCACAAATGCTTCCTCCCAGGAGCACCGGCTCCTGGCTGAGAGTGGGGTTCCAGAACCGGCCTGCTCAGGCTCATCCCTAATCCTAGCCTTCTCGCTCTCCTGCTGGGTGGCCTTGGGCAAGATACTCAGGCTCTCTGTGCCTCGGTTTTTTTTAACTGCAAATGGGGACCTTGGTACACTGTGATGCAGATTTCCTGAGTCAGAAGGGGGCAGGAGGCTGGGATAAGCGCTGACATTGATGGAATGCTCCACTCATGTAAGGCTCTGGCCGGCTTCAGCTGTATCACCATCGTCCCTCCAAGACAGGTGTCTGGTGAGAGGAGCCCTTAGAAGAACTAATAGTAATTCCATCATTATGGTTATTTTTCCAAATATATTATCCCAAATGGGACTTGGGACAGGTCATGAAGATCCTTACACTTCACCGAAATAGCCAGAATGAAGAACAGGAGGACTTTCGGTTGAGGGGGAAAACAGAGGCAAGGGAAGACTGTGCAGAAGACATTTTGCGTGGTGCTGAGGGGTTTCTGGCGGTGGACCGTCACGAGCTCTGAGCACCAGAAAAATACGATCAGTTGCAAAATTCACTGACTAACGCAAGTCGGTTACAAAACGGCTGAACAGCCCCTCAAACAGAAGGTTGAAGAAAGAAGTCACACACAGCAGAGTACGTGCTGTGCGATTCCATTTATATAATCAGTACAAGCACAGGCAAAACTAATCCACGCTGTTAAGTCAGGTTCATTGTTCTCCTTGGGGGTGGGGCAGTGACAGCAGATTGGGGTCAGGGGAGTGGGCTGGGGGTCAGGTAACGCCCCATTTCTCCAGCTGGGTATGGATGACCTAGGTGTTTCCAGTTTGTGAGAATTCATCATACAAGAGGTGTTTGTGTACATGTATTTTTCCTGAAAATTTCAAATCAAAGCAGTCGCTGGGGGAAAGCACAGCTTTTCGGTACCCTGTGCGTGTGTAAGTAATGCTATTGTTAATGACAGAAATAAAGAGCTAACCTGCATTGTGTGCTCTGCTGACCAGTACATGGATTTCCCTCACATCTGTCCTCCGAGGGGGGCTGGTGCCCTTTTACAGAGCGGCAGCTGAGGCTTAGTCAGGTTACATCACTTTCCCTCACGCCCAGACCCCTTCCCTGGCAGAACACGCTCCCCCCCACCTCTACCCCCATACCCAATAGTGAACACCTGGAAGATAGAGCACACAATGAGGCATACAACTGGTGCTCAATTAATGCTTGAGGGACAGAGGAAGCAAGGAACGTCATTGCATTGTCACCTGTCAGCCCATCTTGGCATTCGGAAATCATTTTTGTCTCCTGTCTAATTTCTATCCCACTTATAGGCAGCACCAAAGGGCATGTAACTGCTTTTGTTGCTAGTTCTAAAATGTTCTGTCACTCGGGCCTCTGCCTCTGAGCTGCACAATTGTTTGGCGAGATTGAGGAGTGAAGAGATATACTTCTGCTCCCAAGGGAGCACACTGGGATGGGAGAAGGAGGATGGGGAAAGAGCAGGAAGGTGGGGGTGTTAGTGGGGAATGGATGCCTAGGCCTGACTCCCTCCCTCTTGCCCAAACCCTTAGTTCTTAACCCATTGCCAGGAAGTCAAAGTGAGTGAATGACCCCCAGATGGACAGCCCATCCCCCCACTGCAGGGCCTCTGTTGATCCTGTCCCTATCCTCTGTCTTGGCTCCTTCCCACCCTACTGGATTATTCCTCTGGATTAAGGTCAACAAATAACCCAATGTGTGGCCAGTTCACCAGGAAGCCTGCATTCCCATTCTCTTAGCCAAACTCCTAGGGATTTGGTATCTCCTGCAGATACCAAAAAGCTCCGGAGTCCTGGGGGGTGGGGAGGTCGGCACCCTTTTCTCATCCCAGCAGCTCTTTCCCCTTCCCTCCAGAATTGTCAGGGACGTGGCTTTCCTGCCCTTTGGAAGGATCGTGTCTTTCTGCCACTGCTTGTGTTACACTGAGTCAACATTCAATGAATAATGAATTATAATATTAATAACTTGAGGAAATTTATGCCCTAGCTTCAACTGGGTCCAAAACATAAAGGGAAAATTCGCTGTAAATTACATCCTGGGACTAGCAGGTGAATAATGCAAGCGTCTTTCCCCAGAGACTTCCAAATCAACTCATTTAAATTAATAAATCCCACTCTCCTCTGTGCCTGAATAATGGGCTTATTTATATGTCTTAGAATTGGCCAAAATATCCGAGCGAGGGAACAGAGCAATTAGAATGCTTTCTTTACACACAGAGATTTTGGAGGTGCCGGCTAAGCTAGCTAACTCTCGTTTTGGCTGAACGTAGGAAAAGGGAAAAAAAGAAACCCCAAACTGGATTCAGTCTGATGAGTAGATGGCGTCTAAATCCCCATACTGCCAAATAACCCAATTGCCTGAATTTTTCACTCTTCAGTTACTTTCTTTTCTTATTATCTAGGGACAGGGCTTCTAGGCCTGAAACCTTGATTTGGACCAGTCTTTCTTGAAAAAAAAAAAAAAATCCTTGCCGAGCTCAAGACTGGAAAACAGGGTTTGTTCTGACAGATCCTCTTACGGAAACCCCTTGTATTCAGAGCCGAAATTTAAAATATTTAACAGAATGGGGGTGTGAAAGCACCCATCAGAGTGGGGTAGGAGTGGGGCACCATGCAGTGTTAACTCTCTAGTTTGGGGGTGTTAGGGTGGGGCAGAGGGGGATGCTGGAGGAGAAGCAGGAGGGCAGCCGCTCTTTACCAATGGGAATGAAAATATTTAAAAATTTCAACAGTACAGATGACCAAGTAGCAAGTCTGCCTCTGTGAGTTAGGAAGGGCTGGGGGTGGGGAAGAGGTTCTAATCTGCCTTTTGTGGGTCATATTTGTTTTCCTCCCTCTGACCTTATCCTTGGGCCGTCACCCCAGTTCACACAGCTATGGGGCAATGCAATTCTGATGTGAAGTCTCTGGAGTTACTCAACTTTCATCAGTTAAGGGTACCGTCCCCAACCAATCTGCCCTCACTTCAGACACTAGCCACAATTTTGGGTGTTCTGCAGAGCTACCTATACTTCAGACCAACTGGATACAAATTCAGGGGTAGCTCTTACCTTCTCAAGTTTGATAATTCACCAGAATGACTCGTAGAACTAAGGAAAGCACTTTACTTAACATTATCGTCTTATTATAAAGGATATAAAACAGGGACAGCCGAAGGAGGAGATACAGATGAGGTCCAGGAGGATCCCACGTGCGAAGCTTCTGTGTCCCCAGGACGCTTCACCCTCACAGCACATGGATCGTATCCGCAACAAGAGAAGCTCACCCGAGCCATGGTCTGGAATTTTTTGGGATTTCATTATGTAGGCATGATTGAAACCTTGGCCACAAGTTGGCCCTCCCAGGAAGTCGAGGTGCTACCATGTGGTTCAACATCCCAACCATCTAATCACATGAGGCATGACTGGCCCACATCTTGAGTCCTCTTCATAGCAGAACCTCAGGTGTCCTCCACGGGCCCACAGGAAATTGCAAGGTTCAGAGGTTTCCTCCCAGGATCCAGAGACAAAGAGCTGCTAAATTCTTTATTATACCACCTATGGCTTAAATGAACATGCTTTCACTGAGGCCTAGCTTCTGTGTCCATTAGGTATATCCTACAATGCTATCGTGTGTGTGGGGGGGGAGACAGAGAGAGAGAGAGAGAGAGAGAGAGGGATTGAGCACAGACATGGAAGCATCTGAGAAGGTAGAAACATGCTGAAGCACAAAGAGCCTTGGACTAGAAGTTGAGCCCCTGTTTCAGGTTGGGTGGAATGTTATCCTCAGGATCAAAGACAGTGGTCATTCTGCCACTAAGAATGACTCAGTACTCTTAGGAGTTTGGCTACAAGCTGGAGGATAGGTGGTCTCAAAATAGGCCAGAGGATGGGAAGAATTGTGGTGAGTGGGGCCATCTTGTAGGACATGGCATGTCGGAGTAAGGAATGGCTTGTGTCTACAGTCTGTGTGTGTGTGTGTTTGTGTGTGTGTGTGTGTGTTTGTGCCTGCGTACACACATGTGAGCATGTGTGAAGGTGAAAAGGAAGGACAAGCTAAGTTGACAATACTCTCCAGATTTGGGGTACAAGATGAACCAATGGCTGATAAATGGTGCCCGTCTCACCATCATGCCTCAGGAACCATTTAGAGAACTTTGGCTCTGCACTCTTACAAAGTTGGGGCCTGCCAGATTCCCAGGGAGGGAGTACATTTCTGCCAGGGGACGCTGCACTTGAAGCCATGATCACAATGTGGTCATCTGGGGCTCCTCCTGCCAATAGACCTGCAAGCCAAGGAAGGAGTTACCATACTCTTCAGCAAGAAGTAACCGGCCCTGACCACGAGGGGATCTAGGGGTGCTGTTACACACTGGGGGCAGGGAGAAACATATCTAGAACTCAAGAATTCACTGAGCTGGGGCTTCCATGCCAGGTAATGGCCAAGACAGCTGGTGGAGTCACAGCCTGACAATGGCAAGGTGTCTCAGACCCCTTGAAATAAGGCCCAACAGTTTCCTACCAGACAAGCAATCCAGATCAGCGGACCAAGGAGAGGGACATCTAGGATGTGTGTTGGATGAGGGAGAGGATGAGTATCAGTGATGGTCTTAGGACCAGTTGCAATGACAGGGACCATAGCTGGCCCCACAGAGCTTCCTATATTAAGTTTGGGCCAAGACTGTAGGCAGCCACCACCATGAAGGATAGATATTCTAGGGTGAATTGGATGTAGTGGGAGGCCCAAGAAGATTTCAGGGTTTCGAGGGATGGATAGCGCCACACACCTGTACTGCTTCACACCCTCTTGTCCCCACTTCTCACTCAGCCATGGCTGTGGCAATCAGTCCTGTGCAGGCTACAACAAGCCTTGTGCAGCTTACAATATCATAGCATCTTACCTACATCCATGCCGTGTACATCTTGCTTCCTGTGCTGGGGCTTCGCAGACATCAAGGCATGGACACCGGCGGGAGCCCACTCAGCACGCACCCATGAGCGATCCAGAAGTGTGTGGTATTTACAGCCTGTGAGGCCACACTTGACCGATGGGGGACGGAAGACGGTAGACTGGGTCTTCTCCCTTTCATTCCCCAAGCACAGACTTCTGAGATGTATTTCTCCCAGCTTCCTGTCAAAATCAAACCCCCGTGGCCCATGCTAGTGGCCAGCTCATGAAGACAGACTTCTGGCTTTCCTTCTTCTCCAGCTTCACTCTCTTGCCCTTCACTTTTGCTCCATGGAGTCACATATCAAATAAACCACCTGCACACAAGCCTTTGTTTTGGCTTCTGCTCTGGGGGATAAGCAGTCTCTTCTGTATTGTTTATTTTCAATACAGAAGCTAGAGTGATCCTTATATGAGTTCGATCATGAATCCTCTGCTCAAAACCTGAAGTTCCAGACATGCTCCTCCTAGCTCCCACCTTGTGGCCGCCCCCACCTGCCCCCAGCTCCTTAAGGTAGACAGGGTCGGTTAACCCCACTGGAATAGCTACCCCTCTCCTGGGATACCTGGATAGATCTGACCCCCCAACAACCGCTCTAACCTCATGCCCCTCCACCTTCTCTCACCTACCCACGTCCACTCATTCTGGGCTCTTTGAGGCTCTCGGACACACAGCCAAGCTCCTGCCTCAGGGTTTTACTCTGGCTCTTCCCTCGGCCTGAGGTGCACTCTACTCCAGATGTTCACAAGGACAACACCATCACTTTTTATTTTTTTTTAAGATTTTATTTATTTGTCAGGGAGAGAGCACAAGCTGGGGGAATGGCAGGAAGAGGGAGAAGCAGACTCCTCTCTGAGCAAGGAACCCAGTGCAGGACTCGATTCCAGGGTCTGGGGATCACGACCTGAGTTGAAAGCAGTTGCCTAACCCACTGAGCCCCAACGCCATCATTTGTGCCAGTGTTTCCTCTAATAGTATCTCAAGGGAGGGCAGCCAACCCTCCCGGTTTGCCTGAGACTCGGAGGCTCCTCAGAAGGTGAGACCATTGGTGCTGAAACGAGGTCAGCCCCAGACACACGGGATGCTTGCTCACCGTATTTCAATGAGACTGGACTCTTCTATTTAAAATTTCAACATCACTTGTTCCCTCCCCTCACGTCCCTGATTCCCACTTGCTCTGCTCTTATATTTCTTTTCTTTTCTTTTTTTTTTTTTAAGATTTTATTTACTTTATTTGACAGAGAGAGATCACAAGTAGGCAGAGAGGCGGGCAGAGAGAGAGGAGGAAGCAGGTTTCCTGCTAAGCAGAGAGTCTGATACTGGGCTCGATCTCTGGACCCTGGGATCATGACCTGAGCCAAAGGCAGAGGCTTTAACCCCCTGAGCCACCCAGGCCCCCCATATATTTCTTTTCTTTCATAGGATCCTCGCCTCCAGCCTCCTACGCAGTTCACTTCAATGTGTTAGGTTTATTGCTCAGAGTGTTCCCTTGCTGTATCCCTAGAATCTAGAACAGTTGAGGCAGAGTTCTCAAAGTGTGGTGCCTGGACAGCAGCAGCATCACCTGAGAGCTTGTTAGAAGTGCCAAACCGTGGGCCTTACCCCCGGCACAGGGAGTCAGACACTCCAGGGCTGAGCTCAGGGATCTGTGTGTTAACAAGCCCTCCAGAAGATTCTGAGGCGCACTGACGTTATGATGTTATGCTAGGCGCCCTAGCACATAGCGAGTGCTTGCTGAATGACTTCTTGTGGGGTGGGTCCTCTTCAGTCTTCTACAGAAATGCGTCCTCCTTGAGCTCTTCATCAGTAAGGATTTGACTCTGTACCAAGGATTTGCTACCTTGAGCCAGAGGGAGATTTCTCTCCCAGCCTGTGAGTTCCAGCTCGAGAGCAGCCGGGGTCATCATAATTAACCCAACACGGGCTGCCTACATGCTGTGAAAATATTTCGGTGCTTGCTTATCTCAGTATGTAGAAGGTGTTAGAGAAATTGAGTTGCCCTTACATTTTCCCATGATACCTGAGCTGTATTTTTCTTCTTTGACCGGGGAAACTCAATCAGCAACATTATGGTGGATTATTACAAAGGGTCGGTTGGGAGTGGAGCAGGAGAGAGACGCCTGCCTTGTTGCCCTTCCTGCGAAATCAAACATGCTTGAAGTACAGCAGGAGTGATTAAGGCTAGACCTCAGGAAGGACTTTCTGAAAGTCAGAGAAATGAAAGGGACCTAAAGAAACCGTGAAACCCTCTCTCATAAATGCTTGAGTTGGGGGTTGGTCCTATGTGTGGGCAGAGGAAATGGATTGAGAGGTGACTGCCTTTCTTTGAGGACTCAGACGAGCAGGGGTTGTCTCTCACTCACCAGCCATAAGGCTTTGAACCCATTTTTCCTGGTTTCTTTACCTCGGGGTAATTAAATTAATTTTCAACCTTGGCACTACTGACATTTTCGACTGAATAATTATTTGTGGAGAGGGCTATCTTGTGTATTGTAGGCTGTCTAACAGCATCGCTGGCCTCTATCCCCTAGACAATGATAGCATCCTCTTTCCTAATTGTGACAACAGAAAATGTCTCCAGACATTGCCAAATGCCCTGGGGTGGGGACCGTTACCTGTACTGTGAGAGTCCCTGAGGATCTATAAGGTTCTTCTTATCATCAAAATCCCAGGTTCTCAAATAGAGCAAATACCTTCTCGCGGCCCTCAGGGCAGCAGAATTATGGTAGGGCTTTACTCTGAGCCACAGGGATGTGTCACATGGACCCTGGGCCACCACGAAGCCAGGATGGCTCCCATTTGATCTCTTTAAAAGGCTTGTCTTCCAGACAAGCTGGCAGCATCTTCAATGACCCCCTACTCTGGGGATTTCAAACCTAACTGGGCTGGTGAGGGAGGGGGCACTGATGTTACACGCCAGAATCCACCCCCTCCACTTGTAAACCAGTGTTCTAGGCCACGCTTTCACGGCTCAAAGTCATAGCCCACCAAATCCCCAGTCCAAGCTATTTTTGAGGCATTATCCCCAGAAAGACCCTTTCAGAGTGAGGCGAGCAAGGCAAGGTCTCGTCTTGACAGGATCTGGGATCCCAACAATTGGGATTTTTTTTTTCCACTGTGGATTTTTTTTTTTTTTTGCGTTAATTTTGATTTTTTAGACATGTTGCGTTTAAATATTACTTCGCTCCTGAGTTATTTGGTGTCCCTCTGAAATGTTGCACCCTAGCAAGTTTCTCACTTGCCTCCCCCTAGACCTGGTGCTGACAAGATTTTATGATCCGGAACAGCAGGCCTGGGGGTGAGAAGCACGGCCAAGGGAGTAACTAATGCTCAGCCTGAAGGCCCAGAATACCTGCTGTTGCAGAAGCCCCCACAGCCCCTGCTGTGTGTAAGTGCACTGAGGATAAACTAGATGGAGCCACCCAGCCCCAGTCCTCAGTGAATGAATGGTCTAGGGCTCTACATATCATTCATTCCTTTATTCGCGTCATTCTCTGAGGACCTGCTCTGATGCGGAGCGATCATTTGCAGGGGGGGAAGACAGGCTCATAAACAAACGTAGCCTAATGCCCGTGATAAGGACGGTACAAAGCACCGTGGGAGTCTGCTCAGGCAGTGATTCATCCAATCTGATCGTTGGGGACAGAACCCAAATGCAAGATTCATTCTCAACCCAGGAGAGATCTTGTCAACCACAGGTCATTTTCCGCGTTCGCTAACAAGGCTGCCAGTCACGCCGTGAGATGTGAGCTGGGGATTTACTTAGCCTCATTTGCTTTAGTCACTTGGGTAGTAATCAAGGGACTCCCCACCCCCTTCGTACAGCTGAGGCTCGGTCGGGTAGAAACAATTAATGAAATGATTCCCACGTAATTAGAGGGCTTAATTGATGAAAAGCCAAGGTATGTTTTTTTACTGCCCACTCTTTTTTTTTTTTTTTTTTTTTTTTTTTGAGATTCAAGTGGTAGGAGTGGTGGGAACTTTCAACGAAGCCAACAGAGAGGGAAAAAAATATAGGCTTGTGAACAGTGGTCTAGCTCTCCATTGTACAGATGAACAAACTGAGGCCCAGAGTGAACAACTGAGTGGTTCAGAGTGCCAGTCTTGAAAGAGGACCTGTAAGTAATCATGGTGCAGGCCCACAAGTGAGAGGAGGGGTGTGGGGGACAGAGGTGTCTACCTCCACTTCTCTGGTTGTACAGAGCGATGCACAAGCTTTTTTTGTTAAGAAATTAATTAAGCGACTGCTAATCCCTCCAGCAGCGATAAATAGAGCTAATAACCCAGTGTTTGGTTTGTGGCAGAAGGTAGGTTCCTTTGTGGCCAGTGCCAGGTGTTCCACACTTGAGGGAGGAGGAGCTGGTGGCTTAAAGGAGGCTGCCCTCAGATCAGGAGGCACTCTTGGTCTCCTCCCAGCCGCCCTGTGCCTACCCTGCTATGCCTTTGAACACCCCGCAGTGGAGGCCTCTGTTCACTCACACTGGCACTCTCTGCTCAGGGAAAGAGGGCAAGAAACACTACCAGCTCCATTTCATGGTTGAGGAGATCGGCATTCAGAAATGGTCGGGGATTTGCCCTGGGGGCGTTTTGCTAATCACATTGCTAAGCACTTTGGCCCCAGAGCCCAGATCATGTATTTTCTGCCCACCCCAGTCCTGCAGAGGCTCTGCTTCTGGAATACATGGGTCCTAGCTGTCATCTTTCCACCATGGGGCTGTATGTGGCCATCTCCGGCCATCACCAATCAGGGAGACCCAACACGGTCTACCTTTGAGTCCCCTCTGCTACAGAGTTCTTTCTTATAGCTACTTCGCTCTCTTTATATAAACAGAGCCCGTCTTCCCCACAAGACTCCCTGCACTAAGGACCCTGCCTTTTGCCTCCTGCTAGCCCCTGGGTCTGGCACAGTGCCTGGCTAGCTATGTGCTCCAGAAACATGGGCTCGCTTCCCCTGCTCTTGTACGGCTGACCTTATAATACCCAGGTGAAGATGACGTTGGGATCTGATTATCCACCCTGCAGCCAGCCCACTTCCCGGATGCTGCAATAGGATGGTCTTTGTCCTTGAAACAAGGGATTACAATGCAGATGCTTGGGGTGGTTGGTGGGGAGCTCGTGGTTGAAGCAGGTACCCCCAAAGGAGAGAAGACCACCTCCGTGGTCTCTAGGGACACCTCAGGTCCACCTAGGTGAGCAGCTCATCTCAGCTCCTATCCATGCCTTTTCCAGGTAACTACGGGCCCAGCGCTGCTAGATCTTTGCTTTGTCAAGGGAGACAGAAATCTGAATTTTGCTGTGAAATTCCCTGATGGGACAGTGTTGGTGTTAAATCCATCTTTTTCAAAAGACACTGTGATCAGATTCAACAGAACACAGGTCTGGGCTGCCTATCTGCTTATTGGGGAACTCTGACTTAACACTTAACACTTTTGTAGGCTGAAAAGATGGCAGGAAGGGGCCAGGGTGGGTAAGGGTCTGCAGGAGTCACTAAGGATGCCTTCCCCATTCCCTCCCACCTTGTAGGGGGTACAAAGGTTTTCCTGTTCTGTACTTGAAACAGTACCCTGTGTCCTAAAATGCTATCCCCTGCTCTAATGGTCTTGGAGTCTCCACTCTGCATACCCCCTCACCGCCACCCCCCCCCGCCCCCCCGGTTTCCACAGCCCAACCTCACCATTCTCTTTTCTTCCTTGTGGGTAAATGAGAGGAAAAAACCCATCAAGTCCCATGCTTGCCACAGCTTGGCAATGTTCGACTCAAATGTCTTCTCAGCGTATCTCCCTGTTTTCAATTACCTCCTAACTTACCTCCAGGGAGCCCAGCCAAGCGGGAGGATTAGTAAAATAATGAGTTTAAATTATTTAGTTTTTTTCCCCCCCTGTCTTTATTCTGTGGCAATACTGAATCTAATCCAGGTCCAGATGCACTGGATGATACATGACAGGTTATGGCTAATAACTGATCTCATTTTCAAATCAATATGCAAATTCCCTCAGAGCTGAGGAATGAAATGAAAGAGGCCAGTTGGGGACAGCAGGGAAGAGAGGTGTGAGCAGGGAAGGAGCAAGAGGGGTGAGGAGGCTGCCGCCCCCCCACCCCCCGCCCCGTGGTCTAATCAGAATCTTCATATGAGATACAGGGGAGGGGAAATTTGCTAACAGGGAAAAATCATCTTTGTCAAACAGAGTCCCCAAGTGTACTCGTGTCTCCCTCTACAGAGAGGCTGTGGGATCTTTGGACAGCAGAGTTGGAGGGGAATCCTTCCCCATTTCACAGATAAAGGAACTGAGGTGCTAACATAAAAAGCAAGTTGGGAGCAAGGCTATGCCTACAAGTCAGAATACCGAGGGCCCTATGCCAGCAGGAAGGCGAGAGAGAGAGAGAGAGAGAGAGAGAGAGAGAGAGAAAACTCTCCCTGAAGAGTGTAGCAGGAGAAAGGAGATTCTTTATTACTCCAGACTCTAAAAATATGTCCCTTTTAGTTTAAGGGGCAGGTCCTCTGTGTATGGGATTCTCTATTGGGCCACACCCAGTGCTTGGCCAGAGTGCTTATCATTTCTGATAAATACCAGTTGGATGGCTGAAAATTTTGAAAGCCGTGAAAATGGGGCACACATTGGGCCACATATGAGAGACAGGCTTTTGCCCTATTTATTAATTTAATCATCAACTTCAGAAAACCAATGGAAAAGCAGAGTCCTGGCAATGACCTGCCGGGGGAGAGACTTCAGAGCAGAGGTGGTTCTAGATTCCAGGGCTCCTCGGTCTGTCCCAGTGCAAGCTCTGTCTCCCAGGCCTCAGTAGGAGCCACCAGTGTGGTTGTATCCGGCCTGGAATCCCGTTGTGTGTTTTAAAAAAGTTCATGGAAAAATAAGTTATCTTCCCAACTCACCCTGGAAGATGGGTTATTGGAGGGAAGGGGCCACTAGCTGCACATGACCCGTAGCTAGTGAAGAGGGAGTGGTGGTTCTCTGGGCCAGGAGGGAGCTGGGCCCAGGCATAGTGTCCTGGTGCAAAGATTGATGTCTGGGATGCTTCATTAGGCAGGATTGTCTCAGCAGGATCTCTGTTCCCTTAATCACTTAATCTTCATGTTGGTTTCCTTAATGTGTACTTACCCTCCTGTCTATTTGCTTCTCTGGGCTGCCATTTCTGCTGTCACTGGGTCTGTGTCTCAGATTCTGGGGCTGTTGAATCCTAGAGGAGGGGAGGCTGTGAGGACAGAAGTTTGCAGACCAACGGGCCCGGAGCTGGAGGAGTCAGCGAGGAGGGCTTAAGGAGACTTGAAGAGACTTGCATTTGATAGCCACTGGCCAAACATGGCTATTTATATTTACACTAATTAACATTTAGTAAAATAAAAAATTTAGTTGCTCAGTCCTCCTGGCATTCACATTAGTGTCCAACAGCTACCATGTGGCTAATGTCTATTTTGTTAGCATGAATACGGCATTTCCATCAGCATGGAAATTTCTGTGGGATGATGCAATTTTCAGGTGGTTTTTGTGTCTTAAGCATCTGACGCCTGGTTTGATTCCCAAGAAAATCTCCCTGGTCTCTGGGCTCTAAGTCCACATGCGATGTCCAGCTCAGGGCTCTACCTGTGGTAGGGCTTGCTACGTGACACCCCATTATCCAAAATCAGAAGAGGGGATGAAGTGACCCAATTCATCCATCCAGGTATCAAGCCATTTATATTCCAGTAAGAACTCTTAAATTGGTCTTATAATCAACCAATTATAAGTGGGAGTCAGCCTCCTTTGACTTGGGGAGGAGGGATTTCAAGGTAAGAAAACCAGTGAGCACAGAAATGAGGTGGTGTTGGGCTTCTGGGGGTGACACTGGTTCCCTGCTGGGCCTTTCCTTCCCAAATGAAGGGCTTTCCCAAAGTGCAGGACCACATAGCAAACAGTAGTTTTTAGATGGACTGCTCTATCCAGCACCAAGGACAGGGAAGAAAGAACAGAGAGAGGAACAGAGGGAGGCAGGGAAAGAGGGAGTGGGGAAAAGAGGAATCAGAAAGATGGGAAGGATCAAGATGAGTATAGAACCCCTGAAGCTGGGGGCTTGGTTAAGAGTCTGCCTTCAGCTCAGGTCATGATCTCAGGGTCCTGGGATCGAGCCCTGTAGGCTCTCCTGCTCAGTGGAGGGCCTGCTTCTCCTCTCCCTCTGCTCCTCCTCCTGCTTGTGCTCTTTCTCTCTCTCTCTCAAAACAAACAAACAAACAAACAAACAAACAAAACAAAGAAACAAAACAAAAAAAACAACAAAACACAAAAAACCCAAACAAAACAAAAACCAAAGCTGGTACAGTACCTTTGAAGACCTCACAGGCGTCAAAAGCCATGTGATTGCCTCGCGTGGTGCTTGCAACATAAAGACGAGGAGGCAGGGGCGCCTGGGTGGCTCAGTGGGTTAAAGCCTCTGCCTTCGGCTCAGGTCATGGTCTCAGGGTCCTGGGATCGAGCCCCACATCGGGCTCTCTGCTCAGCAGGGAGCCTGCTTCCTCCTCTCTCTCTGCCTGCCTCTCTGACTACTTGTGATTTCCGTCTGTCAAATAAATAAATAAAAATCTTAAAAAATTTAAAAAAAACAAGATGAGGAGGCAGCCAGACACCTATTCTTATCATGCCCATTGTGCAGATGAGGAAATTAAGGCTCAGAGAGGCTAAGGGCCTTGTCCAAATGAGCCTTCTCTGCCGCCAAGTGGCAGTCCTCTGTTCTGCCTCAGGAGTCTTGTGGCTAAGGGCCAGAGCCACAGAGTGCTGGAAGGCCCAGCCCCGAGCTGCTGGAGGCAGAGGCAAGCAGGAGTAGCTGTATGCAGACTGTGGAGTGACAGGTCCTATTTGCTGGCTGAGAGCAGGAAGCCATTCAGCAGTGGAAGCAGCAGGTGAGACTGCAGGAGAGGTGCTGCAGAGAAGTGGAAGCTGCAGTGGAAGGTGGAGGAGCCAAAACAGGACACAGAAGTGAGCTCAGCAAAAGGGAGAAGGGGGGAGGGCGTGCAGCCACTGCCCAGGGAGAGGAACCTGCTGCCTGAGCCCTGGGGTCACCTGTCAGGCCAGTGGCCTGCTGGCTGCTGGCCACTGACCTGCAGGGCTGGGAGGTGAGCAGTGGGGCTGCTGGGAAACTTCCAGGTTTAAGTTCATCTCCCTGGCAATAACACTCTTTTCAATCAAGTCCCTTTTTGTTACAAGCTGTATAGCAGGTAGGCTGTCAGTGTGCCCCCCCACTCCAAAGTAGGGGGCTGGTTGTCTTGATTGCTATTTTGTAAACATGTTTAGCAATACTCCAGATCCAAGTAATGAGTACTGTGTATGTCTCTCTGTGACCCCGTACAAACGCCTGTGTTTGCAGGCGCACACTCACACACAGACACACACACACGCATGTATCTGTGAACTGAAACAACAGTTTCTCAAAACAGTACTCTTATTGAGATGTACTCTCCCCTTCTCCTTTCTTAGACCCTCTTGCCTCATCTCTGTGTTTTTCTTCCCTCTCATTCACTTGCATTGGGAAAAATGCTGGTCACAACCCACTAAATTGATTTTACTCCTCACTAATGGGTCTTGCCCTACAGTTCAAAGCACAGTGATCTGATGAATTGTATGAAAACCTCTTGCTGCCCTTCCTTCTTAACGATGCTGCCTACGTGACCCCTTCTCTTTTAAAGATGCGATCTCTGGGAACGTGGGCCTCATAGAAGACCAGGTGAGGGTCTGTGGAGGCTTCTTCCTTGAAACAGTAGGGGAAAGAATCTCATCACTTCTCCTCCTCAAACACAATGATGCAAATGATATTTATCCAAGGGATGGTCAACTTGCTGGCATGGGAGTTGGCTGTTCTTGTAAAGTGTATCAGCCAGGATAATGGGCAGAGTTATCAGACCCGTCTGTGTACATGTGCCAGGGCCCACACCAGGAACTTTAGGGTTTTATTTCATTTACTCTTTGCTCCAATCCTGCAAGTCCAATATCATTAGTCCCATTTTGTAGGTGAAAAAAAAAAAAAAACTGAGTGCAGAGAAGACAAATAACTAGTCTCGGGTCACACAGTGGCAGAGTTGGGATTTAAATCCAGGTCTCTGAATATCCAGAACCTCTATTATCTCGGGAACATGAGATTATTTTAACAGTTGAACATCAGCATTACCTCAGAGAACAAAACTGGCGTGTCTGGTGTCCGCTCCCTGTCCCTGTCTCTCTCTCTCTCTCTCTCACACACACACACCATGTAATTACTAAATCAAATCTGTATATAATTTATTGCCCAATTTGTCTTGACACGTGTACCAGGCATAATGGATCCAGCCATATTAGGTCCCCTTGTGCCCCTTCTGAGAGGAAAATGAGCATGATATGAGAGATGGAAACCTCCATGGGGGGTTGTCTGTATGCCAGCAACCTCCTTCTAGTGCAAGTAAAAAAAAAAAAAAAAAAAAAAAAAAAAAAAAAAAAACTACATTCCTCAGACTTCTTTGTAGTTGTTTTTCTGCATGTGAATTAAATTCCTCAACTGAATGTCTTTGCACAAGACTTGGGAAACGAAGATGAAGTGGAGGCCATCTTGTTGCTTCTTTGGGTTATGTTTCCACTGGAAAGGGAGGTTGAGGAGAAAGAGTGTGTCCTCCCAGTGATGGCATTCCAGTGCTCGTGCTCCAACTTCTGGGTGTTGAGAAGCAGCTGGAGTGGGCCCAAAGACTGAAAACCGTATCCTAGACCTAATCTTCAGCCTTGAGAGTAGTTCAAGAGAGACAGATACAGGGGCACGGCTGTAAGGCTGGTTTCCTGAGTCAGGGTTCCTGGTCCCTGCCTCATGGCTGTGGGTATGATCTCAAACTCAACAGCAACAGTGGTGGCCAACAGCTCTACTGGTTGGTCAAAGTCATGGTGTTCTAAGGGGCATTCCTGGACCCAGCCTGAAGCCTACACACTTCTTACCCTTCCCAGAGGTTTTAGGCACTCCCCATTCCACGTTTTCAATCCCTTTCCCTTTAAAATACCTAGTTATTTTCCATTTCTGGTGCAGAACCTAGCTGATTCATCTTCCTTTGCCCTCCATACCCCGAGCATCCAGCCCCCTTCTAAACATGCCCAGGGAGGAGACTCTCCCTTCCAAGCAAGGATGGCTATTCTACCACCAGCAGCTGAAGCTTGGTTTAGAACCCAGCTCAGTTTTTCACTTTGGCTCAGTGATTTCTGTGAAGTTATCTGCATCTATTGTTCACAAATAAAAATGTACTGTCTCGGGACGCCTGGGTGGCTCAGTTGGTTAAGCGGCTGCCTTCGGCTCAGGTCATGATCCCAGCGTCCTGGGATCGAGTCCCACATCGGGCTCCTTGCTCAGCATGGAGCCTGCTTCTCCCTCTTCCTCTGCCTACCACTCTGTCTGCCTGTGCTCATGCTCTCTCTCTCTCTCTCTCTAACAAATAAATAAATAAAATCTTTAAAAAAAAATGTACTGTCTCATGGATGAATTGGCTAGTTTTGTTAGTCAGAACCCTGTTCAGTCTCAGGGAGCCTCAGATAATTAATCAGGTAATCCTTCTCCTTCTGCGTATTCTGAGATCCACAGGGATTTCTGTGGAGGTAGGAGGTTTCCAGGGGGAGTCCAATAGGCTGCTTTCCAACCCTGGAAATTGGCAGGGTGTCACTGTGCCCAGCTGAGCCCTTGGAAGCCAATTATAGACCACATTTTCAATTCCCTGAGTTCCTAAGAGTAAGGGGAAGGGGGTGTTTGTCTGTCACCTGGGCAAGATTTTGTTTGTTCCCCAAAGAGGGAGAAGCAATAGGGTCTGAGTGGTTGGATTCCGCTCATCCAGGTGTGGTCCTGCATTGATGTGATTGCCTGGATTGAGGAGGTGGCATCTACAATAGGAATCCTGGGATGGAACCACAGGCAGAGAGAGCTACCAGGCCTGCCAAACAACACCATTGAACAGATGAACAAAGCAGAACCCAAAGAGAGGAAGGGATTGGTCCCAGGTCACACTGTGAGTCAATGAGAAGACAGGTGACAGCTCTGGACTCCTGAGCCCCAGCTCAGTGCTCTTCCTACCTCAGCACACCATCTTCCCTTTTCTCCAGAGCACACAGGAGATATTCATTTTTCCCAAAAGATGGGGCTGGGGACACAACTGTCATGGTGGAAAAGCTGGGGTGTGAGTTAGCTAGTAAATTGTCCCTGCCCCCCTTTTAGGAGATGAGTTGCATCCAACAGGGTCCTGACAGTAAACAGATGGCACACCAAGTGGGTCATCTGAGGAAGGTTTGATAAAGGGACATTTACAAACCTGCGCACGGAGAATGGGGAAATGATAAAGGATGATATAGTACTGCGGGAGAGGGTATCAAATCCCACCCTAGGTTGGAAGGCCAAGGGGAAGGATAGTATGTGAAACACAGGGAGAGAGGGAGTTGTGTGGGGAGCCTGTGTGACAGGAACTGGGACCTTTGGTTAAGGGGCATGTCCAATGTTCAACCTAAGCAACACTACCAAGAGTGAATCAGGAGATAAAGACCCAGATTTCTCTCTCTCTCTTCCTGCTCTTCTGCTCCCTGCCAGTGCCTCCCATTGGCTGAACCCAACCAGAAGTAGGGGAAAGGGGACCCAGAGATATAGTGCACAGGAGTGAGCTTCTTGGGCACAGTGTGGGGACTGGATCTAAAAGGCAAATTTTTATCGAGAGTCCTTCGCCTTGAGGTCAGGGAGAGAATCAATTCTCCAGTTTATCTGGGTACTTGCAGCAGGGGAGTGTGAATGGTGGTTTCAGAGAACTAGCCCTTCCCTGCCTGATTAGAGTCCAATTCCCCTGTGGAGAGATCCTATGGGCTGCTCAGCCTACCATGACCCTCAGAGATTGAAAGAAATGGCTTCAAGCGCATCTGAAAAGCCTCGTTTCACCAACTTTATTTTTTGGGGAATCAAAAGGATATGTTTCTACGGAGGGGTGATTCCTGCCAACCTAAAGAGGCATGTAGAGACCAACTAATTTAAAAGTCACTTTAGAGACGGGGTGGGAAGTGGTCTGAGACACAGAGCAACACTCTCGGAGCATCCCTGAAGCAGCTGGATTAGGGTTTGGACATGTCCTTTAGGCCAGGCACCTGGCATTCCTTCTGTTTACAAATGGCTGCAGCTACCTTCTGAAGAAGGGAGAAGATGGGCAGGAATGTTGGCTGCCATCGGAGTATACACAGCTATTTTTAATACAATGTGGGAAATTTCAGGGGACCAACCATGCAAAATAGACATAAGGAGTATGAAGACCTTCATCCAGGTAACTTAACACCAATTTATACATTAAGTGGGCTTGTCTCAACAGTTCCTAGTTTTTGGCTCTGTATCTCCCTCTCTTCTTGAGACTGTCCTCCCACTTGACCCTCTCTTGCTGGATCACCTCCCTCCTATCCCAGGCCAGGCAGTCTTCTTGCTCCCCAAGGTGTCTGATGAAGCATAGCCCCTTTTCTTCTGGGCACCAGGTTCCCCTCCTCAAGCTGGGGTCTCAAAAGGGCAGACAATGTTGAGACAATGTGTAGTTTAGGTCCTTCAAAAAGCAGATGTGAGGATGGGATTAAGTGTGCAAGAACATTAGTAGTGGAAACACCTGTGAAGAGAAATGCAGAAGATGCCAGGAGAGGCTGGAGAGCCGATGCAAAGAAAGACAGACCCTGAATGAAGAAGGGAGAAAAAGAATGTTGGATGGGAACATTAAAGTTTCCTGTGGACTCTAAAGAAGGTTTGGCAAGGCTGTTGGGGTGTCCTCAAGCCAAGTCCCTTGGCAGAGGAGCCTGAGTTTCTCAGGGACCTGCTTACTTTAGTATCCTTGTTGCATTCCATCAATGGTTAGGAGCAGTCTATTGAAAGTGTGACCTTGGCACAAATGTGGCAATATATTTCAGAGTAGCTGGGGCTCCTGAATAACTAAGCTCCTGGTAGTCAGAGTCTGCAAGGTGCGTTCTCAGGGCTGCCACAGCTCCCTACCATGTCCAGCTCACCTTGTTCTCAGCTCACAGATGTTCCCCCACTGGGCTTTACTCCCTGCCTTTTTCAGTGGCTGAAGACTAAGTCTTCCATTCTGATGAATGTGTTTTTCCTTTCCTTCAAGTTTCTTCCTCTGGTATGGCTTTATTTCTTTCCTTTCCTTTCTTTTCCTTTCCATGGGCTCTTAACACTTCTCTAAATCTTCTACCCTTCACTTTTTCATCTGACTATTTCATATCTTGTTGAATCCAGTTTTCTTGAAAGTCTCAACATTGTCTCTTGAATCTCCAATCTATCATAATAATACCTAGTTCACCAGTGTTGAACAGAAAACTCCTTTCCTCCTCTCCCCAACTTCAATATCCCCTATGATATGAATCCTCAACAAAATACTAGCAACCCAAATCCACCAGCATAGTAAGAGGATTATATATCGTGACCAAGTATGATTTATCCCAGGAATTCTAGGGTGGTTCAACAGAAGATAAGCAATCAGTGTAATATACCACATTAATAGAATGAAGGGGAAAAATCCAGATGATCACCTGAACTGATGATGAATATACATTTGACAAATACAATATCCTTTCATGATTTAAAAAACACTCAGAAAATTAGGAATAAAAAGAAACTTCTTCAACATTATAAAGAGTATTTATGAAAAACCCATAGACTCAATGGTTAAAGACTGACAGTTTTCTCTCTAAAGCTCAACCAGAAAACAGAAGCCTGCTTTTACCACTCAAATTTCACCACTCAACATTGTACTGGAAGTTCTAGTCAGAGCAAGTAGACAAGAAAAAGGTATAAAAAGCATCCAAATTGATAAGAAAGAAATAAAATGATTATTCATGTATACACACACACACACACACATATCCATATATAAATCCATATATATACATATATAATTATCCATATATATATCATCTCAAAGAAACCATAAGAAATCACCTAGTATCAATAAAAAAAATTCAGCCAAGTTACATGGTATAAAATCAACAGTGTTCCTATAGTTCAGCAATGAACAATCTGAAAGAAATTAAGAAAGCAATTTCATTTACAATAGTGTCTAAAAGAATGAAATACCTAGGAATAAATTTAATAGTGCAGGTAAAAGCCTTGTACAGAACTACAAAATATTGCCTGCAGAAATTAAAGAAGACCTAAATAAATGGAAAGGCATCTCTTATTCATGGGTTGCAAGATTTAATATTGTTAAGATGATAATACTACCCAAAGCAATCTTGAAGATTCAACATAATCCCTATCAAAATTCTAAGCCTTCTTTTTTTTTTTTTTCCAGAAATGGAAAAGTTTGATCCTCAATTTCACATTGAATTTCAAGGAGCCCGGAATAGCCAAAATAATCTTGAAAAAGAAGAACAAAGTTGGAAGGCACATACCTCCCAATTTCAAAATTTAATACAAAGTTACAGTAATTAAAACAGGGTGATATAGATGTAGGAAAGACATAGCAGTTAATGGAATAGGATTGAGAGTCCAGAAATAAATTCATAAATCTATAGCCAACTGATTTTCAATAAGGGTGCCAAGTTCATTCAAGGGGAAAGGATAGTCAATTCAACAAATAGTGCTGGGACAACTGGATTTCCAAATGGAAAAGAATGAATATGACCCCTACCTCACACTATATACAAACATTATTCAAAATGGATCCATGGTCAGGGCACCTGGGCTGGCTCAGTCAGTAGAGAATGTGACTATTGATCTTGGGGTTGTAAATTCAAGTCCCATGCTGTGTGCAGAAATTACTTAAAAAATAAAGTCTTAAAAAAATATGAATCAATGGCCTAAATATAAGACCCAAAACCATACAACTCTCAGAAAAAGAGTTAGGGGTAAATCTAAATGACCTTGGATTCATTAATAGGTTCTCAGATATGACACTGAATGTATGAGCAACAAAAGACAAAAAATGGATATTTTGTGCAGAGGACATTATCAACAAAGTGAAAATAACTTACAGAAGTGGGAAATACTTGCAGATCATATACTGAATAAGTGTTTAATATCCAAAATATATAAATAACTCCTAAACTCAACAAAAAGACAAACAACCCAATTAAAAATGGGCCAAAGGGCGCCTGGGTGGCTCAGTGGGTTAAGCCACTGCCTTCGGCTCAGGTCATGATCTCCAGGTCCTGGGATCGAGCCCCGTATCGGGCTCTCTGCTCAGCGGGGAGCCTGCTTCCCCCCCACCTCTCTCTCTGCCTGCCCTTCTGCCTCCTTGTGGTCTCTGTCTGTCAAATAAATAAAATCTTTATAAAGAAAAAAAAAATGGGCCAAAGACTTAAATAGACATTTTTCAAAAGACAATGTACAAATGGTCAATAACCACATAGGAAGATGCTCAACATCATTTGTCATCAGAGAAACACAAATCAAAGCCACAGCGAGATACTACCTCATACCTACTGGCATGACAATAACAAGCAATAACAATAACAATCATGAAAATAACAAGTGGTGGTAAGGATGTGGAAAGTTGGAAATCTTGTACTTTGTTGGTGGGAATAGAAAATGGTATAGCTGCTATAGAAAACACTTTGTCAGTTTCTCAAAAAGTTAACATAGAATTATTGTATGACTCAGCAATTTCACTCCTGGTATATACATAAAACAATTAAAAAGAGATTGAAACAGAGACTTGTACACCAGTGCTCATGGCAGCAGTGTTCACAACAGCCAAATGGTGAAAACAACCTAAGTGTTAATCGCCTGATGAATGGATAAGCAAAATGTGGTGTATCCATGCAATGGAATATTATTCAGCCATGAGAAAGAATGAAATTCCAATACATGCTACAATATGGAAATCTTGACAATGTTTTGTAAGTGAAATCAACCAGACACAAAAGGACAAAAATGGTATGATTCCACTTATATGAAATATCTAAAACAGCAAATTCATAGTGACAGAAAGTAGATTAGAGGTTACCAGGGACTGGAGGTAGAAGAGGATGGAGGATTTATTGTTTATTGAGTACAGAGTTTCCATCTGGGATGATGGAAATGTTTTGGAAATAGATACTGGTGATGGATACACAATTGTGAATGTAGTTAATATCACGAACTGTACTGTTAAATATAGTTAAAATAGCATACTTTACTATATATATCTATATTAAATATAGAGATATATAATATGAAATACTAAAATACATAATGTAAAAATAGAGAATATGGGGTGCCTGGGTGGCTTATTTGGTTTAATGTCCCACTCTTGGTTTCAGCTCAGGCTACGATCTCATGGGTCATGAGATTGAGTCCTGAATTGGGCTCTGGGTTCACTGGTGAGTCTGCTTGAGATTCTCTCCCTTTGCCCCCTCTCTAAAATAAATCAATAAATCTTTAAAAATATAGAATATAAATTTACATAGTATGTAAACTATTCTATATTAAATATATATTATATATTCATTTTACCACACACACACATTTTACCACAACTTTTTTTAAAAAGTGCATTATTATTGAGCTGGGGACCACTGTGGGAAACTGGGGTTCAACCCTGTTAGTCCTACCCTAGGGAACCACCCAGAATATACCTTAGAATGTCTCTTTGAAGAATGGAAGGCTGGACTATTTGTCCACTGGTTTCTGTCTCCCTACAGTTGATAGTAGCCCTTTGGATTGTTAACCTCTCAACATTTCCTGGCTGTGCCCAAGGGTGGGCTAAGTCCTACACCTCTGAGAAAGGCCAGAGGCAAAAAGCAGAACCTTTCTATATACCCTGAGGTGGGACTCTCTCTGTCACAGACAGTGCCGAAATCAGTGATATGAGGCACAATAAACTTCTGCTGCATGTCTCATCCTCCCTAAGTCTGGAAATCCCCTTCAATCTGTAGTGTCCTTTGGAAGAAAGTCGTGGGTGGTTGTACTAGCACTCAGTTTGTCCATTCTCAAATCTCAAGATGATGACTGAGGGCTTTCATCTCTGCCAATATCTGAAGACAGATAGGATGATGGGTTGAGTCCCCAGGGGAGCCTTCCCAGGGTTCCCCAAACAACATCACCAGCATGCAGTCATCAGGGTAATAGCACAGAGGGTGTTCAACTGAAATCCAGCCCCCTCTGGGGTTCCTGTCTTTTAAGTATCACTGTATTCAGTTTTCCTTCCCCTCTAAAACCTGAATCTCAGAAATCCAGGATGGAAATAAAGATTCCCAAAGAGATGTCTTCCTAGAAAGTGAACAGATGATTACAGTATCTCCCTGTGGGAAGATAAGGCAGGGCCTTCCAGAGGCAGGTTGCCTTCAGGACAAAACCCAGTATAAGTGGAAACACTCAGGTCATGGGGAACAAAAACAGGCGAGTTTCTAAATCTAACTGCCTTTGGAAATCAGCACTGCCATCTCAAATATGGGCAAAGGTGACAGAAATGATGGAATAAACCATCTCCTGGCCATGGGCTAGTGGAAAGAAACAGAAGTAGAGGTCAGACTCTCTCAGCCATCATGTTGCTGTGAAGTCTGGGCACCCTTCCCTTCTCAGTTCTCCCCTTCCTGAATCTTAGTTCTCCTGATTGAAAAAAGCACGTGTTAAAAAGGAGACAACTCCTGGGGTCCTTTTGAGCAACATTCTTCCTCAGTCATAGGATCCTCATCTACATCCATTTTGGGATATACATTCACGTTGCAAGTTTCCTGAGGCTGAATCTTCCTTTGCTGAAGTTTGAGGGCATGGATTTTTGTCCCTATCATCCCAATGGGTTAGTATTGACTATGTGTCGACAAGCACTCTGTGCTGAGAGCCTGGCTCTGACCTCTACAAGCTCCTCTCATCAAGAGAAAAGACAGGTGTATATGGGGGCACAGATTAATCTTTCCTGTCCTTTTCCATCCTCTTTGTGGAATTAGTCAGAGTTTGGTATGTGTGAGTTTGGGTATGAGTAGAAGTTGGTGATAGAAAGGACTAGTCATTAAATAATATTCATGAGAAGCAGCATGGCATAACAAGGACAAAAAGATTTGCAATTAGAAGTTCAAATCTTGGCTTTGCAGCTTATTAGCTTTATTTTCTTGAGCAAATTACTCAAACTTCATTTTTTTTTTTGTTTGGGCAATTGGGATAATGTTGGCACATAGGGTTGTTTTTAAGATTAGCAATAATCTATATAAGTACCTGGTGAATACCAGATGATCAATAACTGGTGGCCATTATTATTTGGGGCTAAGGCTATAATAGTTAGCATTCTTTTGGTTGCAAGCAACAGAAACTGACTGGCTAAGTTAAGCAAAAAAGGAACTTTGTCTGGAGGATGCTGGGATAGCTCACAAAAATCAAAGAAATAGCATAACCAGGATGCAAGATGGACAGATAATAGTATCACTTCAAGGATCTAAGCAACAGGAGGAATGGACTTCCTCTCAAGAAAACACTTTTGGAAAAGTCACCTCCAAAAATACCTGGAAGGGAAAAACCACAGAGTTCAGACATGACCCTTGGAAGCCTTGCTCCCTCCTGGGTGTCGGAGCCAGACACTGGGAAGTCCTTGGACACCAGACTACCACCTCAATTAGTGTCCACAAGGATGATGTCTTTTTAATGATATCCAAGTCTGGGCTTGACCTTTGCCACTGAAGGGATCTTGAACCCTGCAGAGTAAACCATGTGACTTTCAGCTGCTTTGAGTGAGGTTCTGACAAGTTGAAACTACCCTCTTCTCCCAACACATACAGCTTCAATAAGCTAGAGGATGATTAATGGATCTTGCCTTGCTATGTATTGCTTGCAACTACAGTCACCAGTTACAGGCATGGTTGGAAAAAGATTGCAGTCTATATTTTGTGTTCACTGGTTTCTACAAGCTTCCATTATGCATACTGCTCATCAGTATCTATCATATAAATTACACCACAGATGCTTTTGTGTCACACCTTTGCATGCTTCTTGTTCCCTTAGAAACCCAATGAACAGAGAGTCCTACCAACACAATGTCCAACTTATTCAATGAGGTAGCACAGTACTTTCTAGAATACCAAGTGTAAGCACTGAATGGAGCCAGAGAGATCAGCTGGTCCAGGCTCTCAGTCCTGGCTGTACACTGGAATCCTATGAGACGTTTAAATACTAAGTGCCCAGGCCCCACTTGCAGAGAATCTGATGTAATTGGTCAGGTAGGGTCCAGGAGTCAGTATTTTAAAATAACTCCCAGGTGATTCTCGTATGAGTAGAGATTCAGAACTCTTGATTTGATCCAAGCTTTATTTAACAGACAGGGAAGCTGAAGTGCAGTGAGGAAGATGAGGACATGTGCTTAGGGTCACATACCTGATTCTTTGCTGAACTGGGACTTGAACCCAAGTGTCCTGATTATGCATTCAGTGCTCATTCTCCTTGGATAATTGGCTGCTCTTGTCCTGTGAAAAGTCAGAAGGCTTTCAGAAGGAGTGACACGATTTGGCATGGAGTTGGGATGGAGTTTAAGGCTAAAGGAAACCAAGACTAGGGCAAGCAATCCTGGGACTCTGAAGCAGTGTAAATGAACTTTAAATGTGATACACACATTAGAAACTGTAACATATCATACCATGTCCATTTCTGGTGTGAGTGATTATGCCAGGGAGCACTAGGTCATTGTTTGCAAACCTGTAGTGATGTGAGAGAAAAAGGCCACTGCTCAATATTTGAGACAAAAACTGGCCAAGAGACTCCTCTCAACTCAGTTTGTCCTGGGACCTTCATGTTGGTTTTTCTGTATGCAGCTAAGCTTGTACCTTTTCTCAGTGTAGGGATACATGCCCAGGTGGCAAAAAGTTTACAAAAACGGTTAAAATACAAAATGTATAACGGTTATATCTGGGGGTGAGGGAGTATGAATCAGGGAGTTATACACAGGGGCCTGCTTGGAATGAAGAGATATGCTAGTTAGGAACAATCTCTCCAAGCAAAGCAGACTGCTGGATTTATATAGTTTTGGAGTCAGGAATAATTTGGGGATTGTAATGATTTTAGAGCTGAAAGTAGGCTAATGCTAGCTTTGAAAGGGTGCTTACTTAAGCAAGACTGCACTAGAGTAAGCTGGCTTCTGACTGAGTCACCTTCAACAGCTATCATTTGTTGTTTTTCAGAAGTGTGTTCAGTGAAGCAAGTTATCACTGATAAAAGACTGAGGTAAGTTGTCACTGATCAAACAGATTTAAAAGTGGTTCTATAAAATCAGTCTTTGTCTAGATGTATAGAAGCTTCATTTTTATTTTCAGTCAGTGGTAAAATGTGGTACATATACACAATGGAGTATTATGCCTCCATCAGAAAGGATGAATACCCAACTTTTGTAGCAACATGGACGGGACCGAAGAGATTATGCTGAGTGAAATAAGTCAAGCAGAGAGAGTCAATTATCATATGGTTTCACTTATTTATGGAGCATAACAAGTAGCATGGAGGACATGGGGAGTTAGGAGAAGGGAGTTGGGGGAAATTGGAAGGGGAGGTGAACCATGAGAGACTATGGACTCTGAAAAACAATCTGAAGGGTTTGAAGAGGTGGGGGGGTGGGAGGTTGGGGGACCAGGTGGTGGGTATTAGAGAGGGCACGGACTGCATGGAGCACTGGGTGTGGTACAAAAAACAATGAATACTGTTATGCTGAAAATAAATTTAAAAAATGATAAAAAATTATAAGTTAAGGGATCTATGTGCCGAGATTGGAAAAAAAAAAAAAAGAAAACCTGAACCAGATGTCTAGCATAATACTTCAAAATAGACCCAAGGTGAAGTATATCATTGCAAAATTTCAGAACACCAGGAACAAGGAGAAGATTCCAAGTCACTTATAACTGATCATGAATCAGAATGACTTTTGACTTCTCAGTAGCTAGAAAACAATAAAATAGGATCTTAAAAATTCTGAAGGAAAATTATCTTCAACTTAGAATTCTATACTCAGCCAAACTATCACCCAGAGCAGAATGGGTGATATTTTCCAAATAGGCAGAGTATGAAAAAATGTACTTCCTTGTGCCCTTTCTCAACAATATGCTTGGGGATGTGTTTCACTAAAATGAGAGAATAGAAAGAAGAAGATATACAATACAAGGTAGAAGAGATGCATCATGGGAGAGAGGCCAATATGATAAATGGAGGTTCCATGATGACGGCTGTACAATAGGCGTAGAGGGCAATTGGTCCAGATATGTGTGACTTGTGATATTTCTTGAAGATTTATAAATGAGGATCCCAGCTGCCTATATTTTTTTTAAAAAATCTACAGATGGAATGTTCTGGTGAGCCCAGTGTCTATCTGCTCCAGGCTTGTTATAACTATGTGCCCTGCTCCCAGAATATGACCAACAAACAGTTCTGCTTAGTTTCCTGTGGGAGATTTCATCTAACAGGGGCCACATTGCCCTGTCCTTACAGGGCTATGTTTGTGCTTGACACTCAGTTTAGGGATACATGCACAGGCGGCAAAAAACAAAAACAAAGAATTACTAAAATAAAACAATAGGTGAGTGGTTATACAATCGAGGCATAACACACACAGACTTTTAAGGTACTGGCATTTCTTAAATAATGTCATAATGATTCTTTAAACTGTAGCCATTTCTTTTTTAGACTCTTCTGTATGTATATTTCACAATTTAAACAATCTGTATCATTTGATATAAATAAACCAGCACTCATGCTTACTAAGCTTCTTTCTGAAGGTGATTATTTTCAATACTATAAAAGGCTCACTGAAAACTCCAAATGGTCAAGATGAACAGCTTCACTGTTCTCTTCCTGCTGCAGCAGAAGAGATATAAAAAATAAAAAATAAACAAATAAACGGATGCCTGACTGTTTTGAAATGTAAATACAATGGAACACTCTTTCATTGTTGATTACCTTGTATATTTATTAAAGGCAAAACAAATGCCCATTCTCTCTCTCTCTCTTTCTCTCTCTCGCACACACACTCTACAAGACTTCCTAATAATTGTTCTATTGGAGGAGGTGACAGTATTTCTTTCTTCACCATGAAATGACACCTGAAACTTCCTATTTAGTTGACACCAAATGGGAACAGGAAGAAGAAAAGGGTATACTCAGTCTAAGTGTGTGTTTATGTGAGAGGGTAAGAGAAGATGTCCCAAATGAGCACTGGCCTTTGACAATGACCTCGCCCAGCAGTAGGATTATGGCACTCACCAGTCAGATCAGCTGCTCTTCTACAGGGATAAGCCTAAGTAAGATAAAGGGAAGAAAGCCCAATAGTAGTCACTCCAACATTCAGCCATCTTAGAGAATACAGTGAGTCCCCTTTAAGGAAACCAGTGGGGAGAATCAGCTTCCTGTCCTGTCCAGAGTGAGAAACACGCTAGGTGTAAAAGGAGCAGTATCAGTCAGGATTCAACCAAAAAAGCAGATCCAGCTACACTGACCTTTAGAGAGTAAGCAGGACTACTGTGTCACTCCTGCCTTCCAAACCTTACTCAGATTTTTCCTGTGGCCAACACTAGCCCAAAATCTACATTCTAGGAAATGCATTTCGGACATAGCCGAAGGCTTCACAGCATGAAGCCATAGCCCACGCTTTAAGGATCTGACATCCACATACATCTCTCTCCTTTTTTCTCAATCATAAACAAATCAACATATTTTATTTATAACCTTTAACTTTTAAGAAAGTGTTTTCTATATGCAGTTGCATTTGACCCTGCACTTACTCCCAACATACTATTACTAAAAAAATAAGATACTATTAATGGAGTGCCTTGTAAATGGCTTAAACCATGCCATTTTAATCTTTACAACAAGTCTATTAGCTATGTAACATTTTCTACCAGTTTCAGATAAGGAAATTGGAGCTTGGGAGATACATAGGTCTTTATACAGAACTTCCAAATACAGGCAATAACAAAGTCCTGCTTCTACCTAACAGGAGGCAACTCTGTTTTTCAGACCACCAGTAACACACCAACCTTTCCTCATAAGAGGAGACAGCATTCTTTTTATCCATCTTTAGGTTAAATGAATTCTTTTTGAACTGTGTCATATCTTCCCTTTAATATCTGAAGATACAAAGTTAATTACTATTAATACATCTTAGTTGATAGGATGGGGAGGAAAGATGGGCTAATATCTACAAAATGCATTCATGTCAATAGCAGAAAAACATTCATAACTACTTGCCTCTTTGTTTCTGAATGGGGTTATATAATTATACCTGGTATTTATAACTTACATTCTTCCACTATTCATATTGCATTCCCTTTGTTCTTTAGCAAACACCTCAAATGCTCATGCTTCTTTGCCCAGTGGGGTGACCCAAACCTTTATGTCTCAAGAATCTGGGTCATTGGGTTTTTTGTTTTAAACAGTTCTTCTGTTTAATACAGGTTGTGGGAGTATTAGCAGGCACTCCAGAAAATTGCCTGCATTCCATAAACCCATCCTTATCCCCCTGTGTAGTGCCCCATTTCCCCTTGTTAGTCAGGATGAATCACCCCAGTTGACCCTCTTTCTTTATTTGTTGATTCACTGACATAAAGAGCCCAGAGTGGCAAGGTGGCAGCCCTGACTTCCAGTTTAAGGAACCATAGTTGTGTTTCTTGACAGAACCTTTTTCCCTTGGCAACAGAGCTCAGAGTAACGGGGCTGAGAAGCAAAAATTTTGCTAGTGACTCAGTAGGAGTATCAGTGAGAAAAGCCAATATCATTTCTACCCTCTGATTCCTGTCCCCATAAATCTTGCTATAGGTGAAAATATATTAGTTTGTGATTTAAATCATATAACACATCCTGGAGAGCATTGTCTCTTGTAAGTCTTGTAAGGTGTTGCCACCTAGCTAGAGTGGTGACCAAACAAACCTTCAAGTGACTCTTCCAGTTGATTTTTCCCTCTAGGGTAGCCCTCACTCCCCAGATCAGGAACCAATGGAGGGGGTTCTTCCAGCTACTATGTTTACTCCAATTACATATTCTTAAAATGCAGGGTGGTCTTGGGGACCCACTGGATCCACTGTGATTACCTTATCTCCATATGCCCCTACTCTGACTCATGGAACCACAGGGGCATTTTGAATCTCCATGAACTAGTGTCACTGTCCATTAATCCCTAAAAATTCTAATTCTGGCTATTTCCCTTTCCCACTGCATATTCTCCCTGGTAAATGGCCTTTGGCCCTTTTGCGAAAGACTAGGAGGAAGATTTACAGGACAAAATTTTGGTGTTGTAATAGGGTCTTTCCTCAAGGAAACCTGGCCTCTTCTTTCTGGAGGTTCAGGGCCTATGAATTGACTCAAGTCTGAGAATTGGTTGAAGAACTGGAACTCTCCATCCTGGCAATTTAGACTTCTGTTACCATACTTAAAGCTTTCCACTTACATCAATCAAGTAAAAATATAGTAGGTTGCTCCTCTATCTCCCTTTTAGAACCACCATGATCAATACCAAATATTTCTGCTGGTCAGACCATTCTGATTACTGCTTCAGCTCTGTTGCCCACAAGATTGTCTTGTCACTGATCATTAGGTGACATCACCACTTATTCCCCCATCACCCAGGGATCCATTATTCCCACTGGATTCAGGGAGCCCAGTTTGATGACAAAATTTCCAATGGCTATTTCTGGCCTTTAGAGTATGGTTACTATAGAGCTCTTCCACAATGCCAGGTTTCCCCTGGTGAATATGATTTTTAGACCCTTAATGAAATGTGTATCCCCTAGGTGGACATATATTCAGGGAATGGGGGAGTGGGTCTTGAATAAAAATTCATTCTAGCATTCTAGTTTCCCTAAGCCTTTGGGTGGCTTCCTTTACAGTGTACCAAAGAACAGCCGGCATTTGAACTTGATTTAGTATAGGCCCTCATGGGGTTCAGGTAATTCTGCCTAACCCAACATTACATTTCTCGCATTCTGATCTAATACATTTAAGTACCATTTTGTACATATATTCTTCAGATTTCTATCTATATAAATTGGAAGAAAATCATGAAATTCTTTTCGGCACATGTGGAACCTCTTCACGGTAACAATGCATACCCCACCCTCCGGGGCTCGTCTGAATTTTTGTCTGGTTATTGGTCTAAGCAATGAGAGGTGGCAGTAGGTCCCAAGGAGAGTCAGTAGTCCCTTACAAGGCAACTACTTAGGGGAGACTGTTACAGGCTCCTTATGTATGGGGAATCCGACCTCCTCAGCAGGAGTAGAAGAGGCTGCTTCTTTTAGAAAAGGAGAATTGGCAGGGTTTAGGGGTTCAAGATTTCCAGCTTCAGTAAAATCTCTCCATATGTCCCCATTGAATTCTACCCTCCACTCTCTTTTCCAAGAAAGCCCCTGAGGTTAGCCCAAGAGTCTAAGTAGTTGAAATTCAATTTGCATTGTAATTTAACCACCTGTGTGTTTAGACTTTGGGTTTGGTTTTCAGAAATCTTGGTGGCTACAGATGATAAAGATCTCTTTTCAGTCAGGTTTTAGAAACCCTTAGCAGAACTTAAATGGGGATTCAAAGCCCTGAGCATATAATTTGCTTTCTCCAAGTCCTCAAACACAGGAGATACCAGCCAACCCCATTATATTATGTTGTCACTAAAACATTCTACAGCAATAACCACCTGGTAACCCAAAGCCTTGCCTTCCACAGACACTTGATTACAAATTTCTACAAGTGTGCAGACAAAAGAAGCTGTTGACCACTGTTTGTCATGGGCTACCAATGTCCTCTTCACCCCTGGGAACATGGTCATTAATGCCTTTACATCTAATCAAATCAGACGACCCACCACAACTAACCCAAAACCAGTTCAGAGAACTCATCCTTTAGATTCTGTTTCCTGGAATCACTTCTGGTACCCAGTTCTGTACCAGAGATACAGTAGGCACGACATAAAACTTGGGGTTTATTTGAGGTATTTGACATTATCTGGAGGTAGTAAAATCTCAGTTCAGTTATTTTTTACTGTCTGGTGCTGACCCTGAACTTTTTGCGCAGGTGTTAGGAAGGGAAAACATGAACCGGGGTGGGGGGGCAGCAGAAACATCTGGATCCCATGAGGAAGGAGCTGAAATCTTTGATTGTCTCTCCGTCTCCGAACTGTCTCTCTGGATGACTTGGAGGAGATACCGGTGCTCTCCCTGCAAGGCCGTTCCACATTGGGTTGCTGGAAGGGATCTCATGAGAGCTGGAGTTGCAGAAAACCCTGCTACTGCCCATGCCAGCAAGGGGAATTAGCAGACTGGCAAAACACATGTGAGCTAAAACAAGCTGAATTTCATCTTTCAGTGAGTAATCATGGCGAATGCTTCACGTCTATCTTTCAAATCTCCTGTCCGTTTCTCCCATGGCTCTAAACTAAGCACATAAGGGGAAGGGAATTCTGGGAAATGCAGTTCAGCTCCACTAAGCCCAGAGGTTATAAAGGTACCGTAATATGCTGGGCAGCTAGAAATACACGTGCAAATGGACAGATTGGAGAAACAGCATGGTGTTCATGGCAGTTGTGGACATATAAGTTTGTCCTGAATCTCCCCTTTCAATGAATCCAGACTATCCATACTAGGATTGTGAGGAAAGCTGCACAGGGCACTACAATCTCAGATCTATTCAATCCACCACTCTGGACCTTCCCTTTGCTGGTTTTCACTGCCCCAGGCCTTATCTCTATACCACAGCTCTGACCCAGGCCCATCAGATTGTTGACCTGCTCCTGGGCCTACCTTCAGCCTCTGGCCTTGCTGTCCTGCTGCTGACCTCTGGCTTACCTGTAGGACCTATAGATGCCCAGTTGCTACAGCCCCATGGACGCCACCTAAACAGATCTATTGTTCATCAGCCCCAACAAAGAGAAGAACAAAAGCAGGAAAATGAGTTTTGCAGAGGAGTAAGGATAACGCTGTTGCTTGCTGCTGATGGTAAACTGTCTAGCACCTATGGCTTTTAAATTTCTTTCTTGATCTGTGTTAAGTCTGGACAAGTTTGAATGAATCATGCCCCTGCCAAGCTGCTTGGGTTGTGGTGCTGTGAGTAATAGACCCCTATGTGAATTATGGTTAAGAAAATCCTATAGCAGTTGGAGACCTCATGTAAAAATAGCCCATTCACGCCTCCCTAGAAATGGTTTGTTTGGTTTTGCTCATTAAATGTGTATAATTACACCTTAAAGTTGTTTTCATTTGCATTCTTTAATTGATAGTGTGACTGCCTTTTTCCTTGATATGATTTACCATCTAAATTTCCTTGAGTTAGCATTTTCTTTTCATTGTGTTTTGATCTCTTATTTTGTGAAATCTGGGTATCAACCTAACGTATTTTATCAAGTCTTCATATATTTTGGGCAATAAATTTTTCTGATTGTATTTAAATATATTTCCCTCTTCTGTTGCTTTCCTTCTGGTATTTCTTTCATTGTTTTTCAATGTACAAAAGTCCTTGCTTTTATGTATGTGGACATCCATCTTGTTCCTGATGATATCCTCCATTTTTAATATTCATAAATTTATTTCCCTCAAGAACTGTGATAAATATTCTGTTGTATTTTCTTCTAGATAATTTGTTATGGATTGGATTTTTATACTTTTCCATGATTCCTCTGAAGTTTATAGAGAGTATGAAGAGCCTGGACTTTGGTGTCAGAAAGGTATGAGTTCAAATTCTGTCTTTGCTTCTTCCCTCCCACTAACCACGGAAAAACGTTTGTCTTCTCTGAAGCTGTTTTCTCAGATTAGTTTGCCATACCAGTTTTTCTTCCTTAAATACTTTTGAGAGGGAAATATAACACACATGAAGTGCATAAAACATACCTGCATACCTTGTCATCATTTCTACATTACTTCTTCATCCTTCATTCTCCACTCTTCATTCTCCATTCCACTCTCAGATATCCCTGGAGGTTTAATTTGAATTGCATAAAATGTCACTTTTACTGTGGGCACTGCTGGCTTATGTGATACCCAAAAAGGGGGTGTTTGGAGGCTGACAAGATGGCTACCACTGGTAGGTCTGACCATGGAGGTAGTTCACCAAGAGAGGATGTCTCAAAATGAATTAGCAGAAAGATGAGCCAGAAACAGGGACCCAAAATTCCATGTTTACAAATCAGAACTGGGAGGTTAAACAGAGAGGGTGATAACGAAATGAACAAAGGAGGAAGGAAGCGGTCAAAACTGTGTTTATAACATAGGGTATCAATGAGGTGCTCCTTTTTTTATTTTAAGATTTTATTTATTTATTTGACAGAGAGAGAGAGATCACAAGTAGGCAGAGAGGCAGGCAGAGAGAGAGGAAGGGAAGCAGTCTCCCCGCTGAGCAGAGAGCCCGATGCAGGGCTCGATCCCAGGACCCTGAGATCATGACCCGAGCTGAAGGCAGAAGCTTTAATCCACTGAGCCACCCAGGCGCCCTGAGGTGTTCCTTTCATGATGACTTTGCCCACCCTAATAGGCAGGGAGAAAGCGCTAATGGGGCTTAGGAGCACTGGGGAAACATAGGGATGCTCTTACCATATTCCACTTGCTATTCCTTGGCATGAGGTAGTTCTCTCTCTCCAGGTATTAATGTCTTCTTTTTGCCATTAAATATTTATAATGTTATTTGAATAAATCTCTCATGGTGCAGGTTGATATGCAAATTTTTATTATCATAAATGGGTTCTTTGTTTTCATTTTTCCTTCAGTGTGCTACTAGTATGTAACAATGCAATTGATTTTTCAGGCTGTATCTTGTATCTCATAACTCTTACAGAGTCCATTTATTACCTCTAATAATTTTTTGGTTGATTTCTTTTGATTTTCTAGGTCACTGGTAAAAAGCAACATTTTTATTCCTTTCCTTTATATATTTATGTCTTTTATTGTCTTTCTTCTCCAGTAGTGATTGCAGGCTCTTCTAGTGCTCTGTTCAATAGATACAAGGAAGAAGACATCTTTGTTTTGTTCCTGTTTGGTTTTATTGTTTTTAAGGAAATGACAAACATTTCTACAACATGTGTCATGCCTTGCCTGTAACAGACCCACAATATATGTAGGTCAAAATGAGATGAATAATCCACTTTAAATAATTAATGCAAGTAATTTAAAGAAAGAAGCTATCCACCTAATCTTGTATACAAAATGGATTTTTGAACATGACAAAGATATTTCTAGCACATATTAAGATAATAGAATGATATTTGCTATTTTGCTTTTCTACTAATAAGGGTCAATTATGTTAAGACTTTTAATTTCTGTGTGACAGTTTTGATCTCTACAATTAAAACTGGTTTGGGTTTAGAGATTCATTCTCTTAAGATTCTTAAAGGATTTTTGCATTCGTTTTTCCAAAATGAATCGTTCTAGTTTGTTGTCATGATTGGTATCTATCCTATGTAAATGAGCCCATATTTGCCTCAATGAATGTTAGCTAACATTTCATCTTCTTTTATAATCTTATAGACCACAATAAAAGTTAAGTACCCTTGATTTTTCTGAAAGTTAAGAAATCTACCTAGGGAATCGATCTGGAGTAGGTTCCTTTTGTGGGATAAATCTTTAATAATAATACTCACTGTTTCCTTTTCTTAGTCTAGTCGTGTTCTCCTTTTCATATTAGCTGGTGGAATATAAAAACATGTATGAAGGATTATACACTTGTAGTTAGATATCAACTTTATTACCATGTAACTGAGAATAATTTCCTACTAAATTATAATAAATACAAAAGAAAAATGTATTTCCATTCTCACTTACTGACTTTATTAATAATCTCCTTGAGGCTGGGACTCAGCCTGGTTCACCTATTTTTCCTCAGAGCCGAGTGCAATACAGAACTCACTGGAGGTATTAAGTAAATGTGTACAGAATGAGTGAGACAAAGGGGGACCCCCTTCCCGCATAAGATGGAGGTTTAGTTTTCAAAGTTGTCTCTCCTTGACTTTATTCCCAATTCATACTTCATCTTTATATCTTGGGAGTCTGAAGTGTTTTATGAAATAATATATATTTTTTTAATTATTTATGCCTTGCCTAGTCTGAAAAGGTGAATTGAAATATTAAAGGACATAAAAACATTGTAATTTTCAAGGTAATAAAAAATGTTAGGTGTGAGAAAATAAACATGTTAAGCACTGAGAAGGGTTAGATATTTGCAATAAATGGTAAAATTTAATCTTTAATTTTAAACCAAAGACTGTAGTAAGAGATGAAGAGAGATGCTATATCATACTTAAAGGATCTACCCCAAAAGACAATCTAACAATTATAAATATTTATGCTCCTAATTTGGGAGCAGCCAATTATAACAACCAATTAATAACCAAATTAAAGAAACACTTAGATAATAATGCTATAATAGTAAGGGACTTCAACACCCCACTCATAGCAATGGACATAATCATCTAAGCAGAAGATCAGCAAGGAAACAGATCTTTGAATGACACTTTGGGCCAGATGGACTTCACAGATATATACAGAGCATTGCATCCTAAGAAACAGAACACACATTCTTCTTGAGTGCACATGGAACTTTCTCCAGGATAGATCACAGACTGGGTCACAAATCAGATCTCAACAGATACCAAAGGGCTGGGATTATTCCCTGCATATTTTTAGACCACAATACTTTGAAACTTGAACTAAGTCACAAGTAGAAATTTGTAAGGAACTCAAACACTTGGAGGTTAAAAAGCCTCCTACTAAAGAATGAATGGGTAAACCAGGAAATTAAAGAAGAATTTAAAAAATTCATGGAAACTAATGAGAATGGAAACACAACTGTTCAAAACCTTTGGGATACAGCAAAGGCAGTCCTAAGAGGGAAGTACTTGTAATGCAAGCCTCTCAAAAAATTACAAAAATCTTAAATATGCAAGCTAAACTTACACCTAAAGGAGCTCAAGAAAGAACAGCAAATAAAGCCTAAGCCCAGCAGCAGAAGAGACATAATAAAGATTAGAGTGAAAATCAATGAAATAGAACCCAGAAAAACAGTAGAACAGATCAGCAAAACCAGAGGGTGGTTCTTCAAAAGAATTAATAAGATCAATAAACCCCTAGCCAGACTTATCCTAAAGAAAAGAGAAAGGACACAAATTAATAAAATCATGAATGAAAGAGGAGAGATCACAATCAACACCAAAGAAATAAAATCAATTCTAAGAACATATTATGAACAACTATATGCTAATAAATTAGGCAATCTGGAAGAAATGGTTTCATTCCTGGAAACTTATAAACTACCAAAAATGAAACAGGAATAAATAGAAGATCTGAACAGACACATAACCTGGAAGGAAATTGATGCAGTAATCAAAAGCCTCCCAAAAAAACAATAGTCCCGGGCCAGATGGCTTCCCATAGGAATTCTACCAAACATTTGCTGAAGCTGTTTCAAAAAATAGAAATGAAGGGAAAACTTCCAAATGCATTCTATGAGGCCAGCATTACCCTGATCCTAAAACTAGACAAAGACCCCATCAAAAAGGAGAATTAAAGACAAATATCTATATGGACATAGAGGTCAAAATACTCACCAAGATATTAGCCAATAGGATCCAACAGTATATTAAAAGGATTATTCACCATGACCAAGTGGAATTTATTCCTGGAGCGGAAAGTTGGTTCACCATTGCAAATCAATCAATGTGATACATCATGTTAATAAAAGAAAGGACAAGAATCATATGACCCTCTTAATTGATGCAGAAAAGGCATTTGACAAAATACAACATCCTTTCTTGATTAAAACTCTGCACAGTAGGATAGAGGGAACATACTTCAATATCATAAGAGCCATCTACAAAAAGCTCACTGTAACTATCATTTCCAATGGGGAAAAACTGAAAGCTTTTCAGTTAGCCAGAGGAATGTTGAAAAAGCCAATGCTGGTGGCATCACAATGCCTGACTTCAAGTTATATTACAAAGCTGTGATCCTTAAGACAGCATGGTACTGGCACAAAAAGAAACACATGGATCAATGGAACAGAATGGAGAACGCAGAATAGAGAACTCAAATCCATGGTCAACTAATCTTCAACAAAGCAGGAAAGAATATCCAATGGAAAAAAGACAGTCTCTTCAACAAATGGTACTGTAAAAATTGGACAGCCACATACAGAAGAATGAGGCTGGACCATTCTTTTACACCATACACAAAAATAAACTCAAAATGGATGAAAGACCTAAATGTGAGACCTTGGCTGCAGGAACTTCTTGCTAGACACATCTCCAAAGGCAATGGAAACAAAAGCAATAATGAACTATTGAGACTTCATCAGGATAAAAAGCTTCTGCCTCACAAAGAAAACAGTCAACAAGACTAAAAGGCAACCAATGAATGAGAGAAGATATTTGCAAATGACGTATCAGATAAAAGGCTAGTATCCAAGACCTATAAGAGCTTCTCAAATTCAACACCCAAAATCCAAAGAATCCAGTCAAGAAATGAGCAGAAGACATGAGCAGACATTTCTCCAAAGAAGACATACAAATGACCAATAGGCACATGAAAAAATGCTCCATATCACTTGTCATCAGGGAAATAAAATAAAAAACACAAGGAGATACCACCTTACACCAGTCAGAATGGCTAAAATTAACAAGACAGGAAACAAATTTTGGTGAGGATGCAGAGAAAGGGGAACTCCTTAGACTTTTGGTGGGAATGCAAGCTGGTACCGCCATTCTGGAAAACAGTATGGAGTTTCTAAAAACAGAGTCTAGAAAACAAGGCTCTACAAGTAGAGCTACCCTATGACCCAGCAATTACACTACTGGGTATTTGCCCCAAAGATACAAATGTAGTAAAATGAAGGGACACCTGCACAAGTGATATGTTCATAGCAGCAATGTCCACAATAGTCAGACTGTGGAAGGAGCTGAGATGTCCTTCAACAGATGGATAGATAAACGTGGTTCATATATACAATGAAATATTATTTAGTCACCAGAAAGGATGAATACTTACTGTTTACACTGATGTGGATGGAGCTGGAGGGTATAATGCTAAGGGAAATAAGTCAGTCAGAGAAAGACAATTATCATGTGCTATCATTCATATATAGAACATAAGATACAGTGTAGAGGACCACAAGGGAAAGGAGAAAAAACTGGATGGGAAGAAATCAGAGAGGGAGACAAACCATGAGAGACTTTTAACTATGGGAAACAACCTGAGGGTTGCTAAAGGGGAGGTGAGTGGGGGATGGGGTAACTGGGTGAGGGGCATTAAGGAGGGCACGAGATGTGATGAGCACTGGGTGTTATATGTGACTGATGATTGTTGAACACTACATCTGAAACTAGTGATGTACTATGTGTTGGCTAATTGGATTTAAATGAAAAAAAAAAGAAAAAAATTTAATCTTTAACTTTGTGGTCTCTCACAGTGCATGTTTAATTTTTTGGTGGAGTTTGCTCTATGGAATTAAGTGTAGATATTGCCAAAGTTGTGATCTACCTGCCTCTTCTAGAGTCTCTGTACTTTTCCTCTTTGCTATACATGTGCTCTTGGCTCACCACCATTTCCTGTACTGATCTCCCCACTTGGAGATTTCATTCTGCCTGTGCCTGGCCAGGTAAGGGCCAAGGGTTCCAGTTCTCTACACCTGGTACAATTACTTGCGCTACCATCTGTGAAAGAGGACAGCATTTGAATTCTTGTGACTTTAAATATAACCTTTCTTTTCTCCTTGGCCCCATGAAAAATCCTGTCTTTGTCTTTAAAGACAATTAACAAGTCGGTCTGGTTTCTGGAGCGGTAGAGAAATGCACCCCCCACGATATACCTGCTAAGTTTGCTTTTCCTTTCAGAATACCTTTAGTGATTTCTTTTTAAAACTGTGTCTTTTTTTTTCATTTGATTTTATTTTTTTCAGTGTTCCAAGATTTCATTGTTTATGCATCATACCCAGTGCTCCATGCAATAAAAAATGTGTCTTGTATGTTGGGCTTTTTCTCCTTCTTCTAGCAACTCCTACATTCACAGAAATTTTCTTGATCTGTTTTCAAGCTTTGTACGTTTCTCTTCGTTTATCCTTTTTAACAAAAATGTATGGCTACATAATACCGTAGTACTGGTTTCTCATGGAGAGCCAACCTCTGCCACAGGGGCTTGTAGGAGTCTGATCTAACACATGGTGCACTTCCCAGTCTGCTGCTGGAGGATGTAGTCTAAAGGGGAACAGGGAGGAGGTGAAGCATGGGGCAGGGGAGGTTTGAGGGAGAGAGGTATACGTGGGCCATGGAGAATTCTGCAAGCTGATATGACAACAAGCTTGGAAAATGGACTCTGAGGCCCTGAATTAGTGAGAAGGTTGCTGGAATCCAACAGGCTCAGACTAAATCTGAGTTTAAAGACATTAAACTGTCTTTAAACCCATGTCTGGGTAGCTCAGTAAATTAAGCGCCTGCCTTTGCCTCAGGTCATGATCCCAGGACCCCGGGATTGAGCCCCGCATGGGCTCCTTGATCAACGGAGAGCCTGCTTCTCCCTCTGCCTGCTGCTCCCCATTCTTACGCTCGTTCTTTCTCTGTCAAATAAATAAAATTTAAAAAAAAATTAAAAAGACATGTATGTTGCATGTTAGAAGCCGGTCTTTCATGTGTTGAAATCAAATAATAAACAGGCTAGGGAAGTTGGACCTTTCTCTACACACATGAGCAGGAAAGGAATAAAAATCCATATACAAAGAAAGCTGCCAAGAGCCACAGAACTTGCCTTCCCTCGTCCTGCAGTGCTGGCCCCAGGCTGGCTGTGAACTGTGGTGCCCCAATCCGTGCGCAGGAGCAATGACCTCAGGTGACTCAGGACTGACCAGAGCTTTCTGTAGCCAAACTGCGTTTGTGTTGTGTCCCCGAATCTTAGAGTTTTATCAAGATTTCCTTCTTTATCAGGAAAGAATTCTTTTCTGCCTTTCCTATCTATGGGTCAGCTGGGGTTACATGTTGGTGTCCCAGGAGGCAGGTTTGGGAGGGAGCCACTGGGCTGTGATGCTCTAGCCAAGGACAGATTGGCTGACCTCTGGGAGCCCTGGTACCTCTCAGAGTTGTTTCTTCATCCCCCCCGCACCCATCAGGCACTGGGTATGGACTGCACTGTGGGGACCATGACCTTGGGCAAGTGGCTCTCTGCAGCTGCAGCAATCCTGAAGGGAAGGATCTGTCAGCTGTGGGCTGTGGGCCTCCTGCTGCCAGCACCATTGTCTGGGCAACACTGAAGGGGGATGTGGGCAGCACTTGCCAGTGCCACCACAGCCCTGCACCAGGGCCTGAAATCACCAGGTTGAAAAGCCTCTGCTTGCAAAGAGCTCAGACTTCATCGTGTGACTGGGAGACAGGGACGGACACACCCATTTTCATATAATATGGCAATTACTGTAATTGAAGTGTGCTTAAAATGTCAGCATGGGTTTGTGTATAAGTATGTAGAAAGGATTATTTATAATTACATGGGTTTTAAATTAACTTTTAAAACAAAATATTTTGAGGTCTGTTTTTCCTAAGTCTGTACTCAGCTACAGTTTTTATTGTTCTATTTACAAATCCACTAAATTTTAAACAAAAATGAAATGATCATTTTCCATGGGACTTTTAAATAATCCACCAATTCAAGATGAACACATTTAATTCTCTCTAAAAAGTCTATTTTATACACTTAGCTAAATTTACTAAATATTTTAAGTTATATTCATATATTAATATATCTTCTTTCCTCATTAATGCCTTTAAATGCCTCATGACCTTCTGGAATATTTAAATAACTGTAGTAAATTGACTTAATTTATAAATATCAGGCTAACATTGACAGTTTCACTAAACTTACTCAAATAATTTTACAACTTTCAACCTTAAAATCACAGGCCTAAAATCAGTTATTAGGGGGTGCCTGGGTGGCTCAGTCATTAAGCGTCTGCCTTCGGCTCAGGTCATGATCCCAGGATCCTGGGATCAAGCCCCGCATGGGGCTCTCTGCTCGGTGGAAAGCCTGCTTCTCCCTCTCCCACTCCTCCTGTTTGTGTTCCCTCTCTCACTGTCTCTCTCTCTCTCTGTCAAATAAATAAATAAATAAATCGTTTAAAAAATCAGTTATTAGTTTTAAATTGGTTTCCTTAACAAATATATTGCAAGGGAATTTTTTTAAATATGAAGTGATTAGCCATGAATTAAAACTTAAAGAAAGAACTCATCATTATTTGTGGACCTCACTTGGCTTCAATTCAAAACAACAGAAAAAACCCTTAACAAAACATTTATGGCATTCATGTGACAGAAATCTGAACACTGACTGAACACTTGTGTTACTAAGGGAGTATTAGTACTTTTTCTATATATATAATGTGCTGTGACATCTGGGATTTGCTTTCCAATTACGTGGTAGGTGAGAAGTTGATGTAGAAGGGGAAGGTTTGTCCCTGAGTTCGTGGTAATTGTTGGGCTAGGTGATAGGCTCATGCGGGCTCACTGGACTATGCCATAAATGTTTGTATTTGTTTGAAATTCTGCATACTAAACAATCTTCAAAATTTAAACTGGAATTTTAATGCCAATTTCTGAGATTCCTTAAGATATCATATTTTCAATAAAAACCCATGAAATAATAAATTCATAGATTGTCCCTGTGTACACAAACCATATTCTTTACTAATCCGAAAGCACGAATGACATGGATGTGGTTTGTTTCACCATCTCTTCTAAAGTTATTTAAGGTTGAAATGATATCCACTGGGGAGTGGGGCTCACTCCAGGGAGTCGGCATTGTTTTAAAGCCCCCCAGGTGATTTTGTGGGACTGCCAAGGTTGAGAACATTGTTCAAATACAGCATGAGAGTCTCCTGGAGGGCCTGTTATACTGGGTGTTGGGCCCTGCCTCCAGAGGTTCTGATCCATGGGTTTGGGTAGAGACCTGAAGGCTTGCATTTCTCACAAGTTCTAGGTAATGCTGTTGCTTCTGGCCCAGGGACCCCAGCTTGAGAAACACTGCTGCAAGGCAAGCAGGTTTACTACCTAAAGAGAGTGGAAATACCTAGGTCAATAGCTTGGGTCCATAACATTGATAGTGTCTCGTGTGGACTGAAGTTGCTTTCTATGACCAAGTATATGAATGTGTTTGTGTGGAGGGGGAGGCTTTCTATTCATTTGGGCTTTTGCACTCCTTGTCCTCTGTGTTAAAATCACACCCTCAAGTCATTGTATCTTCTAAGAAGGGCTTAGGAAAGGCATAGATAACTTCCTTTATCCTACCAGCTTCTTTTGCAGCCTACCTGGATTTTCCATATTTTTAGCTCTCTTAAGACATTTTAATGTCTTTTGCTCTAGACAAAAGGCATTTGAATGCAAGAGTTTAGGGTCCTGAATTTCCTCCTAGTTTGTCTGACTTTGTCATTGAGTTTTAGCATCACAGTCTTCCTGGGGAATCAGGGAAGGCTTTCAGAGGAGGTGGCTTTTAGGTGAGCCTCAAGGGATGAATAAGAGTATGGCAGGTGGACAAAGGAAGCACGGGCAGAGGGAACCGTCTGTTATTTTCATAATTTCTAGTATGTCAAATGGGGTGTGTTGAGGGTTGTAGGAGGAAGGAGGAATGAGAGATGAGGCTGAGCAGACAGGCAGGCAGGGACCAGGTATTGTGGAGGGGGCCTCATATGACATGCAAGGGAAGAGTTAGATTTATCCTGGACACATTGAGGGAACTAGTGAACACTACATCAAAAACTAATGAAGTACTGCATGGTGACTAACATAACATAATTAAAAAAATGAAAAAAAAAAAAGAATTTTGAACAAAAGAGTGACCCTATGAGATTTGCATGTTGGAAAGATTATCCTGGCAGCTGTGTGGAGGATGGACTGGGGACCATGCCCAGAAGCAGGAATTTACCAGCAGGGAGATTATTTGAGTAAAAGCGATACATGAGTACCTGTCCAGGGTATTTGTAGCAGAGATGGGAAGAGAAGACAATGATAAAGGATGGATATGCTTGCATGCTGATAAGAGGGCATGTATGTGTTTGTAATCTGCTTTGTCCTGAAAGTATTTAAGGCAGCTTAGTTAAATGCATAAAACTGAAACAAAAATAAAATCTTTAACAAATGTAGAAGAAAGCAGGACAAACAGAAAAGCAAAATAAAGAAGATAAGACGAGGCCATGAAAAAGTTCACATTGGGGCATTTAGGTCCTTACGTTTGCCCTAGGTGGGTCATGAACTTGTCTGACTTTTTAGAAATCAGTCAAAAGGGAGGCTCAGTCCATTACTTGACTCACAGAAACCATAATGTAAAAGCACTCCAGCAACTTGGGAGGAACACTAAGGGACTGGCTCTGAAAATAGACAAGTTTCTCCCATGGAGCCTCTGAAGGAGGACAAAGGCTTGATGTAGCAAACCAAAGTCTTAATGTCACAGAGTGAAGGGATCTGGTTTTCTAAGAAATGGTTCCTATGGGTAGAGAGTCAAGAATTTGGACAGAAAGATGGGGATTGCTCAATGTCTTTCCCTTCCATCAGGGGCCTGGTAGGCAGCTACCAGGCTGAGCTCTCTGACTTGCAAATATCAGTCCTGTCAAGCAAGGGTAGATGCCTTTCTAGAGATAAAACAAACAGACAAAAAAAAAAAACAAAACAAAACAAAAAAGAAAAAACAAAAAACAACAACCACCACCAACAATAGCAGTAAAGATCAGAGAGGTTCTGGAGGAACACAAATCATAGCCAAGCAGATGTGGAAGATCGAGCCAAGGATTTGGTGCCTTATAATCCAGAAGCCTGAGGGATTGGTTAGCAAGTTAGACCAATGGCTTGGGTAAACAGGTTGAACAGTTATGCAAAAGCAAACAAAGCAAGAGAGGAAGCGGCTTTGAGGATTGGGTGATAGTGAGAGAAATTGTGAGTTCACTTTGGAGCCACACTAAAAGTATAATCAGGTTTTTTATGGTTTAGTTTTGGTCTTCATGTGCTGTAGGTGCCTCCTGCCATACTCATTTGGCCTACCAAGGAGGTCATTGGTAACAGTTGCCCTGGCCACCCATGGCTTCCTGTCCTAGAGTGTTTTCTTCTTGATGGAGCTAGGTAGGCTGGAAATATTATGAGTTACTGTTTCAGGAGTGACCCTCTGGCAATAATGGACAGGACTTGGTGAATAAATGCCAAACTTCCCGCCCCTCCAAGTGGATAGTTCTTAGGTGTGTTCCTTACAGTGTCTTAGGCATCCTGTGGATCTCCAACAGGACTGACTGCCAGTTGCCCACAGTGGTGACCCACTCATCATTGAGCTCCTTATTGGCTATCCCACTTGTCATGGAGCTTCCTGGGGTCACTTTTCAATTACTTAGTTGCATGCAAATCCTTATCTGAAGGCTGTCGCTGGCTTTTTAAAAAGACTTTATTTATTTGAGAGAGAGAAAGAGAAAGGGCACAAGCAGGCAGAGGGGCAGAGGGAGAAGGAGAAGCAGATAGCCCACTGAGCAGGAAGCCCGATATGGGGGTCGATCTCAGGACTCTGAGATCATAACCTGAAAGGAAGGCAGAAGCTTTACCGACTGAGCCACGCAGGCGCCCCAACAGATCAGCTCTTTACAGTATCCATAGATGCTAGCCCTTTCTAAGGCGGTTCCTGAGCAGCAGAGCCTGAGATGGGGATTCCCGTTCATGATTTCATTCATTCATCCATCCATCCATCCATCCATCCATTCATCCATCCATCCAATTCATGCATCCATCCATTCATTCATTTTTAGATCTATTTATTTATTTATTTAGAGAGAACGTGTGTGCACAGAGCATGGTGGGGGTGGGAGGAGGGGCAGAAGGAGAGAGAGGAGTGAAGCAGACACCCAGCTGAGGGGGAGCCCAAGGTGGGGCTTGATCCCACCACCCGTGAGATCTTGACCTGAGCCAAAATCAAGAGTCAGATGCTCAACCAACTGAACCAACCCAGACACCTCCTTGTTCATGATTTATTGGGGCAGTCCTCCCAAGAGAAGAGGGATTGGGGAAAAGGAAGGGCAAGGGATAAAAAGCTAAGTAAGGATGCTGTATCAGGTAGCCATTTGCATCAGCCCGATCTCACAGGGAGTTCTGGAATGCAAATTGAGCTGTTAAAGTTGATTCTCACCTTTAAAACAAGGAAGCCAGCCTTTTGTGTCCTCTGTGCCAGTAGGTGTGTTAGCTGAGGTCTGGGGAGGCAGGTAGGGTGTACAGCCTCCTGGAGCCAAAGACCTCCCTCTTAGTCACCTCCCAGTGGAGGCTCTCCTTGGCCCTGGGCAATTCTCCTGAATGCACAAACACCTGCAGCAAGCCTGCGTGCAGAGGGACACCATCACTGCCCTCTATCGGCATTCTAGAGCAGGACAAGCTTGGTACATTGGTTCCTGCAGTTCTTTATACATTTATGCCCCCGGACTCTGCCAGTTAGTATCAGGGAGAAAGAGCTAGATGAAGTCGGATCCCTGCACTCAAGGAGCTTGCTATCTAGAGAAGGAACTAGACAGGAAAACAGTTTTTGAAGGAACAAGAAAATCATATTGCAAAGACGTGAAAGCAAACTGCCTGGGAGCTTAACCCAGAGGTAGAGAATTTCCATCTGAGGGGATGACAACCCAAAAGGCTTGATAAGGAAGAAATATTCCAGGTGGTACTTAAATGTCTTCTTGAAGGACCCTCTGGATGCTAAAATATCCTGTAGACGCTGTGGAGCTGGGTCAGCTGTTGGAGTTTCCATCACCAGGAATGAGGGCTACCCTTCCCCCAGCCCAAACACACACCACAATCTTGCTCCTAATGTTGGAGAAAGAGGCATTTTGCTGGGGTAGTGGGTTTTTATTTTGTCTACTTTATTTTTTTTCTTTAAAATATTAGGTCATTCTTATATGCTTTGGGAGAATGCTGTCAGTATTCTCTTCATAGCTGTCCTGCCCTAGGGTCTCCTACATAGGAGAGAGAGGACAAGCTCCTCTCTCTCACTCCATCTCTCTCTCACTACTTAGCAGCCTCCATGCCTCCATATCATGGCCAGGAATCCTCCCCTGGGGGTAAGGCAAGGGCTGGGTGGTCAGTCCATTGGGATGTAGGCCTTAATTCCTCTGCGAAAAGGGGGAAACCATGAGCAGCTTCCCTCTCTTTGTCTCTGCCCTGTGTGGTCTGAAACGGTACACTCCCCAAGCAACAAAATAATAGGTTTTCCCTGTCAGTGTTCAATTCCAATTTCCTGTCTGGTCATGTGCCACCCTGAGCCAGTCCTTAATAAGGTCCACATTTTAGAACCTACTTAAAGCCCGTGTTGCAGGGGCTGCGGACAGTTTGGGAATTATTAAAAGAAATGGAGCTTTTCTTTAATTGTGTCCTGTTGAACCTGGACTCCTGACCCCTCCCCACCCAGTACTTTTGTTGGGGGGTCAACACTCCAAGAGCTGGGGATGGGGTGGGACTGGGAGTTCCAGGAAAGCAGAGGAATTCTCAAGGAAGGAGACACAGATTCAATCTCAAAGCATCTCTCCATTTATTTAATCTCTCAAGGTTTCAATCAGCCAGCCCTTACCTGACTAACTCCACAGACCAGAGAAAAATCATATTTCCTCTTGAGTGAATCATTTATATCCTATAGCCCAGCTGCTACCTCAGAGCCTTCCTCAAAGGCATCAAAAGGCTTGAAGCATCCCCACTTCTTCTAGTTCTTTCTATCTCACACCTCCCTCCCTGGACCACCCCACTCAGAATTTTCTACCTCTGTTAGTGCCTGGCATTGGGGCTGGGAAGTGTGGGAGAAAGAAAGTTCCAAATCCACAGCCTTTGCCTGTGAGAATCTCACACCGTGGGAAGATGACAGGTTGCGGGAAAGGATGGCTGTTCTCTCTTTGAGAAGCATTGGAAGGAGAAGAGGTGACTCTCCCAGTCCCACTCCCTGGGCAGTTATCCCTGCCACCCACCAAAAGACAGAAGCAAAGAAGGAGGGAAGGCATCTAGAACTTTCCACATGCTAGCATGGTAAGAGGGATTTTATGTAATGTAAGGTTACTTAATCTTCTTGATTATTATTCTCATTTTTCTAGTGAGGACAAAGAACTGACCCAGGGCCACACAGCTAGTAAGCGTTGGCACAGGATTAATGACAGAGCATGCCTGAGTCCAAAGCCTGTGGTCTTTCCACTTTACCTTGCTGATCAAGTGAGTGGATGTTCGTTATACAAATATTAAATACTCGCCCCAGAGTCCCTGGGGCTATTTTCCCCAAAGCCAGATTACAGGCTTTGGGAAACCTCAGAGGAGGAGGGAAGGGGTGCTCTTGCTGGCTCACCTGGAGAGTCTGCCCAAATAGGTTCTTCTTTTCTCAGCATGCTGGGCCCTGCTGGCCTAGAGACCAGAATAGGGGAGAGATGCTCCACTGGGGGACATACATGGAGCCCGCATGCTACACACCACGTCTTCCCAGGCCCCCAGAGATGCATGCAGGTGCAAATGGGGCTCCTTTTACTTGTTCTTGTGTTCCATCAAAACCCAGACCAGAGCTTCACACGGCAGGCCAGTGGCAGACAGGAAGACCCCTCAGGCTTCTCCCTTCTATTTCAGAGTACATGTGTGTAGGATATTGGATTTAATTCTTATATCCTCTGCACAAGTTATGCAAAGCAGGTGCTATGCTTCCTCTTGTTGTTGTTTTTAAACCAACATAGTAGTTCTGTGATGAGCCCTCTGGGTCTCTTTCAGGAGGAAAGGATTCATTTCCCCACCTGCCAGGCTCTTGAGGATTGCCTCAGCTGAAGAGAGCTTCTTGCCCAGGTCGCACCCCTCCCATAGCAGCCCATAGCCAGGGACAGATTGACACAGGGATGGAGCAGTATAGACCAGGTCCATTCTCATATCCCTTCCACTCCAACATAGGGTCAGGGAGACCTGTGTAGACTGTACAACAGAGCTCAACTTCTCCCTCTGCCCTCTCCTGCTTCCACCCATTCCTTCCCCAGCTGATCCAAAGAGCACCCCCTGAGAAACCTCCTGCCCACTAACCTCCAGTTCAGAGTCTTCCCCAGAGCACCTACCGCACCCCTGAGGCCTGGGCAGTGAGGTGGTATCTGAGGTAACAGAAGGAGGCCCACATGGAGCATCGGGGGTCCTCTCTTTTGTGTTCCATTTTGCCACTAACAGGCTTTGTGACCTTGGAGAAGCCATTTGGTTCTGGGCCTCAGTTTCCCCATCTGTGCCAGGAGAAGAGTTTGGACAAGTTCTTAGTTCACTTGAAAGAACTTAAAAGAACTCATGTGAGAGCTGATTGCAACCCACAACTTCCATGTTCCACTCTCATCTCCCTCCCAGTCCCTGACTTTGTAGCAGGGTCTGGGCATGGTCCCTGGGTCTCCTAAAGAGATGGCCTCCTGGGCCCAAGCTGAGAACTAAGGAAATCATTCTCCAGGATTTGCCCCTACCCTCTTTTCACTTTCTGTCAAAAGAGAGCCTCACCAGATTGGGAGAGTTTTGATCTTCCAGCAACTTCCACCGCCTGGCATTTCACTGGCCAAGGGGACCATGTCAAAGCCCACCGTCCCCCAGTTGTCCGCAAGTCCGGTGTCACCCTTTGCTCTATCTGACAAGGTGAAAGTGCGGGATGCCAGAAAGAGGCAGGATGCTGTGCTGCATCATGTACGGATGCATTTATACCTGGCAGTGTGGGCTGTAAGTATGGATTCCTGTGGTAACGAGACTCCATATGACAAGCACCAGATCTATGTCCCACTCCCCATGCCCTTCTCTGCAGTGCCCCTTACCAGCTACCAAATTGCTCTAGCCTGCAGACTTTTCCAGCAGTCTGCAGAAATGGAACTGTTCTGCTTCTTGGTGTCCAGTCCCTGACCTAGGCTCCCACCATTTAGGACCTTTCTTCCCTGTCACATTAAGGGTCCATGATCCCTCTTCCACTCCCCCTTTCCTCCGGGCCAGCTGGGCACTGGCCACACGACCTTTAGCCCTTGGCTTGTTTCTTACAACTTGAGCATGACCAACAGATTAGAGAATTACACATGGTTGGCAATACCCCAAAAACCTATATTGCAAATTGACCGTGCAAAATGATCAGCCTGCAAGCAGAACATCTGTGAGCGGCTCAGGATGACAGGCACCAGGACTTGGCAGGACTTCCTGAGAGCAGAGACTGGCCCCTCTGTAGACCTCATGTGGCTCCTTGCAGCCTTTGATTCTACAAGGCACAACTGAGACTTGAGGCACCGCTGGATCGCTTTCTCAGCACTTCTGCTCTTGGCCTCTAGGGGGATTGCCATCGACTCCTTTGTGAGACCTGTGGTGCAAGTCCCATCTTGCTCATCAGACAGGGGTGTTTCAGAGGGCAGAAGGATCATATCAGACAAGGGCTTGCTGGGGGGAAAGGGTATGTCTCCCCTTCCAAACTGGGGTTGCCTGAGGACAGGATGCTCTGTCTCCCCCCTCAGATTGGGTTCCCTGACAGCAGGGCTGCGTCGCTTCCTCAGACTGGAGCTCCCTGAAAGCAGGGCTATGTCTCCCCCTCAGACTGGGGCTCCCTGAGGGCAGGGCTGTGTTTCCCCTCAGACTGGGTCTCCGTGAGACAGGGCTGGGTCTCCCCCTCAGACTGGGTTTTCCTGAGGGACAGGGTTTGTGTCTCCCCTTCAGTTTGGGGCTCCCTGAGGCAGAGCTGTGTCTCTCCCTCAGACTGGGGCTCCCTGAGGCAGGGCAGGATGCTAGATGTGGGGGTTTCTGTAGGGAAGCCAGCCAGACAGGAAGACCCCTGTGGAGGGCACAGTCTTAACTGAGGAGATAGACTCGGGACACATACAAGCATGCCTACAGTGTGAGAGGTGAGTATAGGTCCCATGTTTTGTGTGGCAAAGGGGCCCAAAGACATGACTGGGGTGGGAACAGTTAAGTAAACATTTTATCCCCAGTAAAATAGCCAAGCTTCTCCATGGAGATTGAAACCTGTTTACTTAGCTGAAACCAGAGCCATTGAATTCTATGTCTCACACTCTCCCTCACCCCCACCCACACACCCACTTCCTCCTAATCCCAGGGAGCCCATTTCCTACCATTCTGAGAATCTGGTCAGAGGCCCAGAAACACCCAGAAAACTCCTGCCATCCTTTCCAGACATCTTCCTGTGTCTCTCATCGGGAACCCTGAGGATTTCTTCCAAAGACCTTGGGATCATTCCCCTTTATTTCCCTAGTGTGTGTTTTTTCCACAGTGGGTCATTCAGCGTGGAGATGGTCTTCAGTCAAGAGGAACCTGCAGGGCACGCATCCTCTGTGATGAAGCTGCAGGAGGAGATGAGCCCTTGAATTTGGCTTCCCTGCTGTTCTCAGGCTGTGGAGACTGGCTCACCTCCTAGTGGCAGCCAGGTCTCACTGTCCCAGGGGAAGCCAGGCTGTCCGTCTCACCCTCCATCCCATGAGACCTCACTCTTGAAACCCTTGATGGAGCACGCTCACTTCCTGTCCACCCCCAGCAGCGTCCTCACAATATCTTCTCCTTCCCAGGCACCCTCTTATTCCAGCTCTGTAGGTCACGCTCTCATTAGCCTTCATTTCCAGACCAAATCACTTTTCATCATTTCCTAATTTCTCTTACAAGTTTTGTAAAAGTCAAGGTCCCTATTAACGAACAATAAGGTCCGCTGGGGAAATGGTGGAAAAAGCCACCTGAAGGGTTAAGGTCTGCGCAGTGTCCCGTGCTGGTGACAGTAGGTTATGGCTACCTTCCCTGGGCCCAAAGGGGTGACGGGATGGAGTTTCTTCTAGAAAGGCAGACAGTGACCATAGGGAAAGGGCTGCCAACAGGGTCTGTGGCCTTTCGTGAGCCCCCGACTGCACTAACCTGGCAGGGAGGGATCCCAGGTAATAAAGATCTCATTTCACTTTCCACCTGTTTCCCCATCTCCTGTCCATACTCCCCACTGACTGAACCCAACTGGAAGCCAGAAGACAAGGCATCCGTGGATGCAGCCCTTTACATGTCAGCCTCTCCAGGGGCAGTGCAGGGTTGGCGGGCCGGAGAGCACACCCGGACACCTAACGGAAGTGATGATGGCACGTTTATTTCTTCCAGTTCTTTCCTAGTTCTGGGATGCAGTGTGCTCTCTGGGGTCAGTCATTAAATGTATTCTTCTCTGAATGCTGACTGTAGCAGAACCTCCCCCATCTGCCAAGCCCCGTGGCAGACCTCGGTGCATAGAGATAAGACTCAAGTCCTGCTCTCCTGGAGCACAGAGCTATTTTCCTCCCATCAGAGGGCTCCAGCTGCACGGTTTGCTAAATGAGGAGTAGAAGGGAAAATTAACTTATGGACTCGAACCTGCTAATCATAACCATCAAACCCAGATCAGCACTTTGCTACATGCTTTTCCATATGTTATTTCATTTACTCTTCCCTGTGACTTCATACTTACCATTTCTATTATCCTGCAGACGGAGAGGACACAGCTCAAAGAGGTTATGAGGTTTGCTCACGATCGCACAGCTAATAAGCAGCAGAATTCCAAAAGCAAAGAACGCTCTCTCCTCCGCATTGTCTCGGCCCCACCATCTGCTGTTTATGGAGCCTGCTCCACTTTCTACCCTGCGCTATCATAATTTGGGATCAGGCTTTACCTCTCAAACCCCCGCCGCCCCCCGGGGCCACATGAGTGGCTTGCTTTGTGTGCCGCACTGCGCCCAGAACACAGCATAGAGTCTGTCAGTACTCGTGAACTGAAGGTTTCAGCAACGAGACCCAAAATACTCCCAGACCCTGCTGAGACCAGTCAGTGAAAACCTCAGTTGAACTTGGCCTGGGAAATCAGGAATCCCAGGTTCTTGTTGGCATAAGACTTGGAAGTGGTCATATTTAGGCTAGCATGTAGTAGGTAGGCTGAGGGCCTGGTGGTTTCCAAAAATCATTCAGTAGTTCAGAGATCTATCCATGCATATTTCATAGACAAGGAAAGTGGATTCTAAGAGCTTAAGCTTGAGGCCTGGCATCAGGCACATGGCGGACTCAGCATTTGAACCCCTGACCTCTTTCTCAGGCCTTGGCTCTTTTCATGCTACCAGGCCTCCCCCTGGTGGTAGAGGATTCTTCCACTGAGACGAAGGATTTCCAAGTGACCCATTATAGTCCTTCCTTGTCTCCTATCCCCCAGCCCACACTCCCCATCCCACCTCACCTGATTGTCCCTCTGCCCACTGGACTCTGGTAGGAGGAATCTTACTGGAGAAGGAGTCACAGTAAAGAATCAAGGATGAAACACCTGGAAAGGATTCTGTAGGAATTCCTTGAAGTATTTGCTACCCTCCCATCCTCTTCTCTTTCCTTCTGCCAGATTTTCTGGTATTCTGGACACACACAAGTTCTCACAGCCCATGCCCTAGAGAGCAGGCCCCGGGACTGCACACGTGGCTGGCTCTTCAAAGGCACGGCTGTTCTGTCCCCTGGTGGGCGAATAAACACAAAAGCTACTGTTAAAAAACAAGTCCATTTCACATTTCATTTTGCTTGAGAAAATGGGAATTGCTGAGGAGAAGCATGGAGGTCAAGCTCCCCCGGAGTTTTGCACGGGGTCTCAGCTACTACCTGAACCAGCCAACTCCCGTGGTCCTGCTGATTACTTGTCAGTCACTCAGTTTTCTTCCCACGCCTGGCCTGGAGCACCGACAAACACATGCCCACTCATATCTACACACTATCTCTCTTTTACCTACACTCCAGTGTCCCCAGAACACAATAGTCAAATGGAGGCAACTCCCTATATCCTAGTACCTTGGCGCGGCCTCTAGATACCCATTTCTAATCACATCTTCGAACCTCAAGCAAGGCACAGCCATAAAAGAAGGGAAGCCATTCATTTATACTGTACAGAATTTCAATTTTTCTGAGGTTCCCACACAATCATCTTTTATGAGCTATAGTAAAACCATATGTTTATACAGTCTCTCTCCCTAAGTCCCAAACATTTTAGCAACATTATCTTATGTAACACCTGGGGTTTGAGAAACAGGGCCTGAACAGCCAGGCATCACTTATGCAAACAGTTTTGAATTTTCCAGATGTATCCATTTCCCTTAGAGTTAGCAAAAAGCTTATTTGGAAGACATCGCCTCTCCCCTGCCCACCACCCCCGATGCCTTTCCCTCCACCTGCAGGTAATATTTGCTTCTTAAAAGAATCTCTGCCTTTGCAATAACATGGAAGAGATTTTTCTGATTTGTTTTGCAATTCCTGATGAATATCTTTATTTACATCTCTGTTATAGAGCAGCAGGGTACTGCCTAAAATTAAATCACAAAGTCACTGCTTTCCTCCCTCCTACCCGTGCTTAAAATCCGGGATCCACCATTAACTCTTTTGTGCTCTTCATGTCCTGTATTATTTTAGCTACCAGGACCCTTCACTAGTCGTACAAAGTGGTTTCTGCATCCTCCTTTCATTTCCCATTGCTGCCATCCTACTCAGACTTGCAAATTCACAGTTGGGCTAGTTCACCTGGCTCTGGAGAAGTTGCCTGCTTTAATACATCTGGCACATTCTAGCTCCTAAATCTTTGGATTCTCTCCTCTGCCTCTCTGGCTCATGGCTGTCCAGTGTGTGTGTGTGTGTGTGTGTGTGTGTGTGTGTGTGTGTGTGTGTGTGTGGTATTAGAGAGGGCACGGACTGCATGGAGCACTGGGTGTGGTACAAAAAACAATGAATACTGTTATGCTGAAAATAAATTTAAAAAATGATAAAAAATTATAAGTTAAGGGATCTATGTGCCGAGATTGGAAAAAAAAAAAAAAAGAAAACCTGAACCAGATGTCTAGCATAATACTTCAAAATAGACCCAAGGTGAAGTATATCATTGCAAAATTTCAGAACACCAGGAACAAGGAGAAGATTCCAAGTCACTTATAACTGATCATGAATCAGAATGACTTTTGACTTCTCAGTAGCTAGAAAACAATAAAATAGGATCTTAAAAATTCTGAAGGAAAATTATCTTCAACTTAGAATTCTATACTCAGCCAAACTATCACCCAGAGCAGAATGGGTGATATTTTCCAAATAGGCAGAGTATGAAAAAATGTACTTCCTTGTGCCCTTTCTCAACAATATGCTTGGGGATGTGTTTCACTAAAATGAGAGAATAGAAAGAAGAAGATATACAATACAAGGTAGAAGAGATGCATCATGGGAGAGAGGCCAATATGATAAATGGAGGTTCCATGATGACGGCTGTACAATAGGCGTAGAGGGCAATTGGTCCAGATATGTGTGACTTGTGATATTTCTTGAAGATTTATAAATGAGGATCCCAGCTGCCTATATTTTTTTTAAAAAATCTACAGATGGAATGTTCTGGTGAGCCCAGTGTCTATCTGCTCCAGGCTTGTTATAACTATGTGCCCTGCTCCCAGAATATGACCAACAAACAGTTCTGCTTAGTTTCCTGTGGGAGATTTCATCTAACAGGGGCCACATTGCCCTGTCCTTACAGGGCTATGTTTGTGCTTGACACTCAGTTTAGGGATACATGCACAGGCGGCAAAAAACAAAAACAAAGAATTACTAAAATAAAACAATAGGTGAGTGGTTATACAATCGAGGCATAACACACACAGACTTTTAAGGTACTGGCATTTCTTAAATAATGTCATAATGATTCTTTAAACTGTAGCCATTTCTTTTTTAGACTCTTCTGTATGTATATTTCACAATTTAAACAATCTGTATCATTTGATATAAATAAACCAGCACTCATGCTTACTAAGCTTCTTTCTGAAGGTGATTATTTTCAATACTATAAAAGGCTCACTGAAAACTCCAAATGGTCAAGATGAACAGCTTCACTGTTCTCTTCCTGCTGCAGCAGAAGAGATATAAAAAATAAAAAATAAACAAATAAACGGATGCCTGACTGTTTTGAAATGTAAATACAATGGAACACTCTTTCATTGTTGATTACCTTGTATATTTATTAAAGGCAAAACAAATGCCCATTCTCTCTCTCTCTCTTTCTCTCTCTCGCACACACACTCTACAAGACTTCCTAATAATTGTTCTATTGGAGGAGGTGACAGTATTTCTTTCTTCACCATGAAATGACACCTGAAACTTCCTATTTAGTTGACACCAAATGGGAACAGGAAGAAGAAAAGGGTATACTCAGTCTAAGTGTGTGTTTATGTGAGAGGGTAAGAGAAGATGTCCCAAATGAGCACTGGCCTTTGACAATGACCTCGCCCAGCAGTAGGATTATGGCACTCACCAGTCAGATCAGCTGCTCTTCTACAGGGATAAGCCTAAGTAAGATAAAGGGAAGAAAGCCCAATAGTAGTCACTCCAACATTCAGCCATCTTAGAGAATACAGTGAGTCCCCTTTAAGGAAACCAGTGGGGAGAATCAGCTTCCTGTCCTGTCCAGAGTGAGAAACACGCTAGGTGTAAAAGGAGCAGTATCAGTCAGGATTCAACCAAAAAAGCAGATCCAGCTACACTGACCTTTAGAGAGTAAGCAGGACTACTGTGTCACTCCTGCCTTCCAAACCTTACTCAGATTTTTCCTGTGGCCAACACTAGCCCAAAATCTACATTCTAGGAAATGCATTTCGGACATAGCCGAAGGCTTCACAGCATGAAGCCATAGCCCACGCTTTAAGGATCTGACATCCACATACATCTCTCTCCTTTTTTCTCAATCATAAACAAATCAACATATTTTATTTATAACCTTTAACTTTTAAGAAAGTGTTTTCTATATGCAGTTGCATTTGACCCTGCACTTACTCCCAACATACTATTACTAAAAAAATAAGATACTATTAATGGAGTGCCTTGTAAATGGCTTAAACCATGCCATTTTAATCTTTACAACAAGTCTATTAGCTATGTAACATTTTCTACCAGTTTCAGATAAGGAAATTGGAGCTTGGGAGATACATAGGTCTTTATACAGAACTTCCAAATACAGGCAATAACAAAGTCCTGCTTCTACCTAACAGGAGGCAACTCTGTTTTTCAGACCACCAGTAACACACCAACCTTTCCTCATAAGAGGAGACAGCATTCTTTTTATCCATCTTTAGGTTAAATGAATTCTTTTTGAACTGTGTCATATCTTCCCTTTAATATCTGAAGATACAAAGTTAATTACTATTAATACATCTTAGTTGATAGGATGGGGAGGAAAGATGGGCTAATATCTACAAAATGCATTCATGTCAATAGCAGAAAAACATTCATAACTACTTGCCTCTTTGTTTCTGAATGGGGTTATATAATTATACCTGGTATTTATAACTTACATTCTTCCACTATTCATATTGCATTCCCTTTGTTCTTTAGCAAACACCTCAAATGCTCATGCTTCTTTGCCCAGTGGGGTGACCCAAACCTTTATGTCTCAAGAATCTGGGTCATTGGGTTTTTTGTTTTAAACAGTTCTTCTGTTTAATACAGGTTGTGGGAGTATTAGCAGGCACTCCAGAAAATTGCCTGCATTCCATAAACCCATCCTTATCCCCCTGTGTAGTGCCCCATTTCCCCTTGTTAGTCAGGATGAATCACCCCAGTTGACCCTCTTTCTTTATTTGTTGATTCACTGACATAAAGAGCCCAGAGTGGCAAGGTGGCAGCCCTGACTTCCAGTTTAAGGAACCATAGTTGTGTTTCTTGACAGAACCTTTTTCCCTTGGCAACAGAGCTCAGAGTAACGGGGCTGAGAAGCAAAAATTTTGCTAGTGACTCAGTAGGAGTATCAGTGAGAAAAGCCAATATCATTTCTACCCTCTGATTCCTGTCCCCATAAATCTTGCTATAGGTGAAAATATATTAGTTTGTGATTTAAATCATATAACACATCCTGGAGAGCATTGTCTCTTGTAAGTCTTGTAAGGTGTTGCCACCTAGCTAGAGTGGTGACCAAACAAACCTTCAAGTGACTCTTCCAGTTGATTTTTCCCTCTAGGGTAGCCCTCACTCCCCAGATCAGGAACCAATGGAGGGGGTTCTTCCAGCTACTATGTTTACTCCAATTACATATTCTTAAAATGCAGGGTGGTCTTGGGGACCCACTGGATCCACTGTGATTACCTTATCTCCATATGCCCCTACTCTGACTCATGGAACCACAGGGGCATTTTGAATCTCCATGAACTAGTGTCACTGTCCATTAATCCCTAAAAATTCTAATTCTGGCTATTTCCCTTTCCCACTGCATATTCTCCCTGGTAAATGGCCTTTGGCCCTTTTGCGAAAGACTAGGAGGAAGATTTACAGGACAAAATTTTGGTGTTGTAATAGGGTCTTTCCTCAAGGAAACCTGGCCTCTTCTTTCTGGAGGTTCAGGGCCTATGAATTGACTCAAGTCTGAGAATTGGTTGAAGAACTGGAACTCTCCATCCTGGCAATTTAGACTTCTGTTACCATACTTAAAGCTTTCCACTTACATCAATCAAGTAAAAATATAGTAGGTTGCTCCTCTATCTCCCTTTTAGAACCACCATGATCAATACCAAATATTTCTGCTGGTCAGACCATTCTGATTACTGCTTCAGCTCTGTTGCCCACAAGATTGTCTTGTCACTGATCATTAGGTGACATCACCACTTATTCCCCCATCACCCAGGGATCCATTATTCCCACTGGATTCAGGGAGCCCAGTTTGATGACAAAATTTCCAATGGCTATTTCTGGCCTTTAGAGTATGGTTACTATAGAGCTCTTCCACAATGCCAGGTTTCCCCTGGTGAATATGATTTTTAGACCCTTAATGAAATGTGTATCCCCTAGGTGGACATATATTCAGGGAATGGGGGAGTGGGTCTTGAATAAAAATTCATTCTAGCATTCTAGTTTCCCTAAGCCTTTGGGTGGCTTCCTTTACAGTGTACCAAAGAACAGCCGGCATTTGAACTTGATTTAGTATAGGCCCTCATGGGGTTCAGGTAATTCTGCCTAACCCAACATTACATTTCTCGCATTCTGATCTAATACATTTAAGTACCATTTTGTACATATATTCTTCAGATTTCTATCTATATAAATTGGAAGAAAATCATGAAATTCTTTTCGGCACATGTGGAACCTCTTCACGGTAACAATGCATACCCCACCCTCCGGGGCTCGTCTGAATTTTTGTCTGGTTATTGGTCTAAGCAATGAGAGGTGGCAGTAGGTCCCAAGGAGAGTCAGTAGTCCCTTACAAGGCAACTACTTAGGGGAGACTGTTACAGGCTCCTTATGTATGGGGAATCCGACCTCCTCAGCAGGAGTAGAAGAGGCTGCTTCTTTTAGAAAAGGAGAATTGGCAGGGTTTAGGGGTTCAAGATTTCCAGCTTCAGTAAAATCTCTCCATATGTCCCCATTGAATTCTACCCTCCACTCTCTTTTCCAAGAAAGCCCCTGAGGTTAGCCCAAGAGTCTAAGTAGTTGAAATTCAATTTGCATTGTAATTTAACCACCTGTGTGTTTAGACTTTGGGTTTGGTTTTCAGAAATCTTGGTGGCTACAGATGATAAAGATCTCTTTTCAGTCAGGTTTTAGAAACCCTTAGCAGAACTTAAATGGGGATTCAAAGCCCTGAGCATATAATTTGCTTTCTCCAAGTCCTCAAACACAGGAGATACCAGCCAACCCCATTATATTATGTTGTCACTAAAACATTCTACAGCAATAACCACCTGGTAACCCAAAGCCTTGCCTTCCACAGACACTTGATTACAAATTTCTACAAGTGTGCAGACAAAAGAAGCTGTTGACCACTGTTTGTCATGGGCTACCAATGTCCTCTTCACCCCTGGGAACATGGTCATTAATGCCTTTACATCTAATCAAATCAGACGACCCACCACAACTAACCCAAAACCAGTTCAGAGAACTCATCCTTTAGATTCTGTTTCCTGGAATCACTTCTGGTACCCAGTTCTGTACCAGAGATACAGTAGGCACGACATAAAACTTGGGGTTTATTTGAGGTATTTGACATTATCTGGAGGTAGTAAAATCTCAGTTCAGTTATTTTTTACTGTCTGGTGCTGACCCTGAACTTTTTGCGCAGGTGTTAGGAAGGGAAAACATGAACCGGGGTGGGGGGGCAGCAGAAACATCTGGATCCCATGAGGAAGGAGCTGAAATCTTTGATTGTCTCTCCGTCTCCGAACTGTCTCTCTGGATGACTTGGAGGAGATACCGGTGCTCTCCCTGCAAGGCCGTTCCACATTGGGTTGCTGGAAGGGATCTCATGAGAGCTGGAGTTGCAGAAAACCCTGCTACTGCCCATGCCAGCAAGGGGAATTAGCAGACTGGCAAAACACATGTGAGCTAAAACAAGCTGAATTTCATCTTTCAGTGAGTAATCATGGCGAATGCTTCACGTCTATCTTTCAAATCTCCTGTCCGTTTCTCCCATGGCTCTAAACTAAGCACATAAGGGGAAGGGAATTCTGGGAAATGCAGTTCAGCTCCACTAAGCCCAGAGGTTATAAAGGTACCGTAATATGCTGGGCAGCTAGAAATACACGTGCAAATGGACAGATTGGAGAAACAGCATGGTGTTCATGGCAGTTGTGGACATATAAGTTTGTCCTGAATCTCCCCTTTCAATGAATCCAGACTATCCATACTAGGATTGTGAGGAAAGCTGCACAGGGCACTACAATCTCAGATCTATTCAATCCACCACTCTGGACCTTCCCTTTGCTGGTTTTCACTGCCCCAGGCCTTATCTCTATACCACAGCTCTGACCCAGGCCCATCAGATTGTTGACCTGCTCCTGGGCCTACCTTCAGCCTCTGGCCTTGCTGTCCTGCTGCTGACCTCTGGCTTACCTGTAGGACCTATAGATGCCCAGTTGCTACAGCCCCATGGACGCCACCTAAACAGATCTATTGTTCATCAGCCCCAACAAAGAGAAGAACAAAAGCAGGAAAATGAGTTTTGCAGAGGAGTAAGGATAACGCTGTTGCTTGCTGCTGATGGTAAACTGTCTAGCACCTATGGCTTTTAAATTTCTTTCTTGATCTGTGTTAAGTCTGGACAAGTTTGAATGAATCATGCCCCTGCCAAGCTGCTTGGGTTGTGGTGCTGTGAGTAATAGACCCCTATGTGAATTATGGTTAAGAAAATCCTATAGCAGTTGGAGACCTCATGTAAAAATAGCCCATTCACGCCTCCCTAGAAATGGTTTGTTTGGTTTTGCTCATTAAATGTGTATAATTACACCTTAAAGTTGTTTTCATTTGCATTCTTTAATTGATAGTGTGACTGCCTTTTTCCTTGATATGATTTACCATCTAAATTTCCTTGAGTTAGCATTTTCTTTTCATTGTGTTTTGATCTCTTATTTTGTGAAATCTGGGTATCAACCTAACGTATTTTATCAAGTCTTCATATATTTTGGGCAATAAATTTTTCTGATTGTATTTAAATATATTTCCCTCTTCTGTTGCTTTCCTTCTGGTATTTCTTTCATTGTTTTTCAATGTACAAAAGTCCTTGCTTTTATGTATGTGGACATCCATCTTGTTCCTGATGATATCCTCCATTTTTAATATTCATAAATTTATTTCCCTCAAGAACTGTGATAAATATTCTGTTGTATTTTCTTCTAGATAATTTGTTATGGATTGGATTTTTATACTTTTCCATGATTCCTCTGAAGTTTATAGAGAGTATGAAGAGCCTGGACTTTGGTGTCAGAAAGGTATGAGTTCAAATTCTGTCTTTGCTTCTTCCCTCCCACTAACCACGGAAAAACGTTTGTCTTCTCTGAAGCTGTTTTCTCAGATTAGTTTGCCATACCAGTTTTTCTTCCTTAAATACTTTTGAGAGGGAAATATAACACACATGAAGTGCATAAAACATACCTGCATACCTTGTCATCATTTCTACATTACTTCTTCATCCTTCATTCTCCACTCTTCATTCTCCATTCCACTCTCAGATATCCCTGGAGGTTTAATTTGAATTGCATAAAATGTCACTTTTACTGTGGGCACTGCTGGCTTATGTGATACCCAAAAAGGGGGTGTTTGGAGGCTGACAAGATGGCTACCACTGGTAGGTCTGACCATGGAGGTAGTTCACCAAGAGAGGATGTCTCAAAATGAATTAGCAGAAAGATGAGCCAGAAACAGGGACCCAAAATTCCATGTTTACAAATCAGAACTGGGAGGTTAAACAGAGAGGGTGATAACGAAATGAACAAAGGAGGAAGGAAGCGGTCAAAACTGTGTTTATAACATAGGGTATCAATGAGGTGCTCCTTTTTTTATTTTAAGATTTTATTTATTTATTTGACAGAGAGAGAGAGATCACAAGTAGGCAGAGAGGCAGGCAGAGAGAGAGGAAGGGAAGCAGTCTCCCCGCTGAGCAGAGAGCCCGATGCAGGGCTCGATCCCAGGACCCTGAGATCATGACCCGAGCTGAAGGCAGAAGCTTTAATCCACTGAGCCACCCAGGCGCCCTGAGGTGTTCCTTTCATGATGACTTTGCCCACCCTAATAGGCAGGGAGAAAGCGCTAATGGGGCTTAGGAGCACTGGGGAAACATAGGGATGCTCTTACCATATTCCACTTGCTATTCCTTGGCATGAGGTAGTTCTCTCTCTCCAGGTATTAATGTCTTCTTTTTGCCATTAAATATTTATAATGTTATTTGAATAAATCTCTCATGGTGCAGGTTGATATGCAAATTTTTATTATCATAAATGGGTTCTTTGTTTTCATTTTTCCTTCAGTGTGCTACTAGTATGTAACAATGCAATTGATTTTTCAGGCTGTATCTTGTATCTCATAACTCTTACAGAGTCCATTTATTACCTCTAATAATTTTTTGGTTGATTTCTTTTGATTTTCTAGGTCACTGGTAAAAAGCAACATTTTTATTCCTTTCCTTTATATATTTATGTCTTTTATTGTCTTTCTTCTCCAGTAGTGATTGCAGGCTCTTCTAGTGCTCTGTTCAATAGATACAAGGAAGAAGACATCTTTGTTTTGTTCCTGTTTGGTTTTATTGTTTTTAAGGAAATGACAAACATTTCTACAACATGTGTCATGCCTTGCCTGTAACAGACCCACAATATATGTAGGTCAAAATGAGATGAATAATCCACTTTAAATAATTAATGCAAGTAATTTAAAGAAAGAAGCTATCCACCTAATCTTGTATACAAAATGGATTTTTGAACATGACAAAGATATTTCTAGCACATATTAAGATAATAGAATGATATTTGCTATTTTGCTTTTCTACTAATAAGGGTCAATTATGTTAAGACTTTTAATTTCTGTGTGACAGTTTTGATCTCTACAATTAAAACTGGTTTGGGTTTAGAGATTCATTCTCTTAAGATTCTTAAAGGATTTTTGCATTCGTTTTTCCAAAATGAATCGTTCTAGTTTGTTGTCATGATTGGTATCTATCCTATGTAAATGAGCCCATATTTGCCTCAATGAATGTTAGCTAACATTTCATCTTCTTTTATAATCTTATAGACCACAATAAAAGTTAAGTACCCTTGATTTTTCTGAAAGTTAAGAAATCTACCTAGGGAATCGATCTGGAGTAGGTTCCTTTTGTGGGATAAATCTTTAATAATAATACTCACTGTTTCCTTTTCTTAGTCTAGTCGTGTTCTCCTTTTCATATTAGCTGGTGGAATATAAAAACATGTATGAAGGATTATACACTTGTAGTTAGATATCAACTTTATTACCATGTAACTGAGAATAATTTCCTACTAAATTATAATAAATACAAAAGAAAAATGTATTTCCATTCTCACTTACTGACTTTATTAATAATCTCCTTGAGGCTGGGACTCAGCCTGGTTCACCTATTTTTCCTCAGAGCCGAGTGCAATACAGAACTCACTGGAGGTATTAAGTAAATGTGTACAGAATGAGTGAGACAAAGGGGGACCCCCTTCCCGCATAAGATGGAGGTTTAGTTTTCAAAGTTGTCTCTCCTTGACTTTATTCCCAATTCATACTTCATCTTTATATCTTGGGAGTCTGAAGTGTTTTATGAAATAATATATATTTTTTTAATTATTTATGCCTTGCCTAGTCTGAAAAGGTGAATTGAAATATTAAAGGACATAAAAACATTGTAATTTTCAAGGTAATAAAAAATGTTAGGTGTGAGAAAATAAACATGTTAAGCACTGAGAAGGGTTAGATATTTGCAATAAATGGTAAAATTTAATCTTTAATTTTAAACCAAAGACTGTAGTAAGAGATGAAGAGAGATGCTATATCATACTTAAAGGATCTACCCCAAAAGACAATCTAACAATTATAAATATTTATGCTCCTAATTTGGGAGCAGCCAATTATAACAACCAATTAATAACCAAATTAAAGAAACACTTAGATAATAATGCTATAATAGTAAGGGACTTCAACACCCCACTCATAGCAATGGACATAATCATCTAAGCAGAAGATCAGCAAGGAAACAGATCTTTGAATGACACTTTGGGCCAGATGGACTTCACAGATATATACAGAGCATTGCATCCTAAGAAACAGAACACACATTCTTCTTGAGTGCACATGGAACTTTCTCCAGGATAGATCACAGACTGGGTCACAAATCAGATCTCAACAGATACCAAAGGGCTGGGATTATTCCCTGCATATTTTTAGACCACAATACTTTGAAACTTGAACTAAGTCACAAGTAGAAATTTGTAAGGAACTCAAACACTTGGAGGTTAAAAAGCCTCCTACTAAAGAATGAATGGGTAAACCAGGAAATTAAAGAAGAATTTAAAAAATTCATGGAAACTAATGAGAATGGAAACACAACTGTTCAAAACCTTTGGGATACAGCAAAGGCAGTCCTAAGAGGGAAGTACTTGTAATGCAAGCCTCTCAAAAAATTACAAAAATCTTAAATATGCAAGCTAAACTTACACCTAAAGGAGCTCAAGAAAGAACAGCAAATAAAGCCTAAGCCCAGCAGCAGAAGAGACATAATAAAGATTAGAGTGAAAATCAATGAAATAGAACCCAGAAAAACAGTAGAACAGATCAGCAAAACCAGAGGGTGGTTCTTCAAAAGAATTAATAAGATCAATAAACCCCTAGCCAGACTTATCCTAAAGAAAAGAGAAAGGACACAAATTAATAAAATCATGAATGAAAGAGGAGAGATCACAATCAACACCAAAGAAATAAAATCAATTCTAAGAACATATTATGAACAACTATATGCTAATAAATTAGGCAATCTGGAAGAAATGGTTTCATTCCTGGAAACTTATAAACTACCAAAAATGAAACAGGAATAAATAGAAGATCTGAACAGACACATAACCTGGAAGGAAATTGATGCAGTAATCAAAAGCCTCCCAAAAAAACAATAGTCCCGGGCCAGATGGCTTCCCATAGGAATTCTACCAAACATTTGCTGAAGCTGTTTCAAAAAATAGAAATGAAGGGAAAACTTCCAAATGCATTCTATGAGGCCAGCATTACCCTGATCCTAAAACTAGACAAAGACCCCATCAAAAAGGAGAATTAAAGACAAATATCTATATGGACATAGAGGTCAAAATACTCACCAAGATATTAGCCAATAGGATCCAACAGTATATTAAAAGGATTATTCACCATGACCAAGTGGAATTTATTCCTGGAGCGGAAAGTTGGTTCACCATTGCAAATCAATCAATGTGATACATCATGTTAATAAAAGAAAGGACAAGAATCATATGACCCTCTTAATTGATGCAGAAAAGGCATTTGACAAAATACAACATCCTTTCTTGATTAAAACTCTGCACAGTAGGATAGAGGGAACATACTTCAATATCATAAGAGCCATCTACAAAAAGCTCACTGTAACTATCATTTCCAATGGGGAAAAACTGAAAGCTTTTCAGTTAGCCAGAGGAATGTTGAAAAAGCCAATGCTGGTGGCATCACAATGCCTGACTTCAAGTTATATTACAAAGCTGTGATCCTTAAGACAGCATGGTACTGGCACAAAAAGAAACACATGGATCAATGGAACAGAATGGAGAACGCAGAATAGAGAACTCAAATCCATGGTCAACTAATCTTCAACAAAGCAGGAAAGAATATCCAATGGAAAAAAGACAGTCTCTTCAACAAATGGTACTGTAAAAATTGGACAGCCACATACAGAAGAATGAGGCTGGACCATTCTTTTACACCATACACAAAAATAAACTCAAAATGGATGAAAGACCTAAATGTGAGACCTTGGCTGCAGGAACTTCTTGCTAGACACATCTCCAAAGGCAATGGAAACAAAAGCAATAATGAACTATTGAGACTTCATCAGGATAAAAAGCTTCTGCCTCACAAAGAAAACAGTCAACAAGACTAAAAGGCAACCAATGAATGAGAGAAGATATTTGCAAATGACGTATCAGATAAAAGGCTAGTATCCAAGACCTATAAGAGCTTCTCAAATTCAACACCCAAAATCCAAAGAATCCAGTCAAGAAATGAGCAGAAGACATGAGCAGACATTTCTCCAAAGAAGACATACAAATGACCAATAGGCACATGAAAAAATGCTCCATATCACTTGTCATCAGGGAAATAAAATAAAAAACACAAGGAGATACCACCTTACACCAGTCAGAATGGCTAAAATTAACAAGACAGGAAACAAATTTTGGTGAGGATGCAGAGAAAGGGGAACTCCTTAGACTTTTGGTGGGAATGCAAGCTGGTACCGCCATTCTGGAAAACAGTATGGAGTTTCTAAAAACAGAGTCTAGAAAACAAGGCTCTACAAGTAGAGCTACCCTATGACCCAGCAATTACACTACTGGGTATTTGCCCCAAAGATACAAATGTAGTAAAATGAAGGGACACCTGCACAAGTGATATGTTCATAGCAGCAATGTCCACAATAGTCAGACTGTGGAAGGAGCTGAGATGTCCTTCAACAGATGGATAGATAAACGTGGTTCATATATACAATGAAATATTATTTAGTCACCAGAAAGGATGAATACTTACTGTTTACACTGATGTGGATGGAGCTGGAGGGTATAATGCTAAGGGAAATAAGTCAGTCAGAGAAAGACAATTATCATGTGCTATCATTCATATATAGAACATAAGATACAGTGTAGAGGACCACAAGGGAAAGGAGAAAAAACTGGATGGGAAGAAATCAGAGAGGGAGACAAACCATGAGAGACTTTTAACTATGGGAAACAACCTGAGGGTTGCTAAAGGGGAGGTGAGTGGGGGATGGGGTAACTGGGTGAGGGGCATTAAGGAGGGCACGAGATGTGATGAGCACTGGGTGTTATATGTGACTGATGATTGTTGAACACTACATCTGAAACTAGTGATGTACTATGTGTTGGCTAATTGGATTTAAATGAAAAAAAAAAGAAAAAAATTTAATCTTTAACTTTGTGGTCTCTCACAGTGCATGTTTAATTTTTTGGTGGAGTTTGCTCTATGGAATTAAGTGTAGATATTGCCAAAGTTGTGATCTACCTGCCTCTTCTAGAGTCTCTGTACTTTTCCTCTTTGCTATACATGTGCTCTTGGCTCACCACCATTTCCTGTACTGATCTCCCCACTTGGAGATTTCATTCTGCCTGTGCCTGGCCAGGTAAGGGCCAAGGGTTCCAGTTCTCTACACCTGGTACAATTACTTGCGCTACCATCTGTGAAAGAGGACAGCATTTGAATTCTTGTGACTTTAAATATAACCTTTCTTTTCTCCTTGGCCCCATGAAAAATCCTGTCTTTGTCTTTAAAGACAATTAACAAGTCGGTCTGGTTTCTGGAGCGGTAGAGAAATGCACCCCCCACGATATACCTGCTAAGTTTGCTTTTCCTTTCAGAATACCTTTAGTGATTTCTTTTTAAAACTGTGTCTTTTTTTTTCATTTGATTTTATTTTTTTCAGTGTTCCAAGATTTCATTGTTTATGCATCATACCCAGTGCTCCATGCAATAAAAAATGTGTCTTGTATGTTGGGCTTTTTCTCCTTCTTCTAGCAACTCCTACATTCACAGAAATTTTCTTGATCTGTTTTCAAGCTTTGTACGTTTCTCTTCGTTTATCCTTTTTAACAAAAATGTATGGCTACATAATACCGTAGTACTGGTTTCTCATGGAGAGCCAACCTCTGCCACAGGGGCTTGTAGGAGTCTGATCTAACACATGGTGCACTTCCCAGTCTGCTGCTGGAGGATGTAGTCTAAAGGGGAACAGGGAGGAGGTGAAGCATGGGGCAGGGGAGGTTTGAGGGAGAGAGGTATACGTGGGCCATGGAGAATTCTGCAAGCTGATATGACAACAAGCTTGGAAAATGGACTCTGAGGCCCTGAATTAGTGAGAAGGTTGCTGGAATCCAACAGGCTCAGACTAAATCTGAGTTTAAAGACATTAAACTGTCTTTAAACCCATGTCTGGGTAGCTCAGTAAATTAAGCGCCTGCCTTTGCCTCAGGTCATGATCCCAGGACCCCGGGATTGAGCCCCGCATGGGGCTCCTTGATCAACGGAGAGCCTGCTTCTCCCTCTGCCTGCTGCTCCCCATTCTTACGCTCGTTCTTTCTCTGTCAAATAAATAAAATTTAAAAAAAAATTAAAAAGACATGTATGTTGCATGTTAGAAGCCGGTCTTTCATGTGTTGAAATCAAATAATAAACAGGCTAGGGAAGTTGGACCTTTCTCTACACACATGAGCAGGAAAGGAATAAAAATCCATATACAAAGAAAGCTGCCAAGAGCCACAGAACTTGCCTTCCCTCGTCCTGCAGTGCTGGCCCCAGGCTGGCTGTGAACTGTGGTGCCCCAATCCGTGCGCAGGAGCAATGACCTCAGGTGACTCAGGACTGACCAGAGCTTTCTGTAGCCAAACTGCGTTTGTGTTGTGTCCCCGAATCTTAGAGTTTTATCAAGATTTCCTTCTTTATCAGGAAAGAATTCTTTTCTGCCTTTCCTATCTATGGGTCAGCTGGGGTTACATGTTGGTGTCCCAGGAGGCAGGTTTGGGAGGGAGCCACTGGGCTGTGATGCTCTAGCCAAGGACAGATTGGCTGACCTCTGGGAGCCCTGGTACCTCTCAGAGTTGTTTCTTCATCCCCCCCGCACCCATCAGGCACTGGGTATGGACTGCACTGTGGGGACCATGACCTTGGGCAAGTGGCTCTCTGCAGCTGCAGCAATCCTGAAGGGAAGGATCTGTCAGCTGTGGGCTGTGGGCCTCCTGCTGCCAGCACCATTGTCTGGGCAACACTGAAGGGGGATGTGGGCAGCACTTGCCAGTGCCACCACAGCCCTGCACCAGGGCCTGAAATCACCAGGTTGAAAAGCCTCTGCTTGCAAAGAGCTCAGACTTCATCGTGTGACTGGGAGACAGGGACGGACACACCCATTTTCATATAATATGGCAATTACTGTAATTGAAGTGTGCTTAAAATGTCAGCATGGGTTTGTGTATAAGTATGTAGAAAGGATTATTTATAATTACATGGGTTTTAAATTAACTTTTAAAACAAAATATTTTGAGGTCTGTTTTTCCTAAGTCTGTACTCAGCTACAGTTTTTATTGTTCTATTTACAAATCCACTAAATTTTAAACAAAAATGAAATGATCATTTTCCATGGGACTTTTAAATAATCCACCAATTCAAGATGAACACATTTAATTCTCTCTAAAAAGTCTATTTTATACACTTAGCTAAATTTACTAAATATTTTAAGTTATATTCATATATTAATATATCTTCTTTCCTCATTAATGCCTTTAAATGCCTCATGACCTTCTGGAATATTTAAATAACTGTAGTAAATTGACTTAATTTATAAATATCAGGCTAACATTGACAGTTTCACTAAACTTACTCAAATAATTTTACAACTTTCAACCTTAAAATCACAGGCCTAAAATCAGTTATTAGGGGGTGCCTGGGTGGCTCAGTCATTAAGCGTCTGCCTTCGGCTCAGGTCATGATCCCAGGATCCTGGGATCAAGCCCCGCATGGGGCTCTCTGCTCGGTGGAAAGCCTGCTTCTCCCTCTCCCACTCCTCCTGTTTGTGTTCCCTCTCTCACTGTCTCTCTCTCTCTCTGTCAAATAAATAAATAAATAAATCGTTTAAAAAATCAGTTATTAGTTTTAAATTGGTTTCCTTAACAAATATATTGCAAGGGAATTTTTTTAAATATGAAGTGATTAGCCATGAATTAAAACTTAAAGAAAGAACTCATCATTATTTGTGGACCTCACTTGGCTTCAATTCAAAACAACAGAAAAAACCCTTAACAAAACATTTATGGCATTCATGTGACAGAAATCTGAACACTGACTGAACACTTGTGTTACTAAGGGAGTATTAGTACTTTTTCTATATATATAATGTGCTGTGACATCTGGGATTTGCTTTCCAATTACGTGGTAGGTGAGAAGTTGATGTAGAAGGGGAAGGTTTGTCCCTGAGTTCGTGGTAATTGTTGGGCTAGGTGATAGGCTCATGCGGGCTCACTGGACTATGCCATAAATGTTTGTATTTGTTTGAAATTCTGCATACTAAACAATCTTCAAAATTTAAACTGGAATTTTAATGCCAATTTCTGAGATTCCTTAAGATATCATATTTTCAATAAAAACCCATGAAATAATAAATTCATAGATTGTCCCTGTGTACACAAACCATATTCTTTACTAATCCGAAAGCACGAATGACATGGATGTGGTTTGTTTCACCATCTCTTCTAAAGTTATTTAAGGTTGAAATGATATCCACTGGGGAGTGGGGCTCACTCCAGGGAGTCGGCATTGTTTTAAAGCCCCCCAGGTGATTTTGTGGGACTGCCAAGGTTGAGAACATTGTTCAAATACAGCATGAGAGTCTCCTGGAGGGCCTGTTATACTGGGTGTTGGGCCCTGCCTCCAGAGGTTCTGATCCATGGGTTTGGGTAGAGACCTGAAGGCTTGCATTTCTCACAAGTTCTAGGTAATGCTGTTGCTTCTGGCCCAGGGACCCCAGCTTGAGAAACACTGCTGCAAGGCAAGCAGGTTTACTACCTAAAGAGAGTGGAAATACCTAGGTCAATAGCTTGGGTCCATAACATTGATAGTGTCTCGTGTGGACTGAAGTTGCTTTCTATGACCAAGTATATGAATGTGTTTGTGTGGAGGGGGAGGCTTTCTATTCATTTGGGCTTTTGCACTCCTTGTCCTCTGTGTTAAAATCACACCCTCAAGTCATTGTATCTTCTAAGAAGGGCTTAGGAAAGGCATAGATAACTTCCTTTATCCTACCAGCTTCTTTTGCAGCCTACCTGGATTTTCCATATTTTTAGCTCTCTTAAGACATTTTAATGTCTTTTGCTCTAGACAAAAGGCATTTGAATGCAAGAGTTTAGGGTCCTGAATTTCCTCCTAGTTTGTCTGACTTTGTCATTGAGTTTTAGCATCACAGTCTTCCTGGGGAATCAGGGAAGGCTTTCAGAGGAGGTGGCTTTTAGGTGAGCCTCAAGGGATGAATAAGAGTATGGCAGGTGGACAAAGGAAGCACGGGCAGAGGGAACCGTCTGTTATTTTCATAATTTCTAGTATGTCAAATGGGGTGTGTTGAGGGTTGTAGGAGGAAGGAGGAATGAGAGATGAGGCTGAGCAGACAGGCAGGCAGGGACCAGGTATTGTGGAGGGGGCCTCATATGACATGCAAGGGAAGAGTTAGATTTATCCTGGACACATTGAGGGAACTAGTGAACACTACATCAAAAACTAATGAAGTACTGCATGGTGACTAACATAACATAATTAAAAAAATGAAAAAAAAAAAAGAATTTTGAACAAAAGAGTGACCCTATGAGATTTGCATGTTGGAAAGATTATCCTGGCAGCTGTGTGGAGGATGGACTGGGGACCATGCCCAGAAGCAGGAATTTACCAGCAGGGAGATTATTTGAGTAAAAGCGATACATGAGTACCTGTCCAGGGTATTTGTAGCAGAGATGGGAAGAGAAGACAATGATAAAGGATGGATATGCTTGCATGCTGATAAGAGGGCATGTATGTGTTTGTAATCTGCTTTGTCCTGAAAGTATTTAAGGCAGCTTAGTTAAATGCATAAAACTGAAACAAAAATAAAATCTTTAACAAATGTAGAAGAAAGCAGGACAAACAGAAAAGCAAAATAAAGAAGATAAGACGAGGCCATGAAAAAGTTCACATTGGGGCATTTAGGTCCTTACGTTTGCCCTAGGTGGGTCATGAACTTGTCTGACTTTTTAGAAATCAGTCAAAAGGGAGGCTCAGTCCATTACTTGACTCACAGAAACCATAATGTAAAAGCACTCCAGCAACTTGGGAGGAACACTAAGGGACTGGCTCTGAAAATAGACAAGTTTCTCCCATGGAGCCTCTGAAGGAGGACAAAGGCTTGATGTAGCAAACCAAAGTCTTAATGTCACAGAGTGAAGGGATCTGGTTTTCTAAGAAATGGTTCCTATGGGTAGAGAGTCAAGAATTTGGACAGAAAGATGGGGATTGCTCAATGTCTTTCCCTTCCATCAGGGGCCTGGTAGGCAGCTACCAGGCTGAGCTCTCTGACTTGCAAATATCAGTCCTGTCAAGCAAGGGTAGATGCCTTTCTAGAGATAAAACAAACAGACAAAAAAAAAAAACAAAACAAAACAAAAAAGAAAAAACAAAAAACAACAACCACCACCAACAATAGCAGTAAAGATCAGAGAGGTTCTGGAGGAACACAAATCATAGCCAAGCAGATGTGGAAGATCGAGCCAAGGATTTGGTGCCTTATAATCCAGAAGCCTGAGGGATTGGTTAGCAAGTTAGACCAATGGCTTGGGTAAACAGGTTGAACAGTTATGCAAAAGCAAACAAAGCAAGAGAGGAAGCGGCTTTGAGGATTGGGTGATAGTGAGAGAAATTGTGAGTTCACTTTGGAGCCACACTAAAAGTATAATCAGGTTTTTTATGGTTTAGTTTTGGTCTTCATGTGCTGTAGGTGCCTCCTGCCATACTCATTTGGCCTACCAAGGAGGTCATTGGTAACAGTTGCCCTGGCCACCCATGGCTTCCTGTCCTAGAGTGTTTTCTTCTTGATGGAGCTAGGTAGGCTGGAAATATTATGAGTTACTGTTTCAGGAGTGACCCTCTGGCAATAATGGACAGGACTTGGTGAATAAATGCCAAACTTCCCGCCCCTCCAAGTGGATAGTTCTTAGGTGTGTTCCTTACAGTGTCTTAGGCATCCTGTGGATCTCCAACAGGACTGACTGCCAGTTGCCCACAGTGGTGACCCACTCATCATTGAGCTCCTTATTGGCTATCCCACTTGTCATGGAGCTTCCTGGGGTCACTTTTCAATTACTTAGTTGCATGCAAATCCTTATCTGAAGGCTGTCGCTGGCTTTTTAAAAAGACTTTATTTATTTGAGAGAGAGAAAGAGAAAGGGCACAAGCAGGCAGAGGGGCAGAGGGAGAAGGAGAAGCAGATAGCCCACTGAGCAGGAAGCCCGATATGGGGGTCGATCTCAGGACTCTGAGATCATAACCTGAAAGGAAGGCAGAAGCTTTACCGACTGAGCCACGCAGGCGCCCCAACAGATCAGCTCTTTACAGTATCCATAGATGCTAGCCCTTTCTAAGGCGGTTCCTGAGCAGCAGAGCCTGAGATGGGGATTCCCGTTCATGATTTCATTCATTCATCCATCCATCCATCCATCCATCCATTCATCCATCCATCCAATTCATGCATCCATCCATTCATTCATTTTTAGATCTATTTATTTATTTATTTAGAGAGAACGTGTGTGCACAGAGCATGGTGGGGGTGGGAGGAGGGGCAGAAGGAGAGAGAGGAGTGAAGCAGACACCCAGCTGAGGGGGAGCCCAAGGTGGGGCTTGATCCCACCACCCGTGAGATCTTGACCTGAGCCAAAATCAAGAGTCAGATGCTCAACCAACTGAACCAACCCAGACACCTCCTTGTTCATGATTTATTGGGGCAGTCCTCCCAAGAGAAGAGGGATTGGGGAAAAGGAAGGGCAAGGGATAAAAAGCTAAGTAAGGATGCTGTATCAGGTAGCCATTTGCATCAGCCCGATCTCACAGGGAGTTCTGGAATGCAAATTGAGCTGTTAAAGTTGATTCTCACCTTTAAAACAAGGAAGCCAGCCTTTTGTGTCCTCTGTGCCAGTAGGTGTGTTAGCTGAGGTCTGGGGAGGCAGGTAGGGTGTACAGCCTCCTGGAGCCAAAGACCTCCCTCTTAGTCACCTCCCAGTGGAGGCTCTCCTTGGCCCTGGGCAATTCTCCTGAATGCACAAACACCTGCAGCAAGCCTGCGTGCAGAGGGACACCATCACTGCCCTCTATCGGCATTCTAGAGCAGGACAAGCTTGGTACATTGGTTCCTGCAGTTCTTTATACATTTATGCCCCCGGACTCTGCCAGTTAGTATCAGGGAGAAAGAGCTAGATGAAGTCGGATCCCTGCACTCAAGGAGCTTGCTATCTAGAGAAGGAACTAGACAGGAAAACAGTTTTTGAAGGAACAAGAAAATCATATTGCAAAGACGTGAAAGCAAACTGCCTGGGAGCTTAACCCAGAGGTAGAGAATTTCCATCTGAGGGGATGACAACCCAAAAGGCTTGATAAGGAAGAAATATTCCAGGTGGTACTTAAATGTCTTCTTGAAGGACCCTCTGGATGCTAAAATATCCTGTAGACGCTGTGGAGCTGGGTCAGCTGTTGGAGTTTCCATCACCAGGAATGAGGGCTACCCTTCCCCCAGCCCAAACACACACCACAATCTTGCTCCTAATGTTGGAGAAAGAGGCATTTTGCTGGGGTAGTGGGTTTTTATTTTGTCTACTTTATTTTTTTTCTTTAAAATATTAGGTCATTCTTATATGCTTTGGGAGAATGCTGTCAGTATTCTCTTCATAGCTGTCCTGCCCTAGGGTCTCCTACATAGGAGAGAGAGGACAAGCTCCTCTCTCTCACTCCATCTCTCTCTCACTACTTAGCAGCCTCCATGCCTCCATATCATGGCCAGGAATCCTCCCCTGGGGGTAAGGCAAGGGCTGGGTGGTCAGTCCATTGGGATGTAGGCCTTAATTCCTCTGCGAAAAGGGGGAAACCATGAGCAGCTTCCCTCTCTTTGTCTCTGCCCTGTGTGGTCTGAAACGGTACACTCCCCAAGCAACAAAATAATAGGTTTTCCCTGTCAGTGTTCAATTCCAATTTCCTGTCTGGTCATGTGCCACCCTGAGCCAGTCCTTAATAAGGTCCACATTTTAGAACCTACTTAAAGCCCGTGTTGCAGGGGCTGCGGACAGTTTGGGAATTATTAAAAGAAATGGAGCTTTTCTTTAATTGTGTCCTGTTGAACCTGGACTCCTGACCCCTCCCCACCCAGTACTTTTGTTGGGGGGTCAACACTCCAAGAGCTGGGGATGGGGTGGGACTGGGAGTTCCAGGAAAGCAGAGGAATTCTCAAGGAAGGAGACACAGATTCAATCTCAAAGCATCTCTCCATTTATTTAATCTCTCAAGGTTTCAATCAGCCAGCCCTTACCTGACTAACTCCACAGACCAGAGAAAAATCATATTTCCTCTTGAGTGAATCATTTATATCCTATAGCCCAGCTGCTACCTCAGAGCCTTCCTCAAAGGCATCAAAAGGCTTGAAGCATCCCCACTTCTTCTAGTTCTTTCTATCTCACACCTCCCTCCCTGGACCACCCCACTCAGAATTTTCTACCTCTGTTAGTGCCTGGCATTGGGGCTGGGAAGTGTGGGAGAAAGAAAGTTCCAAATCCACAGCCTTTGCCTGTGAGAATCTCACACCGTGGGAAGATGACAGGTTGCGGGAAAGGATGGCTGTTCTCTCTTTGAGAAGCATTGGAAGGAGAAGAGGTGACTCTCCCAGTCCCACTCCCTGGGCAGTTATCCCTGCCACCCACCAAAAGACAGAAGCAAAGAAGGAGGGAAGGCATCTAGAACTTTCCACATGCTAGCATGGTAAGAGGGATTTTATGTAATGTAAGGTTACTTAATCTTCTTGATTATTATTCTCATTTTTCTAGTGAGGACAAAGAACTGACCCAGGGCCACACAGCTAGTAAGCGTTGGCACAGGATTAATGACAGAGCATGCCTGAGTCCAAAGCCTGTGGTCTTTCCACTTTACCTTGCTGATCAAGTGAGTGGATGTTCGTTATACAAATATTAAATACTCGCCCCAGAGTCCCTGGGGCTATTTTCCCCAAAGCCAGATTACAGGCTTTGGGAAACCTCAGAGGAGGAGGGAAGGGGTGCTCTTGCTGGCTCACCTGGAGAGTCTGCCCAAATAGGTTCTTCTTTTCTCAGCATGCTGGGCCCTGCTGGCCTAGAGACCAGAATAGGGGAGAGATGCTCCACTGGGGGACATACATGGAGCCCGCATGCTACACACCACGTCTTCCCAGGCCCCCAGAGATGCATGCAGGTGCAAATGGGGCTCCTTTTACTTGTTCTTGTGTTCCATCAAAACCCAGACCAGAGCTTCACACGGCAGGCCAGTGGCAGACAGGAAGACCCCTCAGGCTTCTCCCTTCTATTTCAGAGTACATGTGTGTAGGATATTGGATTTAATTCTTATATCCTCTGCACAAGTTATGCAAAGCAGGTGCTATGCTTCCTCTTGTTGTTGTTTTTAAACCAACATAGTAGTTCTGTGATGAGCCCTCTGGGTCTCTTTCAGGAGGAAAGGATTCATTTCCCCACCTGCCAGGCTCTTGAGGATTGCCTCAGCTGAAGAGAGCTTCTTGCCCAGGTCGCACCCCTCCCATAGCAGCCCATAGCCAGGGACAGATTGACACAGGGATGGAGCAGTATAGACCAGGTCCATTCTCATATCCCTTCCACTCCAACATAGGGTCAGGGAGACCTGTGTAGACTGTACAACAGAGCTCAACTTCTCCCTCTGCCCTCTCCTGCTTCCACCCATTCCTTCCCCAGCTGATCCAAAGAGCACCCCCTGAGAAACCTCCTGCCCACTAACCTCCAGTTCAGAGTCTTCCCCAGAGCACCTACCGCACCCCTGAGGCCTGGGCAGTGAGGTGGTATCTGAGGTAACAGAAGGAGGCCCACATGGAGCATCGGGGGTCCTCTCTTTTGTGTTCCATTTTGCCACTAACAGGCTTTGTGACCTTGGAGAAGCCATTTGGTTCTGGGCCTCAGTTTCCCCATCTGTGCCAGGAGAAGAGTTTGGACAAGTTCTTAGTTCACTTGAAAGAACTTAAAAGAACTCATGTGAGAGCTGATTGCAACCCACAACTTCCATGTTCCACTCTCATCTCCCTCCCAGTCCCTGACTTTGTAGCAGGGTCTGGGCATGGTCCCTGGGTCTCCTAAAGAGATGGCCTCCTGGGCCCAAGCTGAGAACTAAGGAAATCATTCTCCAGGATTTGCCCCTACCCTCTTTTCACTTTCTGTCAAAAGAGAGCCTCACCAGATTGGGAGAGTTTTGATCTTCCAGCAACTTCCACCGCCTGGCATTTCACTGGCCAAGGGGACCATGTCAAAGCCCACCGTCCCCCAGTTGTCCGCAAGTCCGGTGTCACCCTTTGCTCTATCTGACAAGGTGAAAGTGCGGGATGCCAGAAAGAGGCAGGATGCTGTGCTGCATCATGTACGGATGCATTTATACCTGGCAGTGTGGGCTGTAAGTATGGATTCCTGTGGTAACGAGACTCCATATGACAAGCACCAGATCTATGTCCCACTCCCCATGCCCTTCTCTGCAGTGCCCCTTACCAGCTACCAAATTGCTCTAGCCTGCAGACTTTTCCAGCAGTCTGCAGAAATGGAACTGTTCTGCTTCTTGGTGTCCAGTCCCTGACCTAGGCTCCCACCATTTAGGACCTTTCTTCCCTGTCACATTAAGGGTCCATGATCCCTCTTCCACTCCCCCTTTCCTCCGGGCCAGCTGGGCACTGGCCACACGACCTTTAGCCCTTGGCTTGTTTCTTACAACTTGAGCATGACCAACAGATTAGAGAATTACACATGGTTGGCAATACCCCAAAAACCTATATTGCAAATTGACCGTGCAAAATGATCAGCCTGCAAGCAGAACATCTGTGAGCGGCTCAGGATGACAGGCACCAGGACTTGGCAGGACTTCCTGAGAGCAGAGACTGGCCCCTCTGTAGACCTCATGTGGCTCCTTGCAGCCTTTGATTCTACAAGGCACAACTGAGACTTGAGGCACCGCTGGATCGCTTTCTCAGCACTTCTGCTCTTGGCCTCTAGGGGGATTGCCATCGACTCCTTTGTGAGACCTGTGGTGCAAGTCCCATCTTGCTCATCAGACAGGGGTGTTTCAGAGGGCAGAAGGATCATATCAGACAAGGGCTTGCTGGGGGGAAAGGGTATGTCTCCCCTTCCAAACTGGGGTTGCCTGAGGACAGGATGCTCTGTCTCCCCCCTCAGATTGGGTTCCCTGACAGCAGGGCTGCGTCGCTTCCTCAGACTGGAGCTCCCTGAAAGCAGGGCTATGTCTCCCCCTCAGACTGGGGCTCCCTGAGGGCAGGGCTGTGTTTCCCCTCAGACTGGGTCTCCGTGAGACAGGGCTGGGTCTCCCCCTCAGACTGGGTTTTCCTGAGGGACAGGGTTTGTGTCTCCCCTTCAGTTTGGGGCTCCCTGAGGCAGAGCTGTGTCTCTCCCTCAGACTGGGGCTCCCTGAGGCAGGGCAGGATGCTAGATGTGGGGGTTTCTGTAGGGAAGCCAGCCAGACAGGAAGACCCCTGTGGAGGGCACAGTCTTAACTGAGGAGATAGACTCGGGACACATACAAGCATGCCTACAGTGTGAGAGGTGAGTATAGGTCCCATGTTTTGTGTGGCAAAGGGGCCCAAAGACATGACTGGGGTGGGAACAGTTAAGTAAACATTTTATCCCCAGTAAAATAGCCAAGCTTCTCCATGGAGATTGAAACCTGTTTACTTAGCTGAAACCAGAGCCATTGAATTCTATGTCTCACACTCTCCCTCACCCCCACCCACACACCCACTTCCTCCTAATCCCAGGGAGCCCATTTCCTACCATTCTGAGAATCTGGTCAGAGGCCCAGAAACACCCAGAAAACTCCTGCCATCCTTTCCAGACATCTTCCTGTGTCTCTCATCGGGAACCCTGAGGATTTCTTCCAAAGACCTTGGGATCATTCCCCTTTATTTCCCTAGTGTGTGTTTTTTCCACAGTGGGTCATTCAGCGTGGAGATGGTCTTCAGTCAAGAGGAACCTGCAGGGCACGCATCCTCTGTGATGAAGCTGCAGGAGGAGATGAGCCCTTGAATTTGGCTTCCCTGCTGTTCTCAGGCTGTGGAGACTGGCTCACCTCCTAGTGGCAGCCAGGTCTCACTGTCCCAGGGGAAGCCAGGCTGTCCGTCTCACCCTCCATCCCATGAGACCTCACTCTTGAAACCCTTGATGGAGCACGCTCACTTCCTGTCCACCCCCAGCAGCGTCCTCACAATATCTTCTCCTTCCCAGGCACCCTCTTATTCCAGCTCTGTAGGTCACGCTCTCATTAGCCTTCATTTCCAGACCAAATCACTTTTCATCATTTCCTAATTTCTCTTACAAGTTTTGTAAAAGTCAAGGTCCCTATTAACGAACAATAAGGTCCGCTGGGGAAATGGTGGAAAAAGCCACCTGAAGGGTTAAGGTCTGCGCAGTGTCCCGTGCTGGTGACAGTAGGTTATGGCTACCTTCCCTGGGCCCAAAGGGGTGACGGGATGGAGTTTCTTCTAGAAAGGCAGACAGTGACCATAGGGAAAGGGCTGCCAACAGGGTCTGTGGCCTTTCGTGAGCCCCCGACTGCACTAACCTGGCAGGGAGGGATCCCAGGTAATAAAGATCTCATTTCACTTTCCACCTGTTTCCCCATCTCCTGTCCATACTCCCCACTGACTGAACCCAACTGGAAGCCAGAAGACAAGGCATCCGTGGATGCAGCCCTTTACATGTCAGCCTCTCCAGGGGCAGTGCAGGGTTGGCGGGCCGGAGAGCACACCCGGACACCTAACGGAAGTGATGATGGCACGTTTATTTCTTCCAGTTCTTTCCTAGTTCTGGGATGCAGTGTGCTCTCTGGGGTCAGTCATTAAATGTATTCTTCTCTGAATGCTGACTGTAGCAGAACCTCCCCCATCTGCCAAGCCCCGTGGCAGACCTCGGTGCATAGAGATAAGACTCAAGTCCTGCTCTCCTGGAGCACAGAGCTATTTTCCTCCCATCAGAGGGCTCCAGCTGCACGGTTTGCTAAATGAGGAGTAGAAGGGAAAATTAACTTATGGACTCGAACCTGCTAATCATAACCATCAAACCCAGATCAGCACTTTGCTACATGCTTTTCCATATGTTATTTCATTTACTCTTCCCTGTGACTTCATACTTACCATTTCTATTATCCTGCAGACGGAGAGGACACAGCTCAAAGAGGTTATGAGGTTTGCTCACGATCGCACAGCTAATAAGCAGCAGAATTCCAAAAGCAAAGAACGCTCTCTCCTCCGCATTGTCTCGGCCCCACCATCTGCTGTTTATGGAGCCTGCTCCACTTTCTACCCTGCGCTATCATAATTTGGGATCAGGCTTTACCTCTCAAACCCCCGCCGCCCCCCGGGGCCACATGAGTGGCTTGCTTTGTGTGCCGCACTGCGCCCAGAACACAGCATAGAGTCTGTCAGTACTCGTGAACTGAAGGTTTCAGCAACGAGACCCAAAATACTCCCAGACCCTGCTGAGACCAGTCAGTGAAAACCTCAGTTGAACTTGGCCTGGGAAATCAGGAATCCCAGGTTCTTGTTGGCATAAGACTTGGAAGTGGTCATATTTAGGCTAGCATGTAGTAGGTAGGCTGAGGGCCTGGTGGTTTCCAAAAATCATTCAGTAGTTCAGAGATCTATCCATGCATATTTCATAGACAAGGAAAGTGGATTCTAAGAGCTTAAGCTTGAGGCCTGGCATCAGGCACATGGCGGACTCAGCATTTGAACCCCTGACCTCTTTCTCAGGCCTTGGCTCTTTTCATGCTACCAGGCCTCCCCCTGGTGGTAGAGGATTCTTCCACTGAGACGAAGGATTTCCAAGTGACCCATTATAGTCCTTCCTTGTCTCCTATCCCCCAGCCCACACTCCCCATCCCACCTCACCTGATTGTCCCTCTGCCCACTGGACTCTGGTAGGAGGAATCTTACTGGAGAAGGAGTCACAGTAAAGAATCAAGGATGAAACACCTGGAAAGGATTCTGTAGGAATTCCTTGAAGTATTTGCTACCCTCCCATCCTCTTCTCTTTCCTTCTGCCAGATTTTCTGGTATTCTGGACACACACAAGTTCTCACAGCCCATGCCCTAGAGAGCAGGCCCCGGGACTGCACACGTGGCTGGCTCTTCAAAGGCACGGCTGTTCTGTCCCCTGGTGGGCGAATAAACACAAAAGCTACTGTTAAAAAACAAGTCCATTTCACATTTCATTTTGCTTGAGAAAATGGGAATTGCTGAGGAGAAGCATGGAGGTCAAGCTCCCCCGGAGTTTTGCACGGGGTCTCAGCTACTACCTGAACCAGCCAACTCCCGTGGTCCTGCTGATTACTTGTCAGTCACTCAGTTTTCTTCCCACGCCTGGCCTGGAGCACCGACAAACACATGCCCACTCATATCTACACACTATCTCTCTTTTACCTACACTCCAGTGTCCCCAGAACACAATAGTCAAATGGAGGCAACTCCCTATATCCTAGTACCTTGGCGCGGCCTCTAGATACCCATTTCTAATCACATCTTCGAACCTCAAGCAAGGCACAGCCATAAAAGAAGGGAAGCCATTCATTTATACTGTACAGAATTTCAATTTTTCTGAGGTTCCCACACAATCATCTTTTATGAGCTATAGTAAAACCATATGTTTATACAGTCTCTCTCCCTAAGTCCCAAACATTTTAGCAACATTATCTTATGTAACACCTGGGGTTTGAGAAACAGGGCCTGAACAGCCAGGCATCACTTATGCAAACAGTTTTGAATTTTCCAGATGTATCCATTTCCCTTAGAGTTAGCAAAAAGCTTATTTGGAAGACATCGCCTCTCCCCTGCCCACCACCCCCGATGCCTTTCCCTCCACCTGCAGGTAATATTTGCTTCTTAAAAGAATCTCTGCCTTTGCAATAACATGGAAGAGATTTTTCTGATTTGTTTTGCAATTCCTGATGAATATCTTTATTTACATCTCTGTTATAGAGCAGCAGGGTACTGCCTAAAATTAAATCACAAAGTCACTGCTTTCCTCCCTCCTACCCGTGCTTAAAATCCGGGATCCACCATTAACTCTTTTGTGCTCTTCATGTCCTGTATTATTTTAGCTACCAGGACCCTTCACTAGTCGTACAAAGTGGTTTCTGCATCCTCCTTTCATTTCCCATTGCTGCCATCCTACTCAGACTTGCAAATTCACAGTTGGGCTAGTTCACCTGGCTCTGGAGAAGTTGCCTGCTTTAATACATCTGGCACATTCTAGCTCCTAAATCTTTGGATTCTCTCCTCTGCCTCTCTGGCTCATGGCTGTCCAGTGTGTGTGTGTGTGTGTGTGTGTGTGTGTGTGTGTGTGTGTGTGTGTGTAAAAGCCTTACCGGAAAACACAACCATGCCCATTTATTTAGATACTATCTATGGCTGCTTTTGGCTGAGTTCAAAGCCTCAATTATTTACCATCTGGCCTTTAACAAAGTTTGCAGACCCCTGGTGTAGGGAGTAATGCCTGTATCCCGGAGGCACATGGGCCTCGTATGACCTGGCCTCTATCCACTAACCTTCCCACCTAGCCTCTGTGCACGTCCTCCACAACCCCGTACCAGTATCTGCCTAAGCTGGGCAGGCCCCTTAACCAGCCTACATCTTGCCTCTCTATTGCTATCTATGCATTCGCTCTGCCTGGAGTTTTCTTCCACATGCCCAAGCTCCTGGCAAACACCAGTTGCCCAAAATCCAGCTCCAGGCAAGATGACCCTGTGATGCAGTCTCTGCAGCATGGCCTGGCCTCCCTACCTCTCTCTCCCTGGATTTTAGGGTTTTTGTTTCTGGGTCCCACTGAACTCTGACATCTATTTTCCACAACTTCTGCTTGTATATGTGTTTCTCCCTCCTTAGGCCAAAAGTTCCTGGAGAACAAATATTGTGTCTTAATCATTTTTTTTTTTTTGTATCTTAGAGCCAAATGTTACACTTGAAATATAGTAGATGCTCAATGTATGTTGAATGACTGAATGAACGAGTGAAAAAAGCAATGCCTAACTCCTCATCTTGTTCCTTCCTCTTTTTGTTTAGCCTCATAGTCCCTAACCCACCTCACTGATTCTGGCCCTAAGCTTATGTTGTCCTGTCTGCTCCCTTCTGGGTTCTAGTCCCTTCTCCTCCAGAGGCAGCCCCTGCGTACTCCTGCCCACACTCCTGTCCTGCTCACCTCTGGTCAGTGTGGCAGCCAGTGACCCTCCTACATCCCATCCTGCTGTGTGGTTTTATTCGGCATCTCTTGCCTGACTGGTAAGGATAGGGACCATGGCTAAGGACTCCTGCACCAGAATCTGGGCTCTGCCTTTTTCTTAGGTCAATTCCCCTTTGGCAAATCAGTACCTCAAATTTCCTCATCAGTAAAATGCAAGCGATTGGGTGTATTTCACTATCTGCTATGATGTGGGAAACAGAGGCTGAAGAAAAATTATTAAATTTCCTTACCCACTGAAAAGCCCTTAAAACAGGCAGAGTGACATTCCTCTAGGGACTCAACTATCTCCGCCTTAATACTTTGCTAAGGGCAAAGGGCAATCATAGCCTGACTGACCCCTACCACCAACCAGGATCCTGTAAGTCTACTTTAACAATTCCTTTGGAAACTTCATCTCTAAACCCTCCAAGATACATGTTGACAATTGTTCCCAAGCATATGGCCCACTGATATACATCTAAAGGGTCTCACAAAATGTTTTATTACTGGTAGTGAATAACCTTTTTTCCCAACAATAACTAGCCGCTCAATGTCCTGGAAACCTTGCTTCCAAAATTCCTCAGAGACTTACGCCAACCCTACCCCCCTCCCTGAGTATATAATGGACAATTCTTCGCAGCCTTGGGGCAACAGCTCTTTCTGCCCATGGGTCCTGTCCCAGTGCTTTAATAAACCACCATTTTGCACCAAAGATGTCTCAAGAATTCTTTCTTGGTCATCGGCTCCGGACCTCACCCCACTGAACCTCACTTAGGTTCTAGAACTTCATCACTAAGATGACCCTGATGGATGCACCTATATTCATTCATTCAATAAATATTTATTGATCGTGCCTGAGGTACTAGTCAGTGATGGGACGAAAACTGAAAAACAACAAGAGAACAAAACCAAAACTTAACAAATAATAAAACTAAGACCCCCATAAATCCCTTCCCTCATGGAGCTTACTTTCTTACTGAGGAGACAGACAAGTACAGTACTTAGAAGGGAGAGGTTCTTGGAGACTGACGGAGCAGAAGAGGGTAGAGATTACAGTAGTCTTAGATGGCAGTTTATTTAAAAGGTTATCTGCCTGAATCAGAAAGGTCTTTTCTTGGGGCATCTGGGTGGCTCAGTGGGTTAAGCCTCTGCCTTCGGCTTAGGTCATGATCCCAGGGTCCTGGGATCGAGCCCCGCATCGGGCTCTCTGCTCAGCAGGAAGCCTGCTTCCCCTCCTCTCTCTCTCTCTCTGCCTGCCTCTCTCCCTACTTGTGATCTCTCTCTCTGTCGAATAAATAAATAAAACCTTTAAAAAGAAAAAAAAGGTCTTTTCTTATAACCCCTAGGAACCCCCAACTCATGCTTTATCATGTTAGCCAGTGGGGGCAAGCTCTTAATCAAAATACTCATGGAATGAAAGAGGAAAGAAGGAGGGAAGGAGGAAGCAGTGTCCTTCAACATTCCTGACCAAGTACTTTCCAGACATTTCTAATACCAGCCAGGGGAGGCCATCCATGTTCAAAGCATTCTTTCAGGGGTGTTAGTTGGGCAGTAGTGGTGGTGTGAGATGGATCAGTGAGGGAGAAGCTGAATTTGGAGAAACCAGATGTGAGGAGGGTCATCCAAACACCCAGAGAGGGGCTCGGTGAGATTACATTTCATGGGAAAATTTGGAGACTAGATCCAAGGTCCCTCAGAAGGAAGCTGGGATTTCATTAATTCTCACCTGATATCATAGTTACAGGGAGAATTCTGGATATGACAAGTGGTGGCAGGTGGTAAAGGAAGAGAGGGAAGGAAAGAGACCAAGCTTGGGTTTCTGGACATTTCTTCTATCCATGCCTTTCCTTTTTTCCCCACCCTAAGCCCTTCTCCAGAGTGAGTCTGGTCCTCACACCAGAGTCCATCCCTCACACACCAGACTCTCCTGTGAACCATGTGCCCAGAACCCAGTCTGACCCGCTCCTTCATTCCCTCAAAAAATAATTACTCCCGAGTGTGAGGTCCAGGCTCTTCAGTCCTCCAAGACACACGAAAATCAGGGGAAAAAAAGGCACACACGTGCATCAGTCAGCCATGACCTATTTGAAGCTACTCCATAAAGTGGAAGGAACCAGACGGACCCAAGGTCAAATCCCAGCTATGAGAATCTACAGTTCTGTGACATTAGGAGAGCAAATATTGTGTCTTCTCTCAATTTTCTGATATATAATATTAAAGGATACTTTCTTAAAGGTAAGATTATGACTCTTATATAAACACAAAATGACTATGTGTCAAAGATATTATTTATCTTATTTAACTCATTAGCTAATGAGGGAGCCACTAAGATAGAACAACTGGCTGAAGGGAGAATTCAAGGATTACCTGTCTATGGGTGATCAGGAACACTGAACTCAATTTACAAAGATCGACAAAACTGGTCAATAACCTTTGGGTAATAATCAGCTGCATCTCCACCAATCACACTCATTTGCATTTATAAGGCCAAGATCAGTTGCATTACTATCAGTTTTCTAGGACTTACAAATTGTAAATAGCTCAAAGACAATGAAATGCACAGACCCCACAGAATCAGATAAGCTGGCAGATTGCACTCCAGAGAACCCCCAACAGTCATCTTTTCATTGTTGTTGGTTTTTTTCTTCCCCCATTTTAGCCTTTCACAGATTTTCCCAACAGAAATATGGTGATGTTACCTGAGGTAATATATTTAAAACTCCCAGCACAGTTCCTGGCACATCATGGGGCGCTCTGTGTCTGGAAATTTCCTTCCCTCTCTTTCCGTCTAATAAAATCTCAAGGGAAGAATTCCTCAGAGGCAAATATGGCTAGAGAAATGTATAACAAGGATTCCAGTATTCAGAGGTGAAATTTCTTGCCTCTGGCTGAGAGTCTTTCTGATAGAAGGGGTTGGGTCACCTCAGATTTGTCCCTGGTAGCACTTACCCCAGGAGGATAGCCAGGATGCCTATGCTGGATTTTTGCTCTCATTTTATAACATATACACTGCAGCCACTACCATATCTCATATGTGACTCACAACTCAGTGAGGCGGACTGTCCAGTATTAAAGTGATTCTTATTTTACGGAAGAAGAAAGTGATTCAAGGATTAAATAGCTTTGCTCAACTTCATGGCTGGTAGGCAGCATTAGTACTGAACAGAATCCCATGTTTCAGAAGACTTTGGGAAAAAGATATACATCCAAGACCCTCCCCTCTCCTGAAGGCCTGGGTTTATTGCTTTCTCTCTGTGTTATAAATCTCTGAATCAAACTCAGCTTTTCTGGAACAGACAGATTTAAGCAAGTATTAAGTTTTTACATTACAGATTATTAATCTGTTACAGTGATTTTTATCAGCCTGTGAAATAACTGTCTATGTAATGTAAGGTTCCTAACTCTGTCTCCAAACCAAACCCACAAGCATTCCACGGATGCTGGTGTCGCTGGGTTCAGGGCCCCCTGAATGCACAGGGGCAGTCCCAGGGGACGGCTCCCTGGGGGAACAGTTTGCTCCTGCAGACAGGACCTATGCCAGACAAAGGACAGAGCTGGGACAGTTGTCTGCAATGACCACAGTCTCCACACCAGCCCCTGAACTCTCCCCCATGCCAGAATCTGAGTCCTTCTCCTCCAAGGGCCCCTGGCTGTGACCTTCCCTTTACCCTTTAGAGCAGAGGATCCCAGACTCTGCAAACTCCCAGCAGTAGGCTCCTAATAAAGGTTTCTGCTTTTGACCTCTTGCTCCTTCTCAGCCCTAGCCAGTTCACAGGGAGTCACATCATGCTACTTGAGGCTCAGAAAAATCCAGTGGCTTCCTGCTGCAAATGGAGTTTTCTGGTACAGACTGAGCATGGCAATTTAGTGTGTGGGATGTGTAGTAGGGAATGCCTTCAGGATGGACAACTTCAGGGAGGGAAGATTGAGTGGAGAGAGGAGTTATGCTGCAATGCAGTTTCAACCCGTGACAGCTTCAGCCATCCCCAGGAGGCTTCTGGACAACTCTCTTCAGGAACTTGCCATATTTCCGTATCCTCCTCCTGCTACTTCCACCTCCTCAATCACAAGAAGAAAAGATACAGATACAAGCGTCCTCCCTCTGCTGATTTCCTTTCTTCTCATTACCCCAGGCCTCTGTCACACTACAGACAGGACAATGTGGCTGTTGTCTCATTAATTCTCTGATTTCATGTCTCCGTGTCAATTAAATGTTTCCATATTCTTATCCCACAGCTTGAGGAACAATATTAGTTTAATGTATTAAGAGGAAAGTAATTAAATATTTGTTCTAGGGTAATTGTATATAAATTGCATGACAATTGAGCTGGTGATGTAATTAGTGAATCTTAATTAGAGGCCCCTTTACAATCAATGTCTAATTTACTAACAACTGTTTTGGCTTAAGAGCAAATTAAAGGCTTGTCATTGGCTTTCCACACCCATTTCAGGCAGAGCCAGCGACTTACTGGCCACAGTAGTGAAGCCTTCTCTGCTGTTGGCTGGCTCTGTGATCTCCAGGAAATCTTGGGCCCTCTTTGGAACTCAATTTTATTATCTGCAAAATGGGAACATTGCAAAGACTAGGACTAACAGCTTAAAGTGTGTTAAGCATTTCCTACTACTAAGCATACTACTACTAGAACAGTTGGAAACTGTTCTAAGCACCCAGGAGCAGCTCATTATACGTGGGCAACTCATTTAGGCCCCAAAACAACCCTGTAATTAGGTGCTATTTTTATCGCCTGCATTTTGCAGAAGAGGAAACTGAAACAGAATAGTTTTTTCATGGGGCAAAGAGAGATTTGGCTCCAGAGCCCATCCTGCCATCAGGTAAGGCCTACTACCTCCCATTATGAAGTCTAGCTTCTCCTTTGGCTCAAATGGAGTGTGTACCCCAATCCTCCCAGCACCCAAGCCCTTCTAGTTCATTGTCATTATTTCTCCCTCTCAGGCAAAAGCCCGTTCTATAGCTAAACTCTTGGCTTTGGTCTTTTCTGATTTGTTACCAAAGCTAGTGAGAAAGTAAGAAAGGATTTCAATTTAAAATGGAACCAGAGGCTATGAAATGGAGACTCTCGGGCATGCACCCTCAGAAGAATGGAACTTAAGAACGTAAGAGTCTCATTTTCCTTATAAAGAATCATGTCATCTGCGAAGAGAGAGAGTTTGACTTCTTCATTGCCAATTTGGGTACCTTTTATTTCTCTTTGTTGTCTGATTGCTGTTGCTAGGACTTCTAATACTATGTTGAACAAGAGTGGTGAGAGTGGGCATCCTTGTCGTGTTCCTGATCTCAACGGGAAGGCTGCAAGCTTTTTCCCATTGAGGATGATATTTGCTGTGGGTCTTTCATAGATAGATTTTATGAAGTTCAGGAATGTTCCCTCTATCCCTATACTTTGAAGCATTTTAATCAGGAACGGATGCTGGATTTTGTCAAATGCTTTTTCTGTATCAATTGAGAGGACCATGTAGTTCTTCTCTCTTCTCATATTAATTTGTTCTATCACATTGATTGATTTGCGAATGTTGAACCATCCTTGTAGCCCAGGAACGAATCCCACCTGGTCATGGTGGATAAACTTTTTAATGTGCTGTTGGATCCTGTTTGCTAGGATCTTGTTGAGAATCTTAGCATCCATATTCATCAGTGATATTGGTCTGAAATTCTCCTTTTTGGCAGGGTCTTTGCCTGTTTGGGGATCAGGGTAAACTACTAGAACTCATACAACAATTCAGTAACGTGGCAGGATACAAAGTCAATGTACAGAAACCAGTGGCTTTCTTATACACTAACAATGAAAATACAGAAAGCAAAATTAGAGAATTGATTCCATTTACTATAGCACCAAGAACCATAAGATACCTGGGAATAAATCTAACCAAAGAGGTAAAGGATCTGTACTCGAGGAACTACAGAACACTCATAAAAGAAATTGAAGAAGACACAAAAAGATGGAAGACCATTCCATGCTCTTGGATCGGAAGAATAAACATTGTTAAAATATCTATACTGCCTAGAGCAATCTATACTTTTAAGGCCATTCCAATCAAAATTCCACCGGTATTTTTCAAAGAGCTGGAGCAAATAATCCAGAAATTTGTACGGAACCAGAAGAGACCCCGAATCACTAAGGAAATGTTGAAAAACAAAAATAAAACTGGGGGCATCACGTTACCTGATTTCAAGCTTTACTACAAAGCTGTGATCACGAAAATAGCATGGTACTGGCATAAAAACAGACACATAGACCAGTGGAACAGAGTAGAGAGCGCAGATATGGACCCTCAACTCTATGGTCAAATAATCTTCGACAAAACAGGAAAAAATATACAGTGGAAAAAGATAGTCTCTTCAATAAATGGTGCTGGGAAAACTGGACAGCTATATGTAGAAGAATGAAACTCGACCATTCTCTTACACCGTACACAAAGATAAACTCAAAATGGATAAAAGACCTCAACGTGAGACAGGAATCCATCAGAATCCTAAAGGAGAACATAGGCAGTATACTATCTGTTCGATATCAGCCACAACAACTTCTTTCAAGATATGTCTTCAAAGGCAAAGGAAACAAAAGCCAAAATAAAATTTTGGGACTTCATCAAAATCAAAAGCTTCTGCACAGCAAAGGAAACAGTCAACAAAACAAAGAGGCAACCCACGGAATAGGAGAAGATATTTGCAAATGACAGTACAGACAAAAGGTTGATATCCAGGATCTACAAAGAACTCCTCAAATTCAACACACACAAAACAGACAATCATATCAAAAAATGGGCAGAAGATATGAACAGACACTTCTCCAATGAAGACATACAAATGGCTATCAGACACATGAAAAAATGTTCATCATCACTAGCCATCAGGGAGATTCAAATTCAAACCACATTAAGATATCACCTTACACCAGTTAGAATGGCCAAAATTAGCAAGACAGGAAACAACATGTGTTGGAGGGGATGTGGAGAAAGGGGAACCCTCTTACACTGTTGGTGGGAATGCAAGTTGGTGCAGCCACTTTGGAAAACAGTGTGGAGATTCCTCAAGAAATTAAAAATAGAGCTTCCCTATGACCCAGCAATTGCACTACTGGGTATTTACCCCAAAGATACAGACGTAGTGAAAAGAAGGGCCATCTGTACCCCAATGTTTATAGCAGCAATGGCCACGGTCGCCAAACTGTGGAAAGAACCAAGATGCCTTTCAACGGACGAATGGATAAGGAAGATGCGGTCCATATACACTATGGAGTATTATGCCTCCATCAGAAAGGATGAATACCCAACTTTTGTAGCAACATGGATGGGACTGGAAGAGATTATACTGAGTGAAATAAGTCAAGCAGAGAGAGTCAATTATCATATGGTTTCACTTATTTGTGGAGCATAACGAATAGCATGGAGGACAAGGGGAGTTAGAGAGGAGAAGGGAGTTGGGGGAAATTGGAAGGGGAGGTGAACCATGAGAGACTATGGACTCTGAAAAATAATCTGAGGAATTTGAAGCTGCAGGGGGTGGGAGGTTGCGGGAACCAGGTGGTGGGTATTAGAGAGGGCACGGATTGCATGGAGCACTGGGTGTGGTGCAAAAACAAGGAATACTGTTATGCTGAAAATTAAAAATAATAATAATAAATAAATAAATAAAAAGAGTCTTATTTCCTGTAAATGCCTGATTTGTAGAAGATGGAGATTCCTTTCTTGACCAATGAGTATGTATCAAGAATCCCTCCCCATTCCTAAGTCAAGTAACTGCTGGATTCTGGCCGAACTTCCCTCTTTGTACTCCTTGCCCATAAATATAGTGCTCTCCAAACCCTAAAAAAGACTTACTTGCTTGGGGCACCTGGGTGGCTCAGTGGGTTCAGCATCAAACTCTTGGTTTCAGCTCAGGTGATGATCTCAGGGTTGGGGATCGAGCCCTGTGTCAGTCTCCATGCTCAGCAGGGAGTCTGCTTGAGATTTTCTCTCTTCCTCTCCTTCTGCCCTCCCCTTTTCCACTCTCCCTCTCTGTTTCTTAAAAAAAAAAAAAAGACTTACTTTCTTATAGCTTGCTAGAGCACATGTTTCCTGAATTTTAGTTCCCTTGTTTTTCCTGAATAAACTCAATTTCTGGTAATTTGAACTTGCTTCAGTTTACCCCTTTCTTCAGGGCGACCCCAGTAACATCCTGCCTCACCAACTTCCATTGCCTCCCTGTATCAGTTAGGATGGGCTAGAGTACGCCATGGCGACAGCCTCAAATCTAAATGGCTTACAACAGAGGTTAATTTCTCACTCATGCTCCATGTCCAGTGTGGGAATTGTAAACAAGTGTTCTGCCTTATTTTCTGGACTTCCAACTGTCCATTTATGACTCTGCTCTAGTCCTTCTTGCCTCTAGAACCCAGGCTGACAGGATCCCAATGTCATCAGACCCAAAAAGGGAAAAGAGAAATAGCAGATCAAGAGCTGGTTCTTAAAGATTCTGCTCAGAGGTACTAGAACACATGAGACTCTAGCTCCCATTTTATGGCTAAAGCAAGCCACACAGCAACCCCAGAGTTCAACAGAATGGGATTTCTATTCTGCACTTCCTCCACTTTGCACCCTTGCTTTCTGCCTTGAGATAAGTCTCCATTGCTCTGCCCCTGGACTCCTGAGTGCTGCTCCAGGGCAGAAAATGCCTTCTTATTGGAATGCTGTCTGGAAGGGCTTGGGAAATAGCCCATTGTGAATACCTGCAGTCCAGAAAATAGAGGAAAATATTTATTTACGATTCATAGCATCTCCCTACATGATATCTCAATGTCTTTCTCCGCTGGCCTCCTTCCTTTTCTGCTTCCTTCCTGCCCCCAAATTCCTGACTCCATTCCTCCAGAGCCTGCATAACTAAGGCTAGGAAAATGCCCCCAGTTATTTCTTCATTGTATAAGTATTATAGTCCCCTTTGTGAACTGACTCTGAGCTCCATTTTTACCTCTCTGTGTCCCTCTCTCTACCTTAAACAGGAGAAATGAGAGGCAGAAAAGCAGGAGGCAGAGAGTTTCTGTTCCTGCCCCAGCTTAGCCACTAATACTGTCAGCATCACCAGGGGTAATTTTAGTCTGCCTTGCCTGCTGCCTTATCCCAGCACCCTGCCTGGCACATGGTAGGCACCCAATTTTTGTTTCTAGAGTAAATACTTATTTATTCATCTGAATGAATGGATGGTTGGAATTCCCTCAAAAAGGTTCTCCAAGGACCCTCCCAATTCTGAGTTTCCCTGATGCTATGTGATTCTATAAAATTCCCACTCCCAGATTGTCTTTTGGGACTGACAGGGCAGAGATACCAAACCAAAGAGCAATAAATGTGCAAGTGATTTTATACCTAATTGACAAACTAAATGTAGATAAATCACCAGAACCAGATGGTACTTGCCTGAGAGTACTGAAAGAACTCAAGGGTGAAATTGGAGAATTGTTGGCCACAATGTGTAAGTGCTCGTTACGAAGGGATGTGGTGCCAGAGACCTAGAGAGGGTGGTTGTGCTGCCACAGAAGATCCTGGGAACTGTTGAACAATGAGACTGACCATGAAACCAGGCAGGTTATCCACACTAACAATAGAGTATCATCATTAGCCAAAGCTACATGCCAGCATAGAAGGCTACTTGGTTCTATAAGCGGAAATCTTTCCTGGCTAAATCTAGAATTATGTGTGGAGACACATATGGGTAGTGGCAAAGGGCAGCCAGTGGAGGAAAGGATTCTGGCTTTCAGAATTAAATGCTAAAGTCAAAAAGAAAAAAGAAAAAAAAGAAAAATGGACTCATCCAAGATCAGATGTCTTAGAAAAAAATCTGATTTAAGACAGGAAACTGTATGGAACTACTAATGATTTATAATTTCATAGGTTTTTCAGCCTTTGAAAGATACTCTGGAAACGTTGATCTTTACAACAACCTTATGAAATTGGTTGAACATTTTTTATTAGCTGTCATTTGAGAAGTGACACAGAAAATAAATGTCTTCAATCGGTAGAAGTCTTACAACCAGAATGTAGGTTTCTTAAATCCCAAGTACGTGTTTTCTTTTAAACAAGATATTTTAGAGCTCAATACCCACAGATTATTCTTATTTATCATGAGGAAGCAGACATACGAGCTTTCCATTGATTAATGTTATATGACAAACAACCTCAGAAACTTAGTGGCGTACAACAACAGGCATCCATTGCTTTTGTAATAAATGGGGTCAGCTGTAGGTGGGCTGCTTCATTCACATGTCTGGGAGTCAGCTGGTGGTCAATTAGGTGATGATCAGCTGATTCAGCTCTGCTCTATGTATTTCTCACCTTTCTTCTAGGACCAGCAGGTTTACCTGGGCATGTTCTCAAAGACTCAAGAACTTATGTGGAAATACACAGGCTTCTTAGGGCCTAGGCTTGGATTTGGCATACCATCACTTCTGCCTTATTTCCTAGACCAAGGCATGCCACATGGCCAATCCCAGAGTCAAGGGGTAGATCAGGTTATCCTGCCCATGGTGGGAGATCCCCACAGTACCCCCTGGCAAAGGATGAAAACTTGGGGTTATTATCACACTCAACCACGGAAGGCAATTCCAGTATCATTTCTGAGTTTGTAAATGACTAAGCTATGCATGAGAATTAAATGCCAAGCAGACAGAGTTAAATACTCTGCAGGATTTGGGCCCTGGGGAGAAAAAGGACTGAAAACTTTAGTTTAGGATTAGGGTCTGCTGAAAGTGACAGAACAAACTTACATAACTGGCACAAACAAGATGGACTCTTGATTGTGTCTCACGTAAGCATGGAGGTGAGCACCCTCATGCTGATGTGGCCACCCAACTTCATAAAGTTTTTAAACTCCTGTGGGTCTTTGTCACACCATCCTTAGGGTGAGGGATACCGGTACAACGATGCTTCCATCTCCAAGGGGTTGCCTGCCATTTGAAACAGACAAAGCAGCCAGAAAAGCCTGTCTCATTGCCACCTTCCAAACCTCACATGAATGCACATAGTGTGTGTGTGCAGCAGGGGCTATGGGGACCAAATATGCATCCAGAATCCTAGCTGCAAGGGATCCTAGGAAACATAGTTCTAAGCTTCTAGCCTTTGCAGTAAAGGAAAACACTAGAAGTTGAGAATGAATGTTAAGGGCCAATGGTCTGTATACACCATACTTTGTAAAAAAGAGGAGAACTTCCAAGAGGAGAAAAACATATTTCAAAGGATGTGCTTACGAAGGAGTATCATAGTGCTGAAGACTGGATGTTTGTGTCCCCTCAGAGTTCACATGTGGAGCGCTAACCCCCAGCATGATGATATCAGGAAGTGGGACTTTGGGGAGGTGATTACATCGTGAGTGCAGAGCCCTCATAAGTGGGATTGGTGCTTTTATAAAAAGAGTCTCCAAAGAGCTCTCTCATCCTTTCCACCATGGGAGGCTACAAAGAGGAGATGGTCATCTGTGCATCAGGAAGCTCTCAACAAATACTGAATCCTATTGACACCTTGATATTGGACTTCTGGACTCCAAAACGTTAATGTTTGTTGTTTATGAGACACCCAGACTATGGAATTTCTGTTAGAGCAATGCTGAGGGACTAAGATGCATATATCTGAAGCATCATGGCCCCTTGGCAAGACTGTAAAGTGTCCAGGGTTCAAACAGCTATTTTGTTCTCTGCCCCTCTCTCTCCTCACCTCAGCTCCTTGTTGGAAAGATTGGCATTAGACCTTGTCCCCTTGAGAAGTGGGGAAGGGGGAGAGTATGAATCTCCTGTGGGCAAGTCACCTATCATTCTTGCCTTGGAAGGCCAGGGTGGGAGCTGATAGGACTGGGGAGATGAACAAGTGGTTGCAGTGAGTCACCATGATCTTTTCTAACCCACCCACGTGGGGCTCTCTGCACCTCAGAGAGGCACAAATAAATACAGAGGCACATACATTATTAAGTGTAATTACATTGTTACTTGTAGGTTCAATTAAATACTCTGGACATTTTTATAACATAATTTGAGGTGTGATGCGTGCAGCAACAGCATTAACCTTTAATCATAGTTCTTTCCCTTCCAAATGTTGTAATGACCCCATTAATTAGTAATGAAATGATTAAGTAGGAATAGAAGCCATCAGATCATGATTCCTCTCACTGAGTCCTCACCCTAGATTTAAATGAGGCCTTCTGACCTTCCTCCTCCAAAGAAAACACATCAGCACTAGGCCTTTAATGAAAGCAGCTCAGTCCCGATTATTTCCTTCTACTCACTACTTTTCTCCCACCTTCCAATTCCCTCCCAGAAGCTCAATGGACTATAGAGAATCCATTTGACACCCTGTGCTTGAGTTGTCTGAGGTCCACACACTCATGTGTCTGTACCATCTAGTCATCAACTCACTTTCTGCTGTGGGTCCATCCTGGTTTACTGGCTAACATTAGGTGTCAGGAATTATGGGAAACACTGAGGAGATAAAAGCAAAAATTGTTGCTCTTGGAAAACCCTGTCAAACTCAGTCATAAACTGACCGTTGCAATAACGTATTTATAATAGTGACGATAGAAAACATGGTCTAGGGGAAGTTCAGAGGAAGGGCACCTGATTCAGTCTAAGGTGTCATGGAGGGCTTCCGGGAGAAGGTGACATCTAAGTTGAGTCTTTTATGATAAATGAAGCTAACAAATGAAGAAACAGGCAAGGGCAAGTATTCCAAGCATGGGATATATCATGAGTAAGAGATCTGAAATCACTCCTGTTCCCCCTCTGTACTTTAATCCAGTAAATACCCCATAAACTTTCCCATACCATATAGAATTCATGCAAATCGTTCCCACCCTGCCCCAGTTCCTGGGCCCTACCCCAGTTCCTAACATTTGGGTCTGGCATTGATTCAGCATCTTACTCTGGCTCCTGTGGACAAAGAGGCTGTATCAGGCTCTCTGGTCTAGGAACTCACGGTTATCTTCAGTGACTCCCAGCAAGGTTCTCTACACCAGTTTCCTGCCCTTAGCTTCCTGTGCAGCATACCTTCTCCAGCCCCCTCCCCTTAGCTCCACCCACCATTGTGCACAGCCAGCTCTTTCCAATTTGAAGAGAAAATTAGAAAAACACCACCATATGTCTAAACACACACACACACACACACAGATTGTGCTCTGGGCCTGTCCAGCCACCCAGCTGCCCTCACCAACATTTTCTTTGAATCCTGGGCCAAATGTATCTCTGGCATATACCTTCCTCTCACTTCTTTAGGCATGATCAGACACACAGAGTATTTCTGATTTTAACTAAAATACAAATTCAGCTGCTTTAACTGAGAAACCAAATAATAACAGCTTAAATAACATAGAAGTTCTTTTTCCCTCCCATAGAGGTCTCAGCAACTCGTCTAGTACTGGCAGGGTGATTCCATAATCATTAGAGGCCCAGACTCCTTTTATCTTCATGCTCTGTCAGCTTTTGTGTGTAGCACCCGCCTCACGGCCACAACAGCTGCCCCAGCTCTGTCCTCTCAGGGAATGCAGGGCCATTCCATTTACAGACTTTATTTATAATTTGTTCACATCACTTTTGCTCACACACACCAACACTGAGTCATAAAATGCGTGGGAGGCTGGGAAATGTATTCTGGTGGCTATGCATGCCCATCTACTCATTTTAGGTAAGAAAGGCATATGGGTTTGGGGAGACAAGTAGTAAACCCTTTATAAATCTTTATATAAATAATTATATATGTATATATTTAATATATATTAATATATATCTAGTATATATTAATATATATTAATATTTATATAAATATTTATATTTAATATATAATATTTATTTAATTATATTAATAATTATTTAATAATAAATAAACATTTATATACATATATATTATATATGTGTGTGTGTGTGTGTGTATATATATAAATCTTTATAAAACTCTATAAATCTGCAAGTGTGGGGCTCCCCAGATTTAGCAGGATGCCAGGAGGCCTGATAATCTTCTGGCTGTAACAGCCTCTCGGCCTCTCTTCCTGTCTTCAATTCCTCATTCATTCAAAATATACTGAGTAGCTACTAAGTGGTAAGCCCCAGGCCTTGGTAAAACAATTAACTAACTCATTGCTAAAAGGAGAGACAAGTTGTGGATATAACTAACTGTAATATTTGTTTAAAAATGAGAAGTTTCATAAAAAAGCACTGATAAAGAGCTTCAGAAATTCAGGGATGGAGAGCTCTTTCTTGAAGGATGGGGGTGACTTCATGAGGAGGTAGTGTTTGAGCTGGACCTTAGAGGTCAAGTATGATTTCCAGACTCAAAATGGTGTGAGCAACACTTCATTTTTCTTGATAGAGCATTTATTTAGGAAGGCTGCAAAGATCTCATCTTTCTGGTAGTTGAGAAACCAGGCACAGCAGGGAGAGGAAAGGAGGGCCTACCCACCTGGTTCTGGTGACCAGAGTAAAGCTGTCTCTTACTGAAGGAGTTTGGGAGAATTGCAGAATTCAGGCTATACCCCATGCTATGCTCTAAAAGGCACATAGTCAAAGGCCCTGAACTCAAGGTTTTTATAATCATTAGGGTTTAGAATGGCAATTGGGAGCATCAGTAATGGTTCACCATTATTCATTGTTATTGTTGAGAAGAAAATGAGAACCAGGAACTGTTTTAAGTGCTTAGAAATGGTTTTAGCTATGCAGGGAAAGAAGAGATTCTTCTGGGTTGATGTGATTAGAGAGATGGAATTTTAGATGATTCTTGAAAGATGGGTAATCTTTTGCAAGGTGGAAAGGAGTTTATGAGGAATTCCAGGGAAAAGCCTGATGGGCAGAGAGAGATATTGTAGCTCCAAGAGACACTGGTATCTTAGTTTGGATTCCCCAAAAGACTAAGGGTTTGTGTGTAAGTAGTTTACATGGAAGTGATCTCAGAGAATAAGAGGGACCAGGGAAGTGAATCTGGAAAGGAGGGAGTACCAGCTAAGGATGGGCTTCAAAGTTGCTCTGTTACCAGTGCCCTCCCCATGTGTACCTCATCCAGGGCACCTGAGGCCTGCATAGCAGATGAAAGAGACTTTTGACTCCCACCTCCACTGGTTAAGGATGTTAACTGCCAGGTGAGCCTGTGGGAGTGTTCACTGGGCTCCTGCAGGTGTCCCATGCTTCCTGGGTATCAGAAAAGTCCCAAGGCAGGAATTCAAGGTGCGCAATGCAGGCTAAGGTGAGGTGCTATTAGAACACAGAACACCTGCTCTGAGCCTGTGTGGGGCTAGGGGAAGAAGAGGGGCCAACAGGATGGGAAGTGGTACCCAAGAGAGGTCCCATTCAGGAAGCTTGAGACATTCTGCCATAGTAAACGCATCTCAAGTATCCACAGATACAGGCAGGGAATTCAGTGTGCAGGTAGTGGGAGCAGGAAAAGAGGAAAGAGGAGAGGGGATGAGGGGGAGAGGATATGCACACGATGTGCTGACTTATAGTAAACACTTCTGATGAGGAGGCTGCAGTGTGTGATTGTGGGGATGAGAAAGGAGAAATGCTGGGGGCTCTGTTCCTTCTGAGCACATGCCCAGAGAGCAGTAGAGCCCCGAGGGAGCAGACAAGGCAGGGATAGAGTTAAAAGCCAGTAGAAGAACTGGAAAGTGGGTAAATATGTAGGGTTTCCTGATATGAAGAAGGTCAGGTCCGTTTCTAGGACTCAGCTTTCTCATTTAAGAGAGGTTGGACCTATGCTTTCATTCTTCAGAACTATTAACATAAATTCTTTGAAGTTCCTGGAGCCAATACAATTAGGAAGCATAAGCCTTGGACAGCATTCAGGAAGCCATAAATCTTGAGCAGATCCTTATATGAAATTACATCAACATGATGGGCGATGTGGTAGGGAAGGGTCTACTTGGCAGGAATAATATTCCATACTAAATCTTGGAGTTGAAGGAGAATAGGATGACCTGTTAGTAAGGGATAACAGTGACGGCACATTTACAGTGGTCCGAGCCCTGTTTTAGTCATTTACATGAGTTCATTTCCTTAATCCTCACCGCAATCGCAATAGTAAGATGCAACTTGTTTCTTACCTCTGGGACTATTTCCTAATGTGCCAGAGACATACAGGTGCACTAGCTCTCCAGATTAGTGATCCTATTCAGAAAATTGTTGGAGGAGGTAATCAAAAGGATATGACCACTGGTTGACCCTAGAGCTGGATCCAGGCAATCAGGGGCTCTTCAGTCCCTCCCCATCCTTGGAATGTACATTCTGCCTACCACTGACACAGTGGGAGCTGTTCCAAGGATACAACCTTGATAAAGTAAGATGCTGTTGAAACCATCTGGAAGGTATATGGGACTGAACTTAGTAAAGGCTTTTATATAAACTTTTAAGAGTTGGCTGGTGGGTATGGAGATCTACTCATCTTGCAGCTACCCAAGACAAACCTCATATGTAAGTTTCCTTCCTTATTAAACCTGCCACTTGGTTTGCCTCTTCCTTTCAGTATTCCCTTGCTCTCTATATACAAAGACAGTTTGTGAACCAACAAAACATTTTCACAGTGGCCAGCCCGTGATGGGTGCTCAGTGATATCTGAGACATAGGATTTGGTTATAAATATGAAAGCTCCAGGACATTTCAATATTTGGAAGTAAGAAGAAGAAATGTTTAAAATCAACACCATTTTGGACTCAAAAACTATGATTTACCCATAGCATTGTAGTTCATCAAACAAGTATCTGGGCCTGGGCGGTGGGGAGGTTGCCTAGGTGATTCAGTTGATTAAGCATCAGACTCTTTTTTTTCTTCATTTTTAAAAAAAATTTTGTAAACATATAAGGTATTATTTGCCCCAGAATACAGGTCTGTGAATCATCAGGTTTACACATTTCACAATACTCACCATAGCACATACCCTCCCCAGTGTCCATAACTCAGCTACTCTAACCCTACCCCCCGCCCCCCAGTAACCCTCAGTTTGTTTCATGAGATTAAGAGTCTTATGGTTTGTCTCCCTCCCTATCCCATCTTGTTTCATTTTTTCCCTCCCTACCCCCATCACCCCCACCCTGCATCTCATTTCCTTATATCAGAGAGATCATATGATAAGTCTTTCTCTGATTGACTTATTTTGCTTAACATAATACCCTTTAGTTCTATCCACATCATTGCAAATGGCAAGATTTCATTTCTTTTGATGGCTGCATAGTATTCCATTGTGTATGTATATATATACATATGTATATATATATACCACATCTTCTTTATTCATTCATCTGTTGATGGACATCTAGGTTCTTTCCATAGTTTGACTATTGTGGACATTGCTGCTATAAACATTCAGGTGCATGTCTCCCTTTGGATCACTACATTTGTGTCTTTAGGGTAAATACCCAGTAGTGCAATTGCTGGGTCATAGGGTAGCTCTGTTTTCAAATTTTTGAGGAACCTCCATACTGTTTTCCAGAGTGGCTGCATCAGCTTGCATTCCCACCAACTGTGTAGGAGTCAATCTCCTTTTCCCCTTTCTCCACATCCTCACCAACTGTTTCCTGACTTGTTAATTTTAGCCCTTCTGACTGGTGTGAGATGGTATCTCACTGTGGTTTTGATTTGTATTTCCCTGATGCCAAGTTATGTTGAGCACTTCTTCATGTGCCTTTTGGCCATTTTGATGTCTTCTTTGCTGAAATATCTGTTCATGTCTTCTGCCCATTTCTTGATTGTTCTTTGAGTGTTGAGTTTGATAAGTTCTTTATAGATTTTGGATACTAGCCCTTTATAGATTTTGGATACTAGCCCATTTGTGAATATCTTCTCCCATTCTTTCAGTTGTCTTTTGGTTTTGTTGACTGTTTCCTTTGCCGTGAAAAAGTTTTTGATCCTGATGAAGTCCCAATAGTTCATTTTTGCCCTTGCTTCCCTTGCCTTTGCTGATGTTTCTAGGAAGAAGTTGCTGTGGCTAAAGTTGAACATGTTGCTGCCTGTGTTCTCCTCAAGGATTCTGGTGGATTTCTTTCTCACATTGAGGTCTTTCATCCATTTGGAGTCTATTTTTGTGTGTGGTGTAAGGAAATGGTCCAGTTTCATTTTTCTGCATGTGCTGTCCAATTATCCCAACACTATTTGTTGAAGAGACTGTCTTTTTTTCCACTGGACATTCTTTCCTGCTTTGTTGAAGATTAGTTGACCATAGGGTTGAGGGTCCATTTCTGGGCTCTCTATTCCATTCCATTGATCTATGTGTCTATTTTTGTCTGAGTACCGTACTCTCTTGATGATGACAGCTTTGTAATAGAGATTGAAGTCTGGAATTGTGATGCCGCCGACTTTGGTTTTCTTTTTAAACATTCCTCTGTTTATTCTGGGTCTGTTCTGATTCCATATAAATTTTAGGATTATTTGTTCCATTTCTTTGAAAAAATTGATGATATTTTGATTGGGATTGTGTTAAATGTGTAGATTACTTTAGATAGCATAGGCATTTTCACAATATTTGTTCTTCTAACCCACAAGCATGGAACGTTTTCCCATTTTTTTGTGTCTTCCATAATTTCATTCACAAGTACTTTATAGTTTTCTGAGTACAGATTCTTTGCCTCTTTGGTTAGCTTTATTCTTAGGTATCTTATGGTTTTGGGGAGCAATTGTAAATGAGATCGACTCCTTAAGTTCCCTTTCTTCTGTCTTGCTGTTTCTTTATAGAAATGCAACTGATTTCTGTGCATTGATTTTATATCCTGACACTTTACTGAATTCCTGTATGAGTACTAGCAGTTTTGGAGTGGAGTCTTTTGGGTTTTCCAAATAAAGTATCATATCATCTACCAAACATGAGATGATTCAGATGCCTTTTATTTCTTTTTGTTGTGTGATTGCTGAGGGTAGGACTTCTAGTACTATGTTGAATAGAAGTAGTGATAGTGAACATCCCTGCTGTGTTCCTGACCTTAGGGGAAAAGCTCCCACTTTTTCTCCATTGAGAATGATATTCGCTATGGGTTTTTCATAGATGGCTTTGATGATATTGAGGTATGTAGCCTCTATCCCTACATTTTGAAGAGTTTTGATCAAGAAAGGATGCTGTACTTTGTCAAATGCTTTTTCAGCACCTATTGAGAGTATCATATGGTTCTTGTTCTTTCTTTTATTAATGTATTGTATCACACTGATTGATTTGTGGGTGTTGAACCAACCTTGCATCCCAGGAATAAATCCCACTTGGTTGTGGTGAATAATCCTCTTAATGTACCATTGAATCCTATTGGCTAGTATTTTGGTGAGAAATTTTGCATCTTATTGTTAATCAAGGATATTGGTCTATAGTTCTCCTTTTTGATGGGGTCTTTGTCTGCTTTTGGAATCAAGGTAATGTTGGCTTCATAAAATGAGTTTGGAAGTTTTCCTTCCATTTCTATTTTTTTGGAACAGTTTCAGGAGAACAGGTATTAATTCTTCTTTAAATGTTTGGTAGAATTCCCCAGGGAAGCCATCTGGCCCTGGGCTCTTGTTTGTTGGGAGACTTTTGATCACTGCTTCAATCTCCTTACTGGTTATGGGTCTGTTCAGATTTTCTATTTCTTCCTGGTTCAGTTTTGGTAGTTTATATGTCTCTAGGAATGCATTTATTTCTTCCAGATTGTCAAGTTTGCTGGTGTATAGTTGCTCATAATATGTTCTTAAAAATGTATTTCTTTGGTATTGGTTGTGATCTCTCCTCTTTCATTCAGGATTGTATTAATTTGTTTCCCTTCTCTTTTCTTTTTGATAAGTCTGGCCAGGGGTTTAACAATTTTATTAATTTTTTGAAAGAACCAGCTCCTAGTTTTGTTGATTTGTTCTACAGTTCTTTTGGTTTCTATTTCACTGATTTCTGCTCTGATCTTTATGATTTCTCTTCTCCTGCTGGGTTTAGGCTTTATTTGCTGTTCTTTCTCCAGCTTCTTTAGGTGTAGGGTTAGGTTGTGTACTTGAGACCTTTCTTGTTTCTGGACAAAGGCTTGTGTTGCTTATATACTTTCCTCTCAGGACTGCTTCTGCTGTGTCCCAAATGTTTTGAACAATTGTGTTTTCATTTTCATTTGTTTCCATGAATTTTTTAAATTCTTCTTTAATTTCCTGGTTGACCCATTCATTCTTTAGTAAGATGCTCTTTAGCCTCTTTGTATCTGAGTTCTTTCCAACTTTCTTCTTGTGATTGAGTTCTAGTTTCAGAGCATTGTGTTCTGAAAATATGCAGGGAATGATCCAAATCTTTTGGTACCAGTTGAAACCTGATTTGTGGCCAGAATGTGATCTACTCTGGAGAATGTTCCATGTGCACTAGAGAAGAATGTGTATTCTGTTGTGTTGGGATGGAATGTTCTAAATATATCTATGATGTCTATCTGGTCCAGTGTGTCATTTAAAGTTTTTACTTCCTTGTTGATCCTTTACTTAGATGATCCATCCATTTCAGTAAAGGGGGTGTTAAAGTTCCCTACTATTATTGTATTATTGTTGATGTGTTTCTCTGATTTTGCTATTAATTGGTTTATATAACTGGCTGCTCCCATGTTAGGGGCATAGATATTTAAAACTGGTAGATCTTCTTGTTGGACAGACCTTTTAAGTATGATATAGTGTCCTTCCTTATCTTTTATTATAGTCTTTGGCTTAAAATCTAATTTATCTGATATAAGGATGGCCACCCCAACTTTCTTTTGATGTCCATTAGGATGGTAAATTGTTTTCCACCCCCTCACTTTAAATCTGAAGGTGTCTTTGGGTCTAAAATGAGTTTCTTGTAGACAGTATGTTGATGGGTCTTGTTTTTTTTTATCCATTTTGATACCCTGTGTCTTTTGATTGGGGCTTTTAGTCCATTTACATTCAGGATAACTATTGAAGGATATGAATTTAGTGCCATTGTATTGCCTGTAAGGTGACTGTTACTGTATATTGTCTCTGTTCCTTTCTGGTCTGTTACTTTTGGGCTCTCTGTTTGCTTAGAGGACCCCTTTCAATATTATTTTAGGGCTGGTTTGGTGTTTGCAAATTCTTTTAATTTTTGTTTGTCCTGGAAGTTTTTTTTATCTTTCCTTCTATTTTCAATGACAGCTTAGTTGGTATAGTATTCTTGGCTGCATATTTTTCTCATTTAGTGCTCTGAATATATCATGACAGTCCTTTCTGGCCTGCCAGGTCTCTGTGGATAGGTCTGCTACCAATCTAATATTTCTACCTGTTAGGTTACAGACCTCATGTCCCAAGCTTCTTTCAGGATTTTCTCTTTGTCACTGATAATTTTAAGTTTTACTATTAGATGACAGGGTGTGGACCTATTTTTATTGATTTTGTGGAGGGTTCTCTGTGCCTCCTGGATTTTGATACTTGCTCCCTTTGTCAAATTAGGGAAATTCTCTGCTATAATTCACTCCAATATGCCTTCTGCCCCTCTCTCCCTTTCTTCTTCTGGGATCCCAATTATTCTAATATTGTTTTGTCTTATGGTATCACTTATCTCTCAAATTCTCCTCTCACGGCCCTATAGCTGTTTGTCTCTCTTTTGCTTAGCTTCTTTAGTCTCCATCATTTGGTCTTCTATATCACTAATTCTCTCTTCCTCCTCATTTATCCTAGCAATAAGAGCCTTCATTTTTTATTGCACCTCATTAACAGCTTTTTTTTTTATTTCAACTTGGTTAGATTTTAATTCTTTTATTTCTGTAGAAAGGGATTTTATTCCTCCAGAAAGGAATTCTCTAATATCTGCCATGCTTTTTTCAAGCCCAACTAGCACCTTGATAATTGTCATTTTGAACTCTAGTTCTGACATATTATTAATGTCCATAGTGATTAAGTCCCTAGCAATTGGTATTGCCTCTTGGTTTTTTTTTTTTGTTGTTGTTGTTGTTTTTTTTTTTTTGTGGTGAGTTTTTCCACTTTGTCATTTTATCCAGATAAGAATAGATGAATAAGAGAACAAAATACTAAAAAGAAAAATATACACAAGCCAAATCAGAAGAGACCTGAAACCAGGGGGAGAAGAAAGGCAGGAGAAATATATATGTATGTGTGTGTATACACACACACACACACACACACACACACACACATACACACATACATACAAACATACATACTGGTGAATAGAACAGAGTCATACACTTGATTTGGGGTGTATTTTGGTCTGTTAGAAACAACTACCTTCCAAAATTTTGAATACACACACACACACACACACACACACACACAGAGAGAGAGATACACACAATAAGGGTAAACACGATGAAGGGATGGAATATGACTATAAAGGTGAAAATTAAAAAAAAGATTCTATAAAAGGAATTGATAAGAACTTGGTTGAAAAAAGAAAAAAGAAGAAAAAAAAGAGTAAAAAGTGTGATCAGGCTGGAACTAGAACAAAGCCATGTGCTAGATTTAGAGTATATTTTGATCTATTAGAAGAAATTATATCCCAAAATTTTAAAGAAAAATAACCCATATATGTACACAAAAAATAAGTTTAAATACAATGAAGGGATAAAATATGACTATAACAATGAAAATTTAAAAATATTTTTAATAAGGTATTGATAAAATAGTTTTAAAAAGTTAAAGTAGGAAAGAGGAAAAATCTTAAAAATAGAATAAGAAAAAAAAATTTAAAAAAAATTAACTTTGAAAGACTAAAGGATCATGGGGAAAAAAAGCCATGAATTCTATGTGTTGCTTTCCCCTAGCTCTGCAGTTCCTCATTTCTCATTGATTAGTGAACTTGGTCTTGGCTGCATGTTCTTGCTGATCTTCTGGGGAGGGGCCTGTTGCTGTGATTCTCAAATGTTTTTGCCAGAGGCGGAATTGCACCACCCTTGCCAGGGGCCAGGCTAAGCAATTTGCTCAGGTTTGCTCTCAGGAGCTTTTGTTCCCTGAATGCTTTCCGTACAGCTTTGGAGGACAGAAACGAAAATGGCAGCTCCCCAGTCTCCCACCTGGAGGAGCCAAGAGCTTGGGGCCCCATTCCTCAATGCGCCCTCAGAGAGAAGCAGACAATCCCTCCCATCTCCTTGGTCTCTGGCCATGCTCTGTGCTCACCTGGCCTGTGACCGGCATTTTTATCTCTGGCACATGGCCCCATTTTGAGATTCCTGCTGCACTGCTCTTCCTAGAGCAGGAAGGTGAGTCTCCTCAGATCCGCCATTTGTGGGGTTCCTGCTCCAAGAGCAGTGTGGTCTGACTGTGCCTTGGATCCCAGTTTAAGGTAACCTCAAGCTGAGAGCCCACTCCTCGGCTCCATCTCTGCAGCCAGCTTCCCACTCTGATACCTGGGAGCTCTACCACCCTCAGACACTCCTGGTCTTTCTGTGACCTTGTGGGTTCTGAGACCACACTGTCTCCACAAGGGCTCCACCCCTGGCTTAGCCTCTGGAGCAACATCCCTCAGTGGAGCAGACTTCTAAAAGTTCCGATTTTGTGCTCAGTTGGTCCCTCTCTTGCCAGGGGCTGGCCCCTTTCCCCACGGTTTATCTTCCTGTTGCTTCTGATGCACTTCTCTGTGCATCCTACCTTCCAAAAAGTGGTCAACTTTCTGTTCCTAGAATTGCTGCTCTTCTCTTCTTTCTCCTGTTGAGAAATGTAGATGTTCAGAATGGTGTGATAATTACCTAGCTGAACTCCTGGGACCTGATGATATTTTGGTCCCCTACTCCTCCACCATTTTGCTCCTCCCCCTAAGCATCTGACTCTTGATTTCAGCTTAGGTCTCAATACCAAGGTTGCAAGTTCAAGCCTGCATTAGTCTCCATACTTCATGTAGCATGGAGCCTACTTAAAAAAACAAACAAACAAAAAACCAGAAAAACAAAAACACAAACAAAATAATTCTAGTATCTGTGGGATGCTATACTGTTCTGGACTCAGGGAATGCAACCTTGAGCTGGGCAGACAAAATCCTTGACCTTGCAAAAATTAGTTCTCCTGGGAGTTGTCCTTCATCAAATAGCCCCATATGTAAACAAATCTTTGCAAACTAATGAGTTCAATGAAAGCCAAATTCAGGAGCCATGAGAGAGGACCTAGAGGAACCTGATCTAGTTTGGTATAAAAGGGCAGGCTGAGTCCTGCAGAATGAATTGAAGATACTAGGTGAAGGATTGTGGAAAGGGAAGAGGGAGAACGTTCCAGAGAGCAGAATGAGGTCAGGCTTTTATCATCACCTAAGGTGGAGCTGGAGTGAGAACATGAGGGAGGCCAGATCTTTGATCCTAAGTATATGGGAAGCCCCTGAATGGGTTTTAAGTAGCTGGGAGGATTAGCGCTATCTTAAAAATGTTGCTCTGGTTTCAATGAAAAGAAAGATTAAAAAGTGTCAGTGGGGTATAACAAAATATTATAGAGCTTTGGGCAAGACACAATTGTGCCAGATATTTCCTTTTTTTCTTCTCTGGTGCTGCTTTGTGCTTCAGGAAGCAGACCTCGGCTCCTTAACCAAACCAAACTAGAGACCTAGGAGCCTGTTGGGGGCTGTATTATGGTGACTCAGTATGCCCTGGATGAACTTGGGAATGAGTACACCCTTATATACCTATGGGGAAATGTAAGCAAGAACATGTCCTGGGGAGGGAAAAAAAAAAGCTAGTGGAAGTGGTACTTTTACATCTGTGTTTAATTTTAAAATCCTGCCATGATGGATTGAAGCTGGTTGAGGCCAGTTTGGTGTTCCTCTGAGCCCCAGCACCAGCGTATAAGGACTGTCCTCATGGGCTGAGGGTCACCCCTGGAGAGCAGACATTGTCTTCCCCCACCACACAGTCAAACAAACATATTTCTTAGTAGCAGTGGACATCAGACAAACCTGAATTTAAATTTCAATTCTGCTACTAACTAGCTATGAGGCTTTGGGAAAAAACAAAACAACAACAACAACAACAAAAAACTAGCTTCTCACACTCAGATTCCTCATTATAACAAAAATTTATTAAGCATCTACTATATGCCAGACAATAGGCCATTCTTGGATCTTTATACACTGCTATAGACTAAGTATTTGTGTCTCATTAAAACACATATGTTGGAACTTAATCCCTGATATACAGTTAGGGAAGTTCTTTGGAAGTGATTATGAAAGTGGAGCCCTCAAATGAGATTAGAACCTTTATTAAACAAGGTCCCAGATGGATCCCACTCCTTTGGCCATCTGTCGACACAGTGAAAAGATAGCCGTCCATGAACCAGGAAGCAGGATCTCAGCAGATACTGAAATTGTCTTGAACTAGGAGAAATAAATTTCTGTTGTTTATGAGCTATCCAGTCTATATTGTTATAGCAGCCCAAATGGCCTAGGACATATACCTTATACAGTTAACCTTCATTTTATAGATGGGGAAACAGGCTCAGAGTAGTTAAGTAACTTGCCCATAGTTATCCACAGCTCAAAAAGGGTAGGATCAGGAATCACACAAGCCTGCTTGACTCCAAAGCCCCTCCATATCTCCCCATCGTCTGCAGACAGAGTCAAGAAATGAATGCCAGAATCTAAGATGGTGCACCTCTCTGTGGATACCCAATATCATCCTCTTGTTTATTTAACTGTTTTGTTTTCATCTTAAAAAAAAAAAATGTGGGGGCGCCTGGGTGGCTCAGGGGGTTAAAGCCTCTGCCTTCAGCTCAAGTCATGATCCCAGGGTCCTGGGATCAAGCCCCGCATTGGGCTCTCTCCTTGGTGGGGAGCCTGCTTCCTCCTCTCTCTTTCTCTCTGCCTGCCTCTCTGCCTACTTGTGATCTCTCTCTGTCAAATAAATAAATAAAATCCTTAAAAAAAAATGTGTCAGACACATGGTAGGGGACACAGTGAATGCAAATGCTGTTCACCTCATTAGCTTGCTCCTCACAAACATTTTCATCTCTTTGTCCCCCCATCCCATCTTCACCTCCTCCTAATTTCTCTTGTCTCCCTCCCCAACATACCTCTCCCCTTCCTTCCTCTGTCCTCCCCCTTGCTGGGCCATGCTCTTCAGACATCTCATTAAAGTAATTGTTGACCTGAATTCATATTCTCATGCATCTATAATTATGCTCCACAGGAACCCCTGGGGGATTCAAAACAGACTCTTAATCTAGTCCACATGAATCAAAAACAACTCCCAAGAAAGCAGTTTAATAGCCACAATTAACGGAATGCTATTTGGCCATCCATGGGAAATGTTCCCAGTCTAGCACTGCCCACTTCCCTGGTCTTGGTGCTCAGAAACATCAAAGGTACCATTTAAAATGGGTAAGACTTTAGGGTTTAATTTAGTTTTCCTAGTTAATTAACCAGATGCAAAGATAGGTAGTGAATTTTGTGAACAGGATTCCATTGTCTTTATCTCCTCTGGGCTAAAGGACCTCATCCAGGCCTTGAAAACTTAGTTTTTCTCCAACCCAATGTAGAGGTCAGTTCTGCTTATCAGCCCAGGGCCATATATGTTTGTGTATATCACACTGTATTAACAGCAAGGCCAGAGACTTTTCTGCACTTTCTCTGCAACCACTCTCTCTCCCAACCTCAAGAAATCCTTCCCCCATCTCCCCTTTCCATAAATTGCCCAACACAAGACTTCCCCTTCATGGATACCAGGCACCAGCATTGCAGGAATGCCCCCATCAGCAGGATGAATGATCCAACTTCTCATTTTGTGGAAGGTTCCAAGAAAGGTGCGGATGTCAGCACCATCTGCCAGCCACACCCTGGGCAAAGAACTTTTTTCAGGACCAACCTGGAGGAAGACTTGGGTGGGTAATGCCTTGAGCACACCTCCCTACCCTGGGGTCCTCCACTAGTTAAATACCATTTTTCTTAAACCTCATCTGTCTTTCATGTATAGTCTGTAACAGTTGTTCTCAAACTTGAACATGCACCAACATCTCCGGGAGGGCTTGTTATTTTTTTTATTTTTTATTTTTTTTTAATTTGACAGACAGATCACAAGCAGGCAGAGAGGCAGGCAGAGAGAGAGAGGAGGAGGAGGCAGGCTCCCCGCCAAGCAGAGAGCCCGATGCGGGACTCGATCCCAGGACCCCAAGACCATGACCCCAGCCGAAGGCAGAGGCCTCAACCACTGAGCCACCCAGGTGCCCCAGGCTTGTTAAAACAAATCTCTGCTTCTTAGGTAGGGCCCTTCTAAAAGTTCTTTGTGATGATGATGCTGTTGGATACAAGGTCTTTGTTATTCAAGGTATGTTATCAGTAACCAGCCTCACGAGCATTACCTGGACAGTGCTGGAAATGCAGAATTGCAGATCTCAAATCAGATCTGCTGAATCAGAAACCACAATTTAACAAGATCCCCAGGTGATTTGTGTGTGCAGTAACATGTGAGAAGCACTAGTTTAGAGGAATGTTCCTGAGGTTCTAGATAAGCAGGAGTTGAGAGTAAGCTGAGAGGGATGACTGTCCCATCCTGCCAGGGACGTGACAGGAAACCAGTGTCTTCAGAACATCCCTCACCCCTCCCTTCTCACACACACTCACAGCCTCTACAGTCACCACCAATGAGAATTATCTCATTGCCCATATCTGCCAGGGCCTCAGTTCTGGGACAGTTGTTTTTCCCAGGGAATTTTGCTAGGAAGACTTCACCCACTGGTTTTAGGCTTATTGTTAGCACCTCTGTTCCCCTACAGATATCTGCCACAGCTGTTTCAGTCCTATAGTTGCTTGTCTGTTTCTCCTTGGATAGGGAGACCAGCAACCATTAATCCCTTTTTGCTTCTAGAATCTTCTTCCAGAAAGTAATTAGAGACCAATAAGATCATTTTGTCTTATTGCCATTATACCATGACAGCTCTCATGAAGCAAGATTATTATGCATCACAGAAAAAAAATAATCCATTTTTATAATCTCTATTATTTCTCTGTAAAGGGATGAGAAGTCATTTTCTCCAATACCAAGAACATTAACACAACAGCCAGCCTCTCTACCCTGAGCTACACAAGACCCTCTAGCATTCAGGGTTCTTACTCTAGCAGGAACATGTAGATTAAGTGGGGAAAAGGCACGGGCACTCTTTAATGGGTTAGGGACCTTTACCAACAGGTCTTGAACTTCCCAGCAATTCTTAATACACCTCTGTTGCCTAGGCTTTGGTCTACATCTGTGTTGGATTTACATTTTTTTTTTTCAGTTAAAGCATATGAATGGTAACAGCTGAATCTTATTGAACTGTATATCATTTAGCCAAGAATATTTATATGGCAGATGATGCTAGTAATAACTTAGTACTTACAATGTACCAGTCATTATTCTAAGTGTTTTCTATGTATTAGCTCATTTAAACCTCACAATAACCCTGGGAGGTGAATATACTATTATAATCATCCCATTTTACTCATAAAAAACTGAAGCCTAGAGAGATTACATAATTTGTACAAGGTCACATAGAGGCTCATGGCTAGTGAGCCACAAAGTCAGGATATGAACCCAGATTCCTGTTGTTTAACCATTATGATATACTACCTCCTGAGTTCTCAAAGTTTATTCATAGTTATGTCAGGCAGGACATGAACTTTTAAACTATGGATAGAGAGAAGAGGCTGAGTTCTTGCTCTGAAGTCTCTTCCCTCTATCACTGATGATATTTGCTCTTCCTGATCTTGCAGGCCAGTTTTTTGTAGATAGAGCTGTTTCTAGAGTCCATGGAGGTCCAGAACTTTCTCTCATGTCCCATAAGAGGCAGAACTTACTTGATTTCTTTACAGCCATCTCCTCCTCCTTTTCCTTCTTCATCCATCCACTCAGGAAATGTACATCACACTTGCACCACGTTCTTGACCGGAGTGGAAGTCATTCTACTATCCTTCTGTCTGCTTACAATGTAATGATGTAGACAAGCGTGCTTGCAACTGAACACAAGGCAAATAGAATGTGTGTTATATGGAGATGCAAGTAATACTTCGACAGAGCAAAGCACAACTTATTAATCAGAGTGTGAGGTCCTTTAGAGAGATCAGACCTTGGTCATCTTAATTTCTTAACCACTGGAACTTCCGAAAGCGTTTGACAAAGCACTTGGTGAGCAGGTCAGATGAAACTGGACTATCAGAGAAGGATCTGTGAAGATTTAGCATCTCAGCTGGGTCTCAAATAATGGAATTATTTGTTAGTAGAATTTTGATTTGTGCAGAAAATGAGGGAAAGGAAGTCCCTGGCTAGTGGAACAGCAGGAGTAAATATAAGAAGCCAGGAAAATGAAGGACCTGTTGAGAGGAGAGAATTGACAGTGGTTTCATTTAGGAAGCACGTGTTTACAGAGTCACTTTTCAAAGGCACTACAAGAATAAGAATTAACCACTGAGTTTAACATTTTTCTTTTCTTGGAGTTTTTCTGATCCCAGGTTGAGTGTCTTTATCATGTTCACTTGCCACGGGGATTTTGCACAGAGAGTCACCTTCTTGTCTAAAATGTCTTCTGTCTCCACCTTCTTCTGGCTGCACAGGTCTGACCTTGAGGTTCCTGAAACATTCTCACTCCCCGCTACAGTTCCTCTGGTTATAAGGCTCCTGCCCTACCTCATCACTACATTCAGGTCCAAAGGGAGACCTGCAGCTAAGCCCATAAACTGAGTCAGGTGAATTGGCTTATAACGGATGGGCTCCTCTTAAGGCTCATCCCTTGAAGGGATGGCAGGGAGCAGAGGGGCTGTGAAAATCAGGACTAGACAGCCCCTCTTAAACCCTGCATTCTTTCTTTCTTTTCAGAAACAATGCTTATTTGGGGTAACTGCTGGGGAAATTCAAATCCAAAGAACAAACTAACTGGAAATATTGGGAAAACTGTAACAGGTTAACAGAAACAATTTCTTCGAAGAGAATTTTGAATACTACCTTTTAGTATTATGCCAACTTCCCTAAAGACACAAATCCTGGGGATGCTTATGTAAACCATAGATTCCAAGGCCTTCACCCAAGATTTACTGAACCATAATTTCCAGGATAGAGCCCTGATAACCTGGCATTTATCAGCACTTCAGGTGATTCTTAACAGGAAAGTTGAACTCAAGATAATTACGCATTCTGCCTCTGAACAGGCTGTCCCTTGTTTTCCAATCAAGGCTGCTGTCAGCGTGGGAAGCTTCCCCCCGCCCAGGTGTTGGGTGCAACCTGATATTAAAACCTCCCTCCCTTTCCCTGCTATTGGTGTTTTATGGAACAGGAAACAAGTGGAGGGTGTGGGAGTAGTTACTAATTGAAAGGAAGGGAACCAATGAGAAACACAGGAGCCACAGCCTACCCAGGATGCTTTTGGGGACAGGGCTGGAACTAAGGCTCCACAGGATATAAAAACCACGCTTTGTAGCTTGTCGAGTAGTGTTGTGTTCATAGACATGGCTGTGGCTCTTGGAAGGTGTTAGGGCAGGTATATCTGCTGAAGCTCACCTGAGTTGGGAGGGTGGGGGTAAAGAACACTTTTTTGCTTTCAAAAAAGAAAGCATTTGGGGAATGGGGGTCCAGCAGCTCTTTCCAAAAGCCGGTCTCTCTTAGCACTCTCCTGTATGGGCTTTTTCTTTTTCTCTCTTCACAGAGGTCCTGTGCTGATAATAAGGGCACCTGCCCCTTTCTGCTTAGGGAGATTTTTCTGCCTATCTTAAGTCTGAAAAACCTGTTCTTCATGGGTTTTCTTTTCTCAACGAATAAGCCTTAAAACTTATGGTAGTTAAAGCAAATTTACATCTCTTCCTTGGGAAACTTCTTTTTCTCCCAGGAATGACTTTTTTCTGCGAATGGGTTGTTCCAGTAACTAATGGCTTTATTGATGGGGTGAAGGTGGAGAAGGTTAGCTCTGCTAAACTCCAGCTGTAAACTCAAGCAATGTCAAAAGCTTGTTCACCTGAGGCCCTGAACTGGAGTGTATGGACCTAAAGGGATGACTTGCTGTTTCACATTCCCAAGACCCAAATTTCAAGTTTCTGGGGAATGGGGCGGGGGGGTGGAAAGAACTTCTCCTTAGCCTTTCCTCTGACAGGGTGACAAATTCAGGACTTTCCTCCTATCTCCCGAAGTTCCTCTATTTTAAGTAAATTCTGGCCTGGAGTCTCGAATCCTGGAGATTGCTGCTCTTTGCTTGCTTCTGAACCTTTTCACCTGAGCCTCTAAGCACGCTGAAGCTATCTTCTAGGGACAGAGCTGCTGCATGATAAGAGTGTTGTTGGAAAAGCCAGGACAAAAACCTGGCAAAACCTAAAAGTTTGAAGACCCACATGTTTTCTCCAGCTGAAAATATCAATGTGGGTTGAAGTGGGACAGCAGATGGTAGTTGAGACATCAGCCCTTAAAGATAGTTTTCTTCTAGGGACGGTACTAAAGTTCTCCAAGATCCATTCCAGGGGAGTGCTAGTGTAGGAATTGGACTGATCAGAGTTTCTCTAACAGGGTTCTAGCCATACAGCTCCCTGCTGACGTAATCTGAGCAAACCACGTACTTCTCTGCCTCCCTTGAGAGGAAGTAATGCGTAGAGCCCACTGTAGCCCAATGCTACAGCTGTGACGACAGTTACGCCTACAGCATCATGGTGACAAGCCTGGCCTGTCTGACCGGACCTAATACTAAAGAAGACTTAAAGGTTGAAGGCCCGAGAACAGCAACTGAAGTCTAAGTACACAGGGGAACCCTGGGGAGCTGTCAGGGAGCTCACTACATCATGTGGCAGCCTGAGAAGCAGGAGAACCTGAAGCTTGGAGATAGTCCATTTGCTAAACCAGAACGTTGAGTGGGAAGTTCTGACCTTACCTGAGAATCCAGCAAGGCCAGTTGGCATGGAGTTTGAGCAAGTTCTGGGCCAAAATTGACAAAGGCTTAAATACAAACACCAAGGCAGCTCCTCTGAGAGCCACTCAGTGTTTCAGGAGCTATTGTTTCTCTCCAGATGTGTGAGTGGTGGGGTCTGGATTAGCACCAGCAGGAGCTGATGTACTCTTGTGGTGGAAACCACTGCTGCCCAGAGACTCAAATCTGATCCTTCATGTAAAAAATATAAATCCTTCACAGCAGTGTGGCATAGGACAGTGAGCTTGTGCTCAGCTGGGTTCTGTCTCAGATTCTGATACTTAACTAGGTCAGAACTTGGGCAAATCATTGATTCAGGGAAACTGGCTTAAACAGGTTTTGTGATTAAATGAGACCAGATGCAGACAAAGGCCCAACTAATATAGACTCAATAAATTTTTAGCTGCTATATGTCAGAATATTCTGCCCAGTGTGATCTCCTATGGTTCTGTCATGGTTGTCTGACTTGACACGAGCACTTTCTCTACATCATGAACTTCATTTGAACTTCGTCCCTTATAACCTCTGTAGCTTGTCAGTCTAAACCCAGCTTGGTACCTCATACTTTGTTTACCTCCCTCTTCCCACGTAGACTCTTTGCACCTGGGATTACATAAACTTGTTCTTGTCCTGAGAAATTGCTTCAAATACCTTGAGTGTTGCTTGTTAATTGCTTAGGGATCAAAGTGTGGTTGGGATGGATGGATCTTACAAGGTCGGAGCTAGGCCAGTAATATGGAGAACTCACTTAAGGCTGCAAGTAGATTCCCTAATGAACTAAAACCAGGGACTGGATAAAATCTCGAGACTCCTGTAGGTTGAACAAACGGGCAAACAGGTTCTTTTTGTAGACTACAAGTGCCACTTGAGGCAACCTTGACCTCCATTCTGTAGCCATGGCTATAACTTACCCTTGATAACTTACTCTTGATTGAAGGCCATAAAACTATCCAGGGACTCCTCCACAATCAGCTGCAGCATTCAGTTTAGCAGCAAGTCCCTGGCGGGGAGGCAGACAGGTGGTGGGACTGTAGATACATGGTAGTGACTTAAACCCAGATCCAGCACCTGTCTGATCGTGGCGGAGCCCAAGAGCTGTAACCTGGGCTGCTACTCAGAGTTAACTTCACTTGGGTGACACTGAACTTTGTGCCAAGTCACAAGCCTTAAGAACCCATGGTTTGGTATTATAGCCCTGAAAGGGGTCCCAGCTTACTCAGCTGTTAGGTTAGGCATAAGCTAGTGAGGGCCAACTGAGTGCTGCCAGGTGTTGCTGATAATGGACTGGATGGTAAATCCAGTGGCTTGTCTGGGCTTTGTCTCCTGCTTCTGGAGAACTGAATGGAGGAGGATGGATCCAGAATGAGGCAAAATCTAGACTGATGGTTTCCAGGGAAGCTATTATGACAAAGCTTGCCTTTTAAGCTTTCCCTAAAGGCCCTCGACAGTAGAGAAATGTGGTGGTTCATGGAGTAAAAAAGCTGCAGTCCGGTAGACATCAGGGCTAGATGTTGCTTCAGCCTGGATTCTGCCATTTCTTATTTTAATTGAATTAAGCCAGCTGAGTATTTGGCCTGTTAAAATGAACACACTAAAGCCTATTTCTGAGCCATGAGGTTTCAGCTATAATCATAGGGAGCTTGGCCAGTCATATAACCAGTAACTATCAGTTGACAACCTTGTACTTCTTCCCCTGCCTAAGTTCTTTTGTCCCCATCCAGTGTGGTGCTCAAGAGACTCCTATCTTTTGCATAGCTCCCACCCCCTAGCATAAGCTATCCTCAACCCTTACTTGGTTAGTATATTCCTTTTTTCCAGTTTGGTTCCTGGTTTTCCCTCATCACTAAGCTGCATAACCCTTGGATAGGGTAACTCTTTACTTTGGAAGTCACGGTAAGTGAGGAACAGTGGGGAAGGGGGTTTATGTAGCCAGGTCCTTTTCAAGTGGAGGCCTCCTAGCAGGAAGAACAGAAGCTCACTCTTTTAGGAATAAGACTCCCTTCTTATGCATGAGGAAAGGAGGTCCTCTTGAGGACAGTGCAGGCTGTAGAGGTTCCCAACTCTTGGCCAAACTCCACTTGTCACAGCCCATGCTCTCCTACAGAGAGCCTAGTCCCTGAACACTTGATGAATCTCCAGCCCAGCATGCTTCCTTCATGGGCATGGGGTAGGTGTTGGGCCTGCTTGTGACCTGTCTGGTTCTATCATCTTTACCAAAAATGATGGCACCATGGCATTGAAAGCTCTTGAAGTGATTTGAGATCATGTGGGAACTGCACAAAAGCCTTAGACTAAGAGGTAGCCCTGTTGGGAAGAAATGGTCTCTTGCCATCCTTTTTTCTTCGAGAAGTTTTTCAGGAAATCAAGGTGAGGGCAAACTGCGGACTCCTTGGACACTTGTTTCAGAACTAGTTGCTGGTTCCATCTATTCCTGTCTGCCCCAGAATTACCTTTCTTTGTGGCAACTTTGCAGGGTTAAAGCAGGACTGAGAGGACTGATACTTATTTCAGCCAATTCCTAGATACCATGCTTTTACCACTAAACAAGCTCTTCTGGAGCTGGCTATTCCAGGTCCCCACAATCTCCTGCACAATATAATCTGACAGTCCTCTTAACTTTGTGTTCTCTTTGAAGAAAGCCATAATTGGCAGAGGAGGGGAAAAAAACAACTGAATAAATGGCTCTTCATAGGAGGAGAATCCCAGAGAAGTTTAAGATCATTCAGATCTGTCCATAGTCAAACTTCAGAACTAGTTCACTTTCCCAACCTAACCATCTAAATCTCCAAAAAAGTCCTTTTCAGTCCCTTTGCTTGGAAAGAAGCATTTTGTATTAGGGATGTTGCAGACTTTTTTTTTTTTTTTTTTTTTTTTTTTTTTGGGTTTTTGTTTTTTTTTTTTTTTTTTTTTTTTTTTTTTTTGCTGGCGTTAGTACTTCCTTGCATATTAAAGACTTGTTTCATATCTAGTCTGCCCAGAGGCTTTCTTTAGGGTTGCTGGAGTTTCTCTTGCTTGAAAGGCTTTCTTCAGTAACAGAACAAAACCGAAGACAACTTTCAGGGTTCTATCCATTTTAAATACAAAAGTAGTCTAATTTGTTCTAAACCATTAAATGTTTCAACGACCTTTTTGCATTATCAACCTCTCCTTATTGACCTGAGATGATTTTATTCTAAATTAACCTAAGTGGACTTCTACTTTCTGTTCCAATATGAAAGGGCTTAGAAGTCAGGTTTCTTGCTGTAGGGACAGGACTGCTAAATTAACTGGAACAACTCCTAAATCGATCAGAATTAAGGTCACAGGGTAAACTTCTGTCCTGGAAACTAGTGGGAAAGATCATTTTACCTTGCCAACAGCAAAAGCCATAGCTGGAACTAGCAGCCAATCAGTGGGAACACTTAAAGGATAATTGTCAAACTGCAGGAGGCTCTGTGGACTAGCTTGAGAGTTAAAAACTCTGGGGACCCGGTTTTAGGAGATCCCCACACTTCCATGAGTTTTACCTCCTAGGTGGGCTGTTTAGGCATGGAGAAAGTGGTCCTGGGTTTTTAAACGAAATAGCCAGCCTGATGGAACAATCTCCTGGAGATCTACCTTGGCTAGCTAGGAAGACCAAAACCCAAGCATTGCCTGAAAGCAGAAAGGAAGGGTGGAAAAGTCTAACAAGTCAGCCTGAGGATCCATAGGTCCTGCCTGGCCTTATAAGCCAGCATTGCAATTTGGCTGGAGTGGGGCAGGACATAAGGTCTGTGAGGGGCCCTTGGGAATCTGCTATCCAAACTTTTAGAACTTCGCAGGAGGGCTTTTTCTGGTGCTTTTTCAGGTAGTCCTGTTTCTGGGCTCCAGCCCAAGGGTTTCCATGCTCTCTCCTGCCTTGCTTCCATGTGAAAAGCAGAACCGAATCTTCAGACCTTCACAAGTGCAGTTGTCTTGTGTTGCTAGAGTAATCTCTCAGATGCCTACTTAGTTTCTAGCATTTGGATATATGGTAAGTAGGGTATAAATCTTCAGTGATTAGAAAAAGCCCTTAAAATCTCCCCAGGACTAAACTCTCCCTTCTGGCTCACAGCTTACAAGCATTTTAAGTCCACTGGAAGCTGCATTGCTTGACCTGGTCACCTGTATGGACTTGAGTCTCACAGTGCGGGGACATGGTCTCCTTAAATCCAGCCCATTGACACTTCACCGTAGATTAACTCTTGTTCTGATTTGCGCATTTAAAAAAAAAGTGCTGGTCATCAAACATTCTACTCAAGTTGGTCATTCAGACCACTGCAAAAGGTCTTATTGGGAGGGATTCCAGCTAAGAGCAAGACCCCCCCCCCCCAACCTGTCTAACTCTCCAGAGTCCAATTTGAGTCCCATTTATTTAATGAGCAGGCATGGATGGGAGTGTTGACAAGTTCTATAATGAGCTTGTGTTTAACTTTTGAACCTATTTCTTGTTTTTAAGCTGCCATGTCAAGTATCTCCTTCCCCATGTCAACAAAATCTCTATACCTCCATTTGATACCTGATGGCCCCTTTACTTCCACCTTCTGGCCAGGAATGCTTCATACTATCAGCCAGGAATCTTCTGGCCAGGAATGCCTCATACTATCAGCTAGGCAAGATTCAAAAATCAGCTGGCTAACAAGCTAACCAAGAATCCAAAAGTGGATTCCTCCTCTGCTTGTCTAGTGGCTCTCAAAGGTGGACCAACCATGGTACCACACATCCCTTAGGATTCATTCCCCACTGAAAAATTGAAGACTTGAGACTAAAGCAAAATGTTCCAAAGGTGCTGCAACTGCTTCCCTTCCTAATTATGAAACTCAAATTTGAGGACACTGTTAAGGGCAAAGCAGTCCAGGTGCCAAATCCATCCTCCAACTTTCAGTAAAATGGTTTTGTGATCCTATGGGATGAGTTGTTGAAGTACCCCATCTAGGGTCCATAATTTGACTTCTAAAATTCAATGAAAGAATTTTGGCTTGTCCTCAGGGGTAAGTTAATCTTGAAGGTTCTGTGGTGGTTCATGCTTGGAATCTAAGTGGAGCCAGCAGATAATAGAGAGCTTGACTTATTCTCCTCAGAATCTGACACCAGTCTTGTGAACATTTTAACTTTTCATAGAATTCATGGACTTAATTGCCTTACTCTAGAGTTCACTGATCAAAAGTAGATGATGGCCGTATTAGTTCATGGCATACATGTTGCATGCAAGTTCTCTGCAAGGTTTTCTTACCCACTTCCTCATCATATGCAAATATTCACTTGTATATTTGAAATATGTAACTATGTATATATGTAAATATGTAACATCTAACACTATAAAAATGGACTTTTTTTGTTTTTTCCACATTTCCCTGTTCATATGCTCCCTTGGTATTGGACATGTAAGCTGATTCCCTACTGACCCAGGTAATGCTAAATGAACTTGAATGGAGAAACCTTCTTAGGCAATTATAGTAGCTTTTTGGAAGTACCCAGGTTTTCCTCACTACTTGAGTCAGCTCTGCTCTAAACTTGAGCCTCCTGAGCAGTGTTAAAGACCTTGGATGAACACATTTTATGAAGGATAAGATCTACTTATTGGGCACTATTTGGAAACTAAACATGAGAATTTTTTAATACTTCTGAAAGAATTAGTTTGGGGGCATTTCCCAAGGTAGAGATGGGAATTCTGTTCTCAGCTGTTCTTATACTCCTCTTTTTTTCCAGCTTAACTAGGTATCCACACTTTTTTTTTTTTTTTCGAAAAAGATAACCTCTTATGTTCAGTTAGCCAACATATAGTACATCATTAGTTTTTGATGTAGTGTTCAATGATTCATTAGTCATACTAGCATACTTGGGAGCAGTGCCAATGAATCCTCCTTGAGCGGCAAGATGTGAATAGAACTTTTCCTGACTTATCAAAGGAGTAGAAGACAGTTACTGGAGACTTAGTTCTCCAAAAGGGTCACTGATGAGAGCTAGAAGCAGAGTAAGAAACTAAAGGGTCTTCCGTCTTGGTCACTAAACTGAAAGGAGGCCAAGCTTGGAATTGGTTAGTATTGGGAATTGTTCAGCTCTAAACTCTACATGTAACTAAGTACCATCTGCAGAGCTGAACAAGTAGCAGGGAAGGTAACCCTATCCAGGGACACATGGGGATTAAAGACTGTGAATTGTCCTGCTTGAAGGAATGCCCTCTCTAAAGGAATAGTACCAGGCACTGGCATCAGCAGCAGATAAAACTAAGTGGGAGAGGAAATCCAATCAGAAGCCAAGAATGTAGATGGATCAGAATGTGGTTGATAAACCATAAGAAATCCTCAGAGGCTATAACCTAGGAAGTGTCTGAGGCCCTTAACACTGTCCTGACTGTGCAGTGGGGTGGGTTAAAAAGTCTACTAAACAGAAACCTAGAAAATGTGCTAGTGGGAAACACTTAGATCAACAAAATCCACTTTATTAGAGATGCCTTGAGGTGAGGTTCAGACCTAACCATCTCTCCAGGAAAAAACTGGGGGCCTTCTCTGTACCTACTCTAGCAGCCTGCAGCTGTTGAAAAAGTTGGGTTTGGGCAAGGAATGGATCAGGCTTTTACTAACCCTCCAGTTGCTTATGTACAGTCCTTGCTAACCTGAACTTTCATTTGTACTTTAGCCTCTGCCCAGCTTTTCCGGTCTTTATGTCCCCATCTCTGTTAACCAGGAAATCTAAAAGTGAAAACTAGTTTCAAACTTAGTGAAATTCCAAGACTAGAAAAGTGACTATCAGAACTGAAAAGTAACCTTAACAGTAACTTCATTTGAAGATGGTTTATAACCTGAGTTTCCTTGAAACTAGCTCTAGATACAATGCAATGGCTATTTTTTCTATGAACTTCCTCAAACTGGACATACCATGGGCTTGGCCATTAACATGCTTCCTTAAAGAGGTTGAAGCCCAAGAAATTCAACCCTGAGAACACTTTTAGATAATTCTACCCTGACCTCACACTGATGGCGCTCTTGGTGTTCTACTAAAAGCAGTACACCTACATGCCTAGTGAATGCTCACTAGCCCCCCACTTAAAGACAAGTAGTACCTTAGATCTAGATAAAGATGCTCTAAATCTTGGAACTGGTGAAGATTTAACTTTTGCATGAAATGAAGTTTGAGGGGAAGTATTGAATATTGTCACTGTCTATTCAAAGACTTGAATTGTATAGGAGATGACTAACTTTGGACTACTAATACCCACCCCGGCTTACAAGGGACTCTGTACAGAATTTTGTAAAGGGAAACTTGAGTGAGCAAACAGTATATTCAACAGCTGCTTAGTCATGAAAGATCTCAGAATGCTTATGGCTGGCAGTAAAACTCTGAAGTATAAGTACTAATGGAATGGCAGACCATGAGCTGGAGTTCAGAGAAATGAACATAATGAAAACTGCCATAGTGATGGCAGTAGAGCTTAGTAGCTATACCAAGTAATGTCAAGATGGACTTGCTTAAAGAATCCCTTAATGTGTGCATGTGTATGCCTTCTTCCTGAACCTTCCTCCTTGAAGTGCCTAATCAGATTCAGTCTGTCTTCTGTACTTGCCCATCACCAACCCCATCTGCTTCAAGACCTAAATCTTGTGTAGGGTATGCACTTGTCAAATACCTATTTCATGGAAAGGGATTGGAATCCTTACCACCCATCCTACTCTTGATGTTAAGATTCAAGGTTTCCTAAGTGGCCCTTGAAGAAAAGTTCTCAGGTCTGAAAGATTGGGGAAGCTCTTCAGTTGGACAATAACCAAGTAATGAACAAGGGAGAACTAGAGAGGATTGGTAAGACCATTCCCCTTAAATGGAGGGGAGGGTGAAGTGCTGGAATTCACATGTCTGTTCTGACCGTTGAGGAACTTCAAACTTAGTCCTACCCTCCTAGAACTTTCTCCTTCATAAACTTGTTAAATCTTCTAGAAGACAGGTGGCCAAGCGTGGCAGGCAACCATTAGCTGATGGAAATGAACTTGAGGTGGAACTGAAATGACTTTTTTGCCTGAGCCAAACACAATTAGAACTTTTTAAAGACTCTCACAGAGAGCGTGAGCACACAAGCAGGGGGAGAAGCAGGCTCTAGGAGCCTGACATGGGGCTCCATCCCAGGACCCTGGGATCATGACCTGAGCTGAAGGCAGATGCTTAACTGACTGAGGCACCCAGATGCCCCAAGATTAGAACTTAAACACTCCGACTTCGTAATTAACTTTTGTTTAAAACCTATTCAAACCTATCCAGTTCCTACTGAGGTAAGGAGCTTCTGCTTCATCTGAAAGGATCCCATTTTAGTCTGGATTTCCTTGAAGCCTGACATGAGCATTTGTATTTAATATTTGAGGTGTGGTCCCAAGATGGGTGGAGATAGTGTTAGTATTCCTGTTAGTTTCAGAGGCTTAATTCTGAGACCACCCAGATGCATTCAAGAAGCCCTCCAGGAATTATTTAAAGGGTACAGAGCTAGAAGTACTTATCCACCAGCTTCTATGCTGCAGGCTTCTTTTAAAACTTAGAAAGTTCCTCCCTGCATCCACATAACTGGAGACCTGGATCTGAGAGTTAATGCTGGAGGTTCTACTGGGCAAAATGCTCAGCTTGAAGTGTTGATGCCTACATGGAGCCCTAGGAAATCAGACTGCAGGTTTAGGCCATGACTGAAATTGAAAGTAAAGCTGAGCTTGTTGGTATTCTCAGGGATTGCATTAAATGTGTAGATTGCTTTGGATAGTGGAGACATTTTAACAATGTTTGTCCTTCTAATCCATGAGCATGGAATGTTTTTCTATTTGTGTCCTCCATAATTTCTGTAGTTTTTGGAATACAGATCTTCTAACTCTTAGCTTATTCCTAGGTATCTTATGGCTTTTGGTGCAATTGTAAATGGGATGGGAACTCCAGTTTAGAATGCTACAGCTTCAGAAAAGGCTTGTTCATTTAGATACAAGATATTGAGAGTGCCAGGGAATGTGGCCTGCATGTGAGCTCATATTGGAAAGTAACCCAGGGTTTTTGTTTGTTTGCGGGGGGGTTTGTTTTGCTTGTTTGTTTTTGGTAATTGTACAAAATGTTTTGTTTCTGAAATGTTAATTGTAGTATATAGTTAATCTTTAAAGCTGAAATTGTAACAAATGCATAATATGATGTCCTCTTCTAGCCATAATCCTTTTCTTATCATACATATTACAACTAAAACTACATTTGTGTAGCACTGGCAACACTTTCAAGGAACAAATAGTGCTATGCTAAACCAAAAGCAAATTGAAGGCTGATTTTTAAATGTTTAAGTAGAGCACAATCCCTAGAGTGGTAATCTTTCTCACTATTCCCAATACCGTAGCTTTCCCAAGCTGAGATTCTGGCACCTTTTTAACAGGAAGATAATGCCTTCTTTTTATTTTTTATTTTTTATTTTTTTATTTTCAGCATAACAGTATTCATTGTTTTTTGCACCACACCCAGTGCTCCATGCAATCTGTGCCCTCTCTAATACCCACCACCTGGTTCCCCCAACCTCCCACTCTCCGCCCCCCAAAACCCTCAGATGAGGATAATGCCTTCTTAATCAAGAATGATTTATCTAATTCCATTACAAAGGTAGAAGACCTCCACCATAATAGGACTAAGAAAATGAGCTTAACCTTGTTTGGGGAGCAAGGGAGTATGGGAACTGTACTGAGCCTGAAAGCCATGTGCTGAAAACATCCACTGGCTAGGGGAATGGTGGCTAGCTATTCCTTTTTAATTCTCCCCTCCCTCATTAGTCCACAAGTGAACTGGCTGTTCTCTAGTCCTCATTAACTGATACATTCTCCACCCTGTTCTCTGTTGCAGTAGGGATAGACCCCTATGCATCACCCAGTAGCCTCTGAAAGCTGATATCCAGATAGGTTTTGCCACTGGGAGGTATTGGCTAGAAAAGACACAGGTGCCTAATTCCCAACTCCTCCTGCTTTATAGGGACTTCTCAGGCCATAGGTATCCCTCCAACCTGTTGCTCCTGCCATGTATGTATAGGACCTTCTTCCATAGTTCTGGATTTCACGGAGTTCAGGTAACTCTTACTGCCTTTTGGCTTTATTGGTTGGTAATAGCTTCCCACCACTGCCAGCCCCTGGTTTCCTCAGCTTTTGTTGCCTTAATACTTTATGTCCCACTGAGGCTTGCCAGTATTTTTCATTCAAACTATTTGAGTTCAGTTACCTGACACCTAGAATTTTCCATCTTTTTAGCTTAGAGAAGAGTGAGACTCCCTAATGTCTTGTTGCTCTTCCATACTAGAGGGGGAGAAGTAGCGTTCCTCTTTATCTGGTATATACAAAGAGTCTCTTCTGGGCCTCTTGGGAGATATGCCTGACAACCTCTGAATGGAAGGAGGTGGGAGAGTCTCCACCTAATGTTTCTAAGTAACTAGTTCAGCAGAAGACCCTAACCCGTGACATGATAGGTGGAGAAAGAGATGGACCAGGGGTCACAAATTATAGCGGATACAGGATCTGAATATCCATATACACAGATGCAGGTCTACCTCAGAACATCAAGTTAATCTTGGAAGCTGCAGCCTGGGGGTCTTATTTCTGGAGAGGGCATACCCTAAATTTGCTCCTGGAAAGACTTGGGGCCAGGCTTTATCTCCAATCACCCGACTTGGATATTTGGTTCAGTATCCTCCAGTGTCTATTCAGTGCTTCAGAAGGACCACTGGGGCCAAGCACAAGGTTGACAGCCTTTGGTAGAATTCTGAGCTACAGAAGTATCAAGGCACATACTTTGCCATCTCACATAGTTTTATCCACATCCTTTCTCCCAGGGCCCCTTGTCTCTCACTGTGCAATCTTGTCCCTCCTAGAACCCTGATCACCCACCTAAAACTAACCATTAGTCACTACTCAGTAGTGTGTACCCTTACCTTGTCTACTTCTCCTTCAAGCAGGTGACCAAATACAGGGCTTGAGTTTTTGCCCATGAGGACTTCTAATAGCGCTGCTCTTGGAGCTATGAATGAGACTGCGGTACAGCATCTTTTTGGCTCACCGATATCTAGAGGACAATCTTCAGCCAGACTGTCTCAACCAGTCATGAGGACTGCCTCCCCAGATTACCCAGTAAGGCCTAGATGTGAGTTGAAGTTATAAGTGACCTGAAGCTCTGGGCCCCTATGTATTCTACCCTCTGTAACATTTCTGTTCAACTTTCCAACTATGCTTAGACTTGAGTCAAATACCATGAACGAAATAGCAGCTCTAGTTCTATAGTCCCTTGATGTCTTAGTAATTCTGCCCCTCTTAGAGACTAGAATCAGATCAGGAGCTACTTTTATGAATACTGAGTGGTTCTGTGCTACAGAACCAATCTTGCCCCAGAACCCATGTGCTGTCGTTATCTACTACGTGCTCCTTTGACATCTCTTATCAGTAGGATCATAGGGCCCAAACTGTACAGAAGATTATATAAAATCCTGGACCTTTTGTAGAGCTTTCATTCTAGGCCTTACTGAATACTATTCCCAAGCACAGGATTGTGCTGGTCCTCAAATCCAAAGAGGCCTACCAAGGAGCAGGAGGTGCAAGGGTGCTAGAACAGAATAATTATTCTCTTATGGAATAGATGTTCTGGCATACCCCAAACTACTGGCTCCCTCAGTCAAATAGCTGGTCTCTGAATATCTGAAGGATTAATCTTCTACTCTTTGGCATGCAGGTGTCCTAGTGAGGACGTCAATAACTTCTTGATGTTCATCAGGTTGAACACTTATCACTGACTTAATAGACCAGTGTAGACTGTGGTCTTCAGAATCTCAAGACGATAGACGTCACTTGCACTATTGTGGCAGAGCAGGAAAAACCTACCCAAGTAAATATGACCCTAAATCTTGCCATAGGAGTTGAAGTTGAAGAGTTGAAGGAGTTGAAGAGTTTACTAGATCAGTAGCTTTTGACTAAGTGTCCAAAGGGACTGATCAGTAGAAATGACACATCTAGCACAGAAGACCATAACTGAGATACTGTATTGAGTTTATGCCATAATTCAGCTCACTTCTCTAGGAGCCATCAAGTGAATCAAGTAGTTGATGGGAAGCCCCTTCCTCAGAAGTCTTTTTTAAATTGGGATGATATAGCTCCTAAGTTACTTCTGGCTGTGTGTGGAGAGAAGTTTTAGGGGATTCTACTTGGCCTTTCCCATCATGATTTGCTTTTGTTCCATGGGCTGGGAACTAGTGTGTGGTTTCCATCAGTTGCTAAGTGTGTATCTGATGAGGTTGTCTGGTCATCTTCATGAGCTCTAAGTCTACAGACTCGCTAGAGCCACTGCAAGATTCTCTTGGTCTCCTTTCATTCCCTATCCCTCACATATCCTATCCAACTTCATCAAGGGGAATTAATCAGGCTTGAGATCACTTGATATCTGGGTCCATTCAGACCCTCTATCCAATAGCCTGTGACATATGAGTGTTCCCCTTTCTCCATTAGTTCCCCCAGGCTAATGGGCTTAGATCCCACCTAGGGAAGGATGGGTGCATAGTTACTGTACACTTGCAGTGACATTGTAGGTCCTTTAAGGGAGCCATCTACTTCCTTCAATCTATGGACTGAACCTAGCAACTTGATTAAATTCAGAACTTGGGTGAGGGATCACAGGGTTCAACCAGAGGAGCAGAACCTGTAGGATGAATATAGCAGTAATCTGAATTCATTACAAGGAATTGGCCTATGTGATTGTGGGGGCTGGTGAAGCAAGTCTGAAATCTATAGGATGGACAGTCAAGATGGAAAGATAACAGACAAGTTGAACTCCCAGGCATGAGCCAAAAGTATTGTCCACAGGCAGTTAGAAAAGGAAGATCATGGACAGGATTGAATTCTTTCAACTGATAAGCCTACCCGCATTATCCAGGATAATCCCCCTTAAAGCCAAATGATTGGGGGGGGGGCCTTTAATCACATCACCTACCTTTTTATAATCCCTAGATTAGTGTTTGGTTTAGTGGCCAGTACTGAAGCCTAGCCAAGCTAACACCGAAGTCCTCACAGGGATTAGGACTTTTCCTTGCAATGGTGGATATTTACCTTATCTGTTCTTGATCTTTTTATAGATCATACTTTGGCTGCCCATCTTGCACTCCTAGGCATACCATGGTTTGAGCTATTGCCACACATTTTTATAGGTCAAGACCATTCTGACCTTGCTACCAGTTATGCCTGTTATGCTCACTGCCTCAGGAGTTAAGTGTAGTCATATTGACTGACACCAGCGAACCTAGTCCCATGGCAGCATCTCTTAGCTCTGACACACAGAAGAAAGCCCCCCCCCCCGAAGTTCTTGATAGGTCTATGAAGTTACTAAAACACTCACCATCCCTTTAGGAAAGCCTGGTTTTTTCCCAGCAAAATCGTCATGTGGTGGCTTCCCCATCATTAATTATGCTCTCATGACCATCTTTGAGCCTTTTGGCCACTTAATTACCACTCACCCCCTTTTATAATAGGCGACTGTGTCCAAGGATCAAGGAACCATCCCAGCAGGTAGAACTAGCTTCAGGTGAGGGTATTAAGGAGGGCGCAGACTACATGGAGCACTGGGTGTTACTCACAATCATGGGACACTACATCAAAAACTAATGATGTACTGTATGGTGACTAACATAACATAATAAAATAAACTGTTTAAAAACATGCTTTAAAAAAACTAGCTTCAGGCACTCTTGCTGAGATTTTAACTCCTGAGCCCTAGGAAGATAATTCTTATTAATACTTTCCTTTATACAGCCTGTATTCTGTCCTTCTCCAAAATATTCCAGCTCCTGCTTGTGTTTGCTAGATCCTACTTTTTTTTTTTTTTCAAGGAATAACCTACTTTCTCCCATTAGAGACCTTTTCCATATTAGAGTCCATTTCCATATTAACAAAACCCTGTTTACTGGTGCCTCTATCTGACTTTAAAGAACCCTGAGGGGCACCTGGGTGGCTCAGTCATTAAGCATCTGCCTTCAGCTCAGGTCATGATTCCAGTGTCCTGGGATTGAGCCCCATATCAGGCTCCCTGCTCAACAAGCAGCCTGCTTCTCAGTATCCAGCTCCTGTGTGCTTGTATTCCCTCTCTCACTATCTCTATCATAAATAAATAAAATCTTTAAAAAATCCTGAGTGTTCAGACAGCACAAATATATCTTGCTTAGCTGCATGTGCTGGCTTTTTGCTGTGTCCTACATGTTCATGAAGGCCTGGTTTTGAGATTAGTTCCATCTTTCATTAGAACTGAACACTTTAGGAACCTACATTCCTTACATGATCATACAATTTTCAATATGGTCCGTGAAAATAGTTCTTAACCTGCATCTATTTAGAGAACTACCTCAGCAGTTATTAAAAGGTAACTCCTAAAAGTTGGACTTACTAGAAGGAGTTTGAGAGTTGGAGATCTAATCCAATGTTTTCTTTATTGGAGCAGAGAACCATCCAGCCTGTCTACTAAATTGGAATAGTCCTAGCTCAACTACAGGACAGGGCAAGAACACAAATCAAAATCCAATCCTCAAGGGCATGAGGTAGCCATGGAAACTTGGTCTAGCTTGAAGGATGAAATGGTAAGGCACGTTACTGGGATCAGAATGGAAGAATTCTAAGTGTTGGTGGTTGGAAACAGCAAGAAAGTGAAGATAAAGGTCCCCCAACTCCTTGGTTACTTTTATTATAGCTTCCTTTAACCCCAGCCATGGGAAAGTATAAGTTGGAGTTGGATCAGAAAACCTCATGAAGTCAGGGTATTAGGAACAAGTTAAACTCCTAAATATTCCATGCCTATATCTTACCACATCTTTAACAACTGGGACTCTGCCTGAATGATCCAGGATACCAGCTCCATAAGCTTGGTAGGGTAAGGATCTAGAAATCTAACTCCCAGACCTCAGGTAATATCTGCCTTAATTTGTAATGAGAGGCAGGCTTTATAGATCCAGTGAACTTGTTTAGTAGGCCAAGGCTCTCAATCAAGGGGTCCCTGATCCCTGTTTCAAGTTGACAAGCAAAACCATATGATAATTGACTCTCCCTGCTTAACTTATTTCACTCAGCATAATCTCTTCCAGTCCTATCCATGTTGATAGGCAGAAAAAAAGCTTACAGACTAGATATTCCATGTGAAAGTAGGGAAACCTATTATAAGCATGCATAGCCCTACATGGGGGCACATGCATGTTTCTTTAAAATATCTTCACAACATGCCCTGAAATACAGGTACTATCAGTAAAGATAAAGAGCGTCAGTGTTATCCTCCTGCATGGACTCGTGTAACATGGCTTAATTAGTATCCAGCACTGACATTAACTTGCCATGCTTTGTCCATCCTTTTGATAATGTCTAATTACTTGCTATGTTGAATAGAATGGATGATTAAAGGGCTCTTAGGCTAGTTGCTTATTTGTGACACTTGCAGAGATGCAACATTTACCTATCTTAATGGGCCCAAGTGGACTTAAATAACCTTGGCATCAAGTTTGATCTCCTTGACCTAACTTGTGGCTTATCCTTTATCTGTTCTGTTCCCTCCCTTAGATATCTAGAGGCTAGATCCCAAACTTGAACTGAACTTCTCACTGCTTTGAAGCATATCTTGGCTCAACCTCCTTTTATGTCACATTCAGGGTAATCGATCTGCCAGGCTAGAGGCTAGCCAAGGGTATATAAGTCAATTTATCTCCAAAAGCATTAGTCAATTCTGATCTATCTGGTAGAGCATAGTGATTCAGACTATGGTTTTCTTGAACATGGAGAAGGGTATGCTGGTACAGTTTTCAGGAAAGCCACCAGATCCTTCTTCCAAAACAATCCTGTTGTAGAATCACTCTTCCAACAGTAGTACCTGATAATGCCTACCCATTCCATTCCCATGGGAAATGGGTACTGACTCCTCTGGATTCATGGAGTTCATAGGAGTCTCTTAGGATATGCAGAAGCCTAAGAGCTACTGAGCATTGTGACATGGGGATGACTATAACCAAAAAGTGATCTCACCCGTGAAGTAGCATACCAAAGGACATCAGAAAGAGCTTCCCCATGGGGTATGAGAAATAGCCAGAGCCTTGACTATTTGTCCTGGAGGTAATTTTGATCATATGGACTACCACTGTGCCCTGGTTCTCCCAGAAGCAAACTAGTACACCGGTTTCAGGAACAAGAGCTGGATCATCAAAAGGAAGTTAGTCTGTTCATATCTTCTGCCCATTTTTTTATTATGATCTGTTTTGTGTGAGTTTGAGGAGTTTTTTATAGATCCTGGATCTCAATCTTTTGTCTGTACTGTCATTTGCAAATATCTTCTCCCATTCCATGGGTTGCCTCTTTGTTTTATTGACTGTTTCCTTTGCTGTGTGGAAGCTTTTGATTTTGATGAAGTCCCAAAAGTTTATTTTGGCTTTTGCTTCCTTTGCCTTTGGAGACCTATCTTGAAAGAAGTTGCTGTGGCTGATATCGAAGAGATTACTGCCTATGTTCTCCTCTAGGATTCTGATGGATTCCTGTCTCACATTGAGGTCTTTTATCCATTTTGAGTTTATCTTTGTGTACGGTGTAAGAGAATGGTTGAGTTTCATTCTTGTACATATACCTACCCAGTTTTCCCAGCACCATTTATTGAAGAGACTGTCTTTTTTCCACTGTATATTTTTTCCTGTTTTGTCAAAGATTAACTGACCATAGAGTTGAGGGTCCATATCTGGGCTCTCTACTCTGTTCCACTGGTCTATGTGTCTGTTTTTATGCCAGTACCATGCTGTCTTTGTGATCACAGCTTTGTAGTAAAGCTTGAAATCAGGTAACGTGATGCCGCCAGTTTTAATATCAAAAAATGGGCAGAAGATATGAACAGACACTTCTCCAATGAAGACATACAAATGGCTATCAGACACATGAAAAAATGTTCATCATCACTAGCCATCAGGGAGATTCAAATTAAAACCACATTGAGATATCACCTTACACCAGTTAGAATGGCCAAAATTAGCAAGACAGGAAACAACATGTGTTGGAGGGGATGTGGAGAAAGGGGAACCCTCTTACACTGTTGGTGGGAATGCAAGTTGGTGCAGCCACTTTGGAAAACAATGTGGAGATTCCTCAAGAAATTAAAAATAGAGCTTCCCTATGACCCAGCAATTGCACTACTGGGTATTTACCCCAAAGATACAGACGTAGTGAAAAGAAGGGCCATCTGTACCCCAATGTTTATAGCAGCAATGGCCACGGTCACCAAACTGTGGAAAGAACCAAGATGCCTTTCAATGGACGAATGGATAAGGAAGATGTGGTCCATATACACTATGGAGTATTATGCCTCCATCAGAAAGGATGAATACCCAACTTTTGTAGCAACATGGATGGGACTGGAAGAGATTATACTGAGTGAAATAATTGACTCTCTCTGCTTGACTTATCATATGGTTTCACTTATTTGTGGAGCATAACAAATAGCATGGAGGACAAGGGGAGTTAGAGAGAAGGGAGTTGGGGGAAATTGGAAGGGGAGGTGAACCATGAGAGACTATGGACTCTGAAAAACAATCTGAGGAATTTGAAGCTGCGGGGGGGTGGGAGGTTGCGGGAACCAGGTGGTGGGTATTAGAGAGGGCACGGATTGCATGGAGCTCTGGGTGTGGTACAAAAACAATACTGTTATGCTAAAAATTTTAAAAAATGATTAAAAAAACATACTCTTATCATTAAAAAAAAAAATGGCCGTTAGTCATGAATCAAGATAAACTACTGGATATCAGAATGGAAGAAGCCAGAACGGTAACTGACATGTAGAGGAGAAATTCTGAAGACTTGATTTTTTGAGACCCTACTGGTTCTGGAGCCTTGGGAACCAGTTCACTGGCTCGCCCAGAATTCTCTTAATGGGCAAACACTTATACAGGACACTTCTGCCCATTGACACACATAAAACTCGACCTATTGCTCCCACTAGAGTAGTAAAGATGGCAGACCATTGATACTTCTGTGGCTAGTCAACTTGTGCACTCTCAGCTAACAAAATTTTGTTATCTGTTCTATTGATCTAAGTCATGAAGCCAGGAACTACAAATACACACTACTCTTTATTGTGAAGGGAATACTATCAAGTTGAAGGATTAAGAATAGCTTCACAAGATTGTCTAGCAACCTGAAAAGTCACATTGCTACTTGCCTCCTATCCTATCTTTTCTGAAGATTTACTTTCGGTCCAAGAGTTCACTTTAAAATTATCTACCAAAAATCTTGGACACATGGTCTTTTTTCATTGTTTTTTATTTCTGTATGCTAAATGGCAGTATCTGCAAAACTTATGAAGATGTAGATACTACATAGGGCTAGGCATAGTTCAGTGACCATGAAGTCAAAAGAAGTGACAATCTCTCACAGGGAAATAAATCCTCAAGCTCAACAGTTTAAACAAATGGTTTAAGCAAAATAAAGATGACTCCCATTAACTTCATGCTGAATGAGTGATGTAGAATTGTCATCTATGAACTCAATTTAGTTTGGCCCTTTCAGGCATTACTGGTGGTCTAAGTTACCAAATTGCTTTTCAGAAATTATAAGAACCACAAACCATCCTTTGACCCATTTCAGTCTCCTAAATGGAAGAGGTAGGGTTGGAGAAAAGCAGTAAAACTGTGTGTATTGAGGCAATAAGATTGGTCAGACTAAACCATGGCACTAACTAGATTTGCCTAAAACATAGAATAAGTGACTAATGTAACATAATAACATAATAAAATAACTCTCCAGTAGTGATAACACATGTGTGATTTGATAGTTGTGGGAGAACCCAATGAAATGAGCAAAATACTTAATGATTATACTGGAATTGGAATTACTGAACCCATTTCTCAATTTTGAAAATGTAGTTCTAAGATTTGGACTGACTTAGACTGTCTGACAGTACCATCAAAACGGACACTAATATCCCTGGGGACACAGGCCATGAATGGCATTCTCACACAGGTCTGAGATTTGTTCAGAAAAATGATTGCTTGCTGTGAGCTAGAAGATGGATTTCATTGTGAGGCCAAACTGTCAACAAATAGTCACTAGTCTATAGCTGGGGGTCCTTGTCAGCTCCAGCATCTTATCCCCAAAGGGAGAGCACCTGACAGCCATATCCCTTCTCGGGTTGGATGTCTAACCTTCATCTTTGATATACCTATACCTGGGTATGTAAGTCTAAATTACTTCTTGTGAGTTGTAGCTATTACTCAACTTTACATGGCAGCAAATGTGTTGAGAATCCCTGGACCATGGTCCTGAAGTTCTTATCTTCTCTAATGGTGTATTCATAAGTTGTGTCCAGGCTTATATTTGTTTTTTGACCAGAGGGGGTTATGTGTGTGTGTCTGCAGTAGGCCCTGAGGGAATTGAGATTATAATTCTGTTATAATCCACTGAAATCACCCTGGTAGGGTACCTGGTGCCAAATTTGGGTGCTCCTGGTCTCCCTGCAGAAAACACAGTGAAAAGGAGTATGCATCCTTGAAAGAAGTCATACCTCTGTTTCTAGTATGTACTTTGGTTACTAGTTTTGGATTGCTAAGCCAGGGTGGGGGTAGAGGGAGTGACTTCATGAGCTTGCCATAAACGTGGTAAATGAGTGTCCCAGTTTCCCTGGGAAGAAGACACTTTCACTGCTGAGCATCTCTGGCAAACCAAAACTAGTTGGGTACCCTAAATAAAGCACAGCTACAGAAGATGCATGTTGCCTGAAGATAAACATTTGCTTAAATGTCTCAATTTGACTTGCACAAGTAAGCTGTTAGATTTCATCAAAGACCTATGGTACAAATTACCAAATGTGGGCACTGCCAACTAGGATTCTTTCTTGGCATCCCTGGCCGACTAGCAAGTGCTCTGGACTTGCTTGGTATCAGATGTCTTAGTGCCTCCAGATGCTTTCTGTAACTGGGGCTGGTGTTATCAACGGACAAGGAGAAGACCTGTGAATGAACACGGCTCAGGTATATTGAGGAATCGAGCTCAGAATGTGCAAGTGTGTCACAGGTGACTGGGGCCAGGACAATTTCAGAGGCCTGAGGTGGGATAAGGAGTTCCTTAGTAAGCAGAACTTTAAAAATCAAAGTAAGTAGAAGGCCAAAAAAACCAACGTCCATATGCTACGATAAGGAACCAAATTCTGGAAAAGACAGAGATGACTTATTGGGATGGCAGAACTTTGAGGATTTGGATGATAAAGTATCAAGTATTGGCTATTGAGCTGACTCTCTGGAACACTGTAAAGTTTCCACGGGCTCGAGGGTTTGTAATGGATTTGTCTAGCTGGTTTAATGTAGGATTGAGGGATCAAGATAAGAACGGGAATTTCCAGATGCCAGCCTTGACTGTCACAGGGGAATGAAGTTCAGGCTCCCTCTTTGCACATAAGCAAAGCAAGTTTTTGCAGTCCCAAGTTAGCTCCCCAACAAGGATAGCAAAAGAGCTATCAGGATAAGTAGAGCTTTTCCTACAGCCTTAAAAGTTGGCAAGAACCCACAGAACTTTTCTAGTCTGAAGATTATAGATCACCACTCCTTGTACTTAACTCTCCACCACTGCAGGGTAACCCTATGTACAACATGTGAGTTTGAACTGTGGAAGGAGGCATATGTAGTAGGAAATCCAGGGCTTAATACTTAGAGTTGAAGCCAGTCAGATTTTGAGTGATGGAAATGGTATAAGATAGGTTATCTTTCTTGGATAGAGTAGTTGATCCCAGTATCAACCATAGAAACTCATTGTTATAGCTATTATTCACATGAGCACTTGAACCAAAAGGTGATAGTCCTCTAACTCCAAATATTCTAAGCAGAACTGTGAGTACTACAGTAATCATGGCTGATTGACTTTGTTTTGGCAAGTAAATGTAGTTTCAAATGTACTATATTTGAGGCACAGTCTATTTTGGCAGAATTATGATCAGATTGTAGGATGGAATAGAGGGGCAGTAGATATTTGTTCAGATTAGGTTCACTTAATCTAAGAAGGTAAAATAAGGGACTCTCAACTTTTTAAAATGAGTCAAACAGACCCCTGAAGCATAATATAGTCCTACTATCTGTAAAGCCTTATGTCCAAAGGCAACAAGGAATATGTTCAACATCTAAACACTAATTTTATGTGGCCTCCATGTTAAAGGATTCCTACTACAAGAATAGGTCTCATTTTGGGGGTGAGATTAAAGTCAACAAAGCAGACCCCTCCTTTCAGGATTATTTGGAATTGGTCTAGGGGATCATCCCAAAGTACTTACCCTGTGTCTTCACCTGTTTGCATAGTCTAACATAATCCCTATTGTGGAGCATAAAGCACTTGGTTTTTGGAGCCTATATCCCCTATGGGGATTTAACTCAGCACTGCTCAGGTAACATTCAGTCCACTGCTCCTACAACAATGTACCCGGGGAGTGAGGTAACAACTTCTGTGAAGCTGTCTCATCAGTCCATTGTTGGAAATATCTGTTGCTTCTAGACATACTGTTACTAGGAAGTCAGATGTCAAGGTAAACTAAAACTCAAATGGCATCCAAGCTCTATCAGGCTCTCCCTGCTGGGAACAAAGGGCATCATCAAACCTGGGCAGGTCCTCAGAGCCGGTTAGAGTCAGTGGCCCAAAATAATGCAGTCTAAAACAAGGGTGACGCTGAAGGGAAGAACTGATGTTGGCTATGAGATTCAGAATAGAAGGGTTTCAGGCCCTATAAAGGCAGAAGCAAAGATCAAAAATGAGAAGAATAAGAATAAGACAGAATGCTATTCAACTTAACCTCAGTGGCCACACTGTGCTGGCAAAGGGATGTTGAAAGGCTCCTACTCAGAGCTGGATCAATATTCGGAGATAAGAATGTATCTTTGTAAGGTATGAAATTCTATATATGTACCATATTGAGCTAGTGAATCATTCTTCAAACCTTCTATATCTTGGATTTCTTGATCTTTCAAGGAAGTTAAGTTTCTAGGAATTCTCACTTCAAAACCTAAGCAGAGAGAGAAACAGACTCCCCTCTGAGTGGGGAGCACAATGCAGGGCTCAATCCCAGAACCCTGGGATCCTGACATCAGCAGAAGGGAGATACTTAACCAAGTGAACCACCCAGGCGCCACTGGCATATTGATTCTTTTAAATAAAAGTCGCTGAAGAGAGGGCTGGTAGAGGAAGGGTGCTCAGACCCTCCTCCATCACCCTGGAAGCAGGAAATAAATCTCCCAAATGAAAAGTACCCTCCCCATATCAGGAGGTGGAGAGACATCCCCATCCCCAGACTGGGAAATTTAAAGCAAAGTAGGCTGTAGAAACAACCCTGGTTACTTTTACTAATGTACCACTCCCCCCAAATGCCAAAGAGAATTCTTTACTAATTGAGCCTCCTCAAGTTACGTTTTTCTTTCACCTGTGACTTCCTCACAGGTATATTGTCTTTGTCTAAGAAGTATACAAACCTCCTGCTGTGATCCTTTCTTTGGTCTCAATTCTATTATTGGACTTCCCTGTGCATGTAATAAAACTCTGGCTTTTTCTCCTGTGGGGGGAGGGGAAGAGAACAAAGCATAGGTAGACTTGACTTACAATCTACTTAAACGCATCTAAAATCATTACCATTTTTTGTCACAGCTTTTACTGTATCTGGTTTTTTGCATTACTCAATTTCTTACTACTGTATGAGTACTTGGCATATATTAGTACTTGGCAGTTAGTTTTGGCTACTTCTGTTATTTCATCTTTCCTACTATAAGTTATGTTTTTAAATAAAATGGATAAAGCCTATGGCATAAGAAATGTCATTCTGTATCTGAAACCTTTACATCTTTCATACTTAATCCTTTCTTACATCAGTTTGTTACTGCTTCCTCTTGTGTACCATTTCACATTCCTTCTGCCTCACCTCTGATCCAGCTATGGTTCCTAATATAACTGATAGTACCTTAATTCAGTCTCCTACCAGTTACTTCTTAATTTCTGCCTCGGAGCTTTTCTCTAATTTGGAGGCATAGGATGTTCAGAATCCACGGAGTATTCATGCCAAGCAAACTGGTAGTATGGGGGTACTTAGCATTTGGAGGCAATCCTTGGCAGATGGAAGCTGGGATCCAGTGGATAAATGCATCTCTTTATCTTCAGTCCTGGGATGGATTCCATAAGTCTTCTCAAGTAAAATTGTTGGAGAAGCAAACATTTGCTGGTATTGGTGGCCAACTTAATGCAAACTTCTTTTGGCCTCCCCCTATCTTTACTCTTAAATCATTCCCTGATCATGTCCCTAAGTAAACCATTGGTACAAAAGATTTTTCTGGTTTTCCTGAATCTGAAACAATAGTAGCTTGATCAACTTTCTCTCCAGTCATCTTCTACTAGTTTTTGAAACCTCTACTTATTCTAGTGGGGTTCCTTTTCCATTCTTCATGGTTCTGTCTAATCCTGTGTTTACCTTAATAGCTTCCTGGTAGATCTTCAGGAATCAACTCTAAGTCCTGGTGTGAGAAAAGTAGAGAGAAGGGGTAAATGATATTCATGGAATAGTCCTTGGGATAGGGTTGTAGGTGTATTGCTGTTGAGTGGCACCTAGTTCTTAAATTATCAGGCTCAAATGCCATTATGGAGCCAACATGCCACATTAGGTTTCTTTGAGTTCAAAATACTTCTAGTCCAATAAACTGGGAGGGAAGAAAGGGGTTAGGAGACGTACTTTCAGTGGAAGGACCACCAAATTGTATCCAACTCTTCCATCTTAACCATCATCTAGCCATGCATCTATATCTAACTGCAAGAAAGATATGGAAAAGCAGTCTCTAGTTGTGTTTCCATGTGCCTAGAGAGAACCTGTTACCAATGAAGGGAAGAACATTGAGGGGATAACTGGCAGATTCCATTGCCTTGATCCTAACTTCAAGACTGTCTTGCCCTTTGAGCGGGGGGGAGAGTATTAATTTGCTTAAACTCTTCTAATGTATGACTCAGCCTGAGATGCATGAGATGGAAACAAGGAGTGAATTCAAGACTAGTGCAGAATTCATGCAAATACCACTAAGTGGTCACTGACCTGGGTCTGAAGCTGAGAGCAAGGACTCCTGTTTTGATCTGTGTTCCTTAAAATGCTTTTCAGTCTGACTAGGATGCCAAAGATGTAACTTGCTTGCTGGCTCTACTTGTAAATCTGGGTCTATGCTTAGCCCATTTGTCTAGTAAGTTCTTAGCATCTGCCAGGTTTTAGGACTTCCACAAGCATGGAGGACAAGTTCAAATATTGCTAATAACTGTTCTACCATTATTTAATATCTGATTCATGCTGATGAGGGTAGAGTAAAGCTTGTCTTTATGATCCAAGATGGCCAATTCTCTAGAGACGACACATTGACAAGAACTATGACACTCACAATTGTTTGTTCAAGGGATGCAATCTACAAATGCATCTTAAGGATGGAAAGTCTTATAAGGAAAGCCTAACTCTAACAGCAGTACCCCACCCCTCTGAAGCAAAAACCTAACTCAATCACAAACTTGTTTAAATCCTGTTAGAGAAATGATAGTCTTCTTAGAAAGAATGTCCCAGCTCTCAACTGATTTTTTTTTAATTTAAATTCAGTCACAGAACTATACTTTGAATCTTTCCTCATTCATTTATAGTAATATAAACAGACCCACTAAAATGCTGTGATTGGGACTTAACATTTTTTTTAAGATTTTATTTATTTCACAGAGATAGAGATCACATGTCTGCAGAGAGGCAGGCAGAGAGAGAGAGGGAAGCAGGCTCCCTGCTGAGCAGAGAGCCCAATGCAGGACTTGATCCCAGGACCCTGAGATCATGACCTGAGCCGAAGGCAGAGGCTTAACCCACTGAGCCACCCAGGCACCCCCTTACTTAACATTTTTGAAAGGTGGTACAAGTGTCTTCATTGTGGACTTGATTTAAATTTGCTTCTGACATTACTAGGACACCTTCTGAGTAGGCCAACTGCCCTCTTACTTCCCTGAGTCTTGGAATACTAAAAGAAGCAGAGATGTTTGTCATTTTGTTTATTTTATTAGTCACCATACAGTGTGTTGTTAGTAAGAAGCAGAGATTTTTTTAATAAACCTAAAAATATTGGGGCGCCTGGGTGGCTCAGAGGGTTAAAGTCTCTGCCTTTGGCTCAAGTCATGATCCCAGGGTCCTGGGATCGAGCCCCACATCAGGCTCTCTCCTTGGTGGAGAGCCTGCTTCCTCCTCTCTCTCTGCCTGCCTCTCTGCCTACTTGTGATCTCTCTGTTGAATAAATAAAATCTTAAAAAAAAAACCTACAAAATATTACTTCAGAATGGTCAGCAGGATATGCTGCAGTCTCTTGCTAAAAAGTCCAGTGATGACTGATACTCCCCTTCCTCCTACTACCTCTTTCCTTCATCTGCCTGTACTTCTGCTGATCTGGGTTACTTGCCTATTGAAAATCCAAGACCTCGCTGTTCCAATAGGACTGAGGCCCTAGTTAATAAGTCATTACCATGCTATTGTTGAAATTACTTACCCAGTTACCTAAAACATGGGAACACCAAGAAGCCTCTCATGTTTCCAGACACATTTCTTAAATCCCTGTTATGTGGCAAGAGACTTATCTTAACATAGTAGTAGCCAGCTATTCCTGCTAATAAACTACGTTCTTTACTTGCTGATCTAGGAGTTCAGATTCAGTAGACCCTTTACTGTGTTCTGACAGAGGCATTCTACTTTCCCTCCTCGATAACCAGACAGCAAGTCCAACAGCACTTAAAGGTCTATGGAAAAGCATTAATTTCAAGTGGGCCTAAGATGATAAAGTGGTGATGCTCCTTCTATCCCTTGCTTCCAAGACACATGTTCTCTAGCTAGTGGGAAGAAGACGCCATATAATAGCTATTGGCTTGAAATATCTCTTCTTAAAGACTGTGCCCAAGTACTGAAGAATTTTATGTCCCGGTTGGTTTATGTCTTAGCCATACCTTCAAAAAGCCATTCTAACATCTTATTGGGCTTTCAGTTTCCAGGTCCTCTGGTAGGACCAAAAATTGTTGTCATATTCCCATTGTCTATCTACTTATAGAATGGATTTCTTAGTTTGAGACCTGTTATATAAATAAGGTATAGTGAGCCCTTGGGTACAGCTGCTGGCCAAGATACTGAACAGGAGAAGCCAGCTCATACCAAGAATTTTTAAAAATGCATATTTCCATTAAGGATTAATCACTGCTCCTTCTAGGCTCAATGGGATCCAATATCCAAAGTGACCCCAAGTGACTGGTCTACCTCAAGAGAGAGTGAACTTCTCTACATAGCACCATCAAGATGTAAGCATATGCAGCTTACAGGTTAGATATTCAGCAGTGGCAATAACTAGATAAATTTTGTTGAGAGGGAGCTCATGCTGTTGGGCCCATGCAATAATTTCCTTTCTTGTCACCATGAATACTTCACTGGTTCAGGAAGCACTAGAGTGACTAAGGACAGAAGCTGGTTGACTTCAAATAAACAAGTTAATCATTTTATCTTGTTCAGTATCTTTCAATGTCTTAATGAACATTGACGTTAGACACTCAAATCATTCTACTGATAAAATGACATGCCCCTTCCTCAGAATTTTATAGTCATTCTTCCATTCTCATTTCTTCCAGACACCTGACCAAACAACAAAACCACTTGCCTAGAAGTCCCTGAATATCCTTGCCTCGGGCCACTGTCTTTCCAATACAGGGTTAGATATGTAGGATTACCTTGAAGATATTGCAGGTAAGGTTCCATGCCTCTGCAATAAAGTGAGTCAAATGAATTTTTTTTGGTTTCCCAGTACATATATGCTGTCCACACATTCAGTCTACTAAGTGTACATACCTTATCTGTGCTTTCGAGGAGTCATAATTTTGCTGGGGGAAGGTTTTGCTTGATGGTTGCTGACTGATCAGGATAATGGTTGCTGAAGGTTGAGGTGGCTATGGGAACTAAGACAATGAAGCTTGCCGTGTTAGCTGTCTTTCATGAATGATTTCTCTGCAGCATATAATGACCTACGTTGGCACTTTACTCACACTAGAACTTTCAGAATTGGAGTCAATCTTTTCAAAACTTGCCACTATTTATCAACTAACTTTATGTAATATTCTAAATCCTTTATTACTTCAAACTTCACAGCGTCTTCCCCAGGAATAGATTCCATCTCATTTTCTTTCCTTTTTTTTCCCCCCAAACTTCTCTGTTAAAGTTTGATCATGAGACTGCAGCAATTCAGCCACCTGTTCAGACTCTTGTAGTTCTCTCGATCCTTCCATCACATCTGAAGTTATCTTCACTGAAGTCTTAAACTTTTGTTATCCATGAGGGTTAAAATCCACTTCTCCCAAGCTCCTATTAATGTTTTGACAATTTCCTTTGAATCACAAATGTTCCATCTAGGATAGCCATCTTTCCAGAAGGTTTCTCTTGAGAGGCATCACGATCCATGGCACTTATAGCCTTATGAGATGTATTTCTTAAACAGTAAGACTTGAAAATCAATCACTTTTTTGATCCATGGACTGCAGAATAGATATTGTGTTAATAGGCAAGAAAACACTAATCCCCTTGAACATCTCCATCAGAGCTTGTTGGAGATCAGGCACGTTGTTAACAAGCAGTAATATTTTGAAAGGACTCTTTCCCTTTAGCAATAGTTCTCAGTGGGTTTAAAAATTCAGTAAACCATGTTGTAAACAGATGTGCTGTTCTAGGCTCTGTTTCATTTATAGAGCATAGGAAGAGTAGAGTTAGCGTAATTCTTAAGGGCCCTGGGATTTTCAGAATGGTAAATGAATTTGAAGCCGGTGGTCAAGTCATTGGCTGCATCAGCCCCTAACCATGTGGTAGGTATTAGAGGGCACGGACTGCATGGAGCACTGGGTGTGGTACAAAAACAATGAATACTGTTATGCTGAAAATAAATTAAAAAAAAGATTTAAAAAAATCATTACCATAAAAAAAAAGAGTCAATCTGGTGGGTATTGTGGAGGGTACATATTGCATGGAGCACTGGGTGTGGTGCATAAACAATGAATTCTGGAACACTGAAAATAAATTAAAAAAATAAAAATTAAAAAGTTAATCTGTCTCTTTGAAGCTGAAACCATATCTGGCTTGACTTCTCTAGCTATAAAAGTCCTAGATGTCTTCTAACAGAAGGCAGATTTTCTACATTGAAAGTCTATTTAGTGTAGTAACTTCCTTAATTATCCTAGATCTTGATAATTGCTGCAGCTTCTACATCAGCACTTGCTGCTTCATCTTGCATGGTTTCTAAAGCCTTATGAACCAACTTCTAGGTTCACCTCTAAAGCTACCTTCCTCACCTTTCAGCCTTCATAGAATTGTTGGGGTCTTGTTCTGGATTAAGCTTAAGACTGAGATTTTAAGGGAATGCTGTAGCTGGTTTGATCTCTATCCAGACCACTGAAACTTCCTCCGTATCAGCAATAAGGCTGTTTTGCTTATTTGTGTTCACTGGAGTTGCACCTTTTTTTTTTTTTTATGTTGTTAGTCGCCATACAGCAAACACATTAACTTTTGATGTAGTATTCCATGATTCATTTTTGCATATAACACCCTGTGCTCCATGCAATTCATGCCTTGTACTTTTTAAATTTAATTTTATTTTTTCAGTGTTCCAAGATTCATTGTTGATGCACCACACCCAGTGCTCCATGCAATGTGTGCCCTCCTTAATACACACCACCAGGCTAACCTAACTCCCACCCCTCTCCCCTCCAAAACCCTCAACTTGTCTCTGAGTCCAGTATCTCATGGTTTGTCTCCCCCCTCTGATTCCCCCAATTCACTTTCCTTTCCTTCTCCTGATTTCCTCCATGTTATTCCTTATGCTCCATAAGCAAGCGAAACCATATAACTGACTCTCTCTGGTTGACTTATTTCATTCAGCATAATCTCCTCCAGAACTTCATTTTGCTTCATTTAGATGCAAGATGCCTAACTTTTCCCTGTTCTAGCTTCTAAGCTTAATCTTGGGTAGATTTTGACTTAAAGTGAGACATGTGCCTCTTTCACTTCAATACTTAAGAGGCCACTATTGGGTTATTAACTGGCCTAATCTAATTCTGTATTTCTGGGAATAAGAGGGGGAGACCTAAGAGGCCAGTTGAAGTCTCATGGGCATGGTTCATGCCACTCCATAACAATTACAATGATAACATTGAAGACTATCAATAACAGATCACCATAACTGAGGTAATATTTCAAACATTTTCACTATAAGAACTACAAAATGTAACACTCCTAGAATAGTAATATTTGGGGGGAGGGGAATGGCATCAACAGACTTGGTTGACACAAGGTTACCACAAAACTTCAATTTAAAAAAGCTATGAAGCACAATAAAGTGGTGTAATATAATGGTATATGTCTATATTTTCCAAATCTATGTCCACTAAGCGGCTTTCCCCTTATCAGTGTTTTTTCAGACTATACCCTAGCACAGCTATAATACAACAGTGGACATTCTACTAGCACCTTCATTGAGCTTTGAACTGGAGCCACTTTTTTTTTTTTTCCTCCTGTTCGTTGATTGTAAGAAACTACTCCCCATGAGGTAATGTGTGAAATTGGGGTAAGAGATGATACTAGGTCTGGACACATGCTTATGTAACTTGTGCCTTCAAGACTTCACATCCCACCTGAATGTACTATGTCCATTTTTAAAATGTTTGACTTTGCCCACCCAACCTTTTGATTTGGTGGGTCTCTATATTAGCTCATGATGGCAAGTACCCAGTCACTTAGAAGTCCCAAAGGTTAGACCCCTTAGTCTTCTAGGGCCCTGCAGTATGTCAGGAGCTAGTCTATGACTAAATGGTTCCATGCTGCAATTAAAATGGTTTTGTTTCACAAGTCTTAGGGCTTTCAAACTATGGCTTGCTAGACATTCCCTATTGGTGTTTGTACCAAAGCTATCCCTTATTGGAATTGGTTGGGTTCTATAGGTCAAGTGGCAGAACTTCCTTACAGGGCCATCTATCTTTGGGCCCATTTGAAACTTGTTTTGTTTTGGGTTTTTTTTTTTTTTTCCTATTGGAACTTACACCTTCAGCATAACCTGACAAATATATTGGAACAATGTTCCCAAGTGTCATATGCTGCTTCCATTTTAAAACTGCCCCCCCCCAAAAAAACCCCAGCAAATTTTGTCACTTTCTCTGGCAGTAGGGGGCACAAGGTCTGATACTGTGTCCTTTATCTCCAGTGTCCTGGTATATATCAGATGACTGGAATCTTAAAATCCTCACTTTGGGAACACTCTGGGTGGGGTTTCTCTTGACACCTGGCATGTCTTTCTAGGGCAGCCAGGGAACATGCTAGTCCTGTCACCAGGTCTGATTTGCATGGCCTCAACATCGAGGATTAATGTGGTATTTTGTGCTATATCAGGGTGATCAAGATGCTATGACCTTTATAGCCAAAGTGTAGGAAAGTTAAGTCTTTTAAGGCTTTGGAATTGTACTGTTTGACCTCCTCATACAAGTGTAAACTGCCTCAAATCATCTCATGGGAATTGAGAACCTTTCTGCCATGCTCCTAGAGCATATCAGGTGTGTGTCATATTGGTATTTTCAAAGATGCCACATCTAACAAAGCAGCTGCAGTTGGGGATCACATGGAGAACTAACCTTTATCAATATCTGCCATGATGCATCTTGTTTATATAAAGACCATAAATAAGATGCAGTGCTAGTGATCCCCATCTTGAGTCTTTGTTATTACGGTGTCATCCCAGAATTCAGTATTGCTTAGAATCAGTATGTTGGAAAGAACAATTCCAAGCCCTTGAGACTGTTCTTCTCCATAGCTCTATACCCCAGGCTAAGGAACAAATTGAGTTATTCTAGATTCAGGTCCATTCATCCTAAGTATGCATGCCTACACTCAGGAAATACTTCATAAGTTGAAGTTATAGCTTTGGAACCATTGGACTATGTGAGACTGACCTGAGTTACAACTCTTACCTGGCATCTACTTTGAAGGAACATGGCAACATTTCAAATCTCTTGGTCTGAGTTTTAGCTCTGATGTTAAGTAGCCTCTTGTGTACAACTTTGGTAAATAGCCTTGACAAAGGATTAAAATAGTTATGGCATACTTACACCATTCTGGAGACACCCTTTGGTGAGATTCAATTTATTACCTTCAAGTAGTGGGGTCTAGGTTTGAGGACTAGATCTGGCAACTGGGTGAAGAATCATGATTTATACTTCTCTGGTTAATACTATCCTTCCCAGCTCTCGGGACTCTCACTGCCCCCAATCTACAAGTCAAATACTCCAGTCATTTGCACATATTCCTTGCATGTTAGGAAATTATTGTATACTAGCCATGATCAGAAGTCCCTGCAAGCCACAATACACTGGTGGCTATGCCAGGCTTTCTGCTCTTCAGAATAATTTCTTTGCCTCTAAAGGCTACATGCCAATTCTGGTTGCTATAACCATCTATACTAGGGAGCTCTGTTTCAGAGCAACTTCTATCTCCTTTCTGGCCTGCAGAGGACAAACAGTCCACACTAAGCTTATAAACAATTACTGTCCTCTTTAATGTATTCTGTATTGTCCTAGTGAAGGGTATGTCGTCTGAGCCTACTAGAGGGAATGCAATCAGCTGGTGGGTATATTACATATATAAGTGTACATAATATATATATAATATAAGACTAACGCTGCTGAACATCTAAGCCTTGACACTATAGTCAGTTCTGGAACTTCCACCTTATTTGTAAAGGTCATTATGATGAAGCTTCGAGAAAAAATCTCAGCATCAGACCTGTTTTGGGTGTCATTTTTAGGATATTAAATCCTATACAATAGTGGTATGTCATTCTATCTGGCTTTTTAATCAGCCCACACCCTTTCTAACACCCTCAATATCTACTTTCCAATTCCTGTTGACACATAGTAGGTAATAGAAATATTTCAGTGAATGTTTATTTCTTCCTAAAGAAAGATTATTTTCCTCTTCAGGAAGCCCTAGTTATCTGCCTTGATGAATTGAGAAAAGGTGAGGAATGAGTTTGATGACAAGCATTATCTTGTGTCTTTTTTTTCGTTGTTTGTTTTTTTAGTGTTATGTAAACAATGAATCTTGTATCTGTTTCAGGTGATATCTTAGCATGATCTCCAGGAAATGGGCAGTGGATCTCCACTTGCAGGTGAAAGGGTCTGCCATCCTGGAGGTTTCAGAGAAATCTGATTCAATATTCTTGGGCCCATCTACTTAGGATAACTCGGACCCAGGTCTGAGTCCTATTCCTCCCTTATTGGGTCTTTGGCTTTAGTACAGGGGACCTGCCAGTAATGTACATCTAATCTTTTGCATCTTTGCTATTCTTCAAGCCCAGAATCAAATTATTATAGCCCTTCAGTGTAGGATACAATGCCCTCTTTTTAGGTTACCATAGAGGCCCTGGCTGTCATCACACACCCTAAGTTTAGTTGACAGCTAGGAGTCTGTCCTTTTTTCCCTTCAGATTTCTAAAGCAATTAGCAAGTACCAGCCAACGCTTCAACTATTACCATTGTTCCCATACTGTAGAAGTGCCAGAACTGTTGCAAACCCCAAATGTTTCCCCTTTATTCTGTCTTATCCAAATACACCAGAGGTGAGTCTCAACTGTGATAATGTATCATGCTGGCAGCTATCACCAGCCCACTTACCAACTTTCCAGTTCCAAATTGCTCTCCTAAAAGTTTTCTTTCTAGGGCCTCTTCTGTTTTAGCTCTGCTTCCTTGAAAGCAGAACTCAAGACCAAAAATTCAGTGTAAGTGGTCTACTTGAAAATGAATTCCACAGAATAGGGCTGAAGAAAACAAAGAGTGAAAAGGAAAGCATTGTGGTTTCTATCATGGGCAATGGGAACTTGATGCCACTGAAATCTCCAGAGATGTATAGGATGCCTTGCAGCACTGTCAGCCAGAAGCCTGGAAATCAGGGACCTCTTCTACTTAATGGATTTCTGCATTCCATTGGTAGATGGTTGCTTTCAGGTATTTAGCCTGAAAGCTGTTGGTGGCTCACTGGAAACTGGTCTGGGGCAAGAAGTAGTTTCACCTTAGTCATGTTCCTCGTGTATCAATCTCCACTTTCATGGAACTACAGCTAAAATCAGCAATGGGCAGAGGGTATATGACAACAGATATGTTAAGCTGTATATGCTTCTAGTATTTCAATAAACATTTGAAAAATGTTATGATCTACTTCCAAATTTTATCCTTGTTACTTTTAAATCATCTTAGCATAACCTTGAATTAGAATGTTCTCTTGGCCATGAGTGACATGTAAGCTAGTCACAGAAAAAAATCAATGAGTTTGTTAGAATGCAGTAAACATTGCAATGGAAAGTATTCAAAGCCAAGGATTTTTTTTCCTATCTTAAGTACATAAAAACTAGATAGCTCATCCTGCACCTGCCAGGAAAAGAAGGAACCTACTAGACAACTTGGAGAACGGAAGGACTCTGTGGGCCAATAGCTAAGTGTTGGGAAGGTCATCAAAGACATGCCTGCTAGTTGCCCCATGAGCTGAACCTGGGTCCTCAGACTCCTCACCACCATGGCCATGGAATGTGGGTTTCACTTGCCTTTTCTACCTCAAGAGGCTGTTCCAAGGACCTAGCCTTTAGATAATATGGTGTTGAACACCTGCTTAGTATAAATGACTAAACTCCGTTAAGACTTCTTTATAAATTCTAAGAATTAGAGTGAGGGAATCTATTTGTCTTGCTGCTGTCCAAAACAAGCCTCATGTGAGGTCCCTTTGTTAAAGCTGCCACCTACCAAACTGGAATGTCCTGTCTCTTTAATCTCCCTGCCCTCTGCATATGGGGGAGGTTTCAGATCATATCTAGGAAAATCTCTAGAATTTTGTGAACTGCCATTAAGGTGGAGGATACCCTTCTCTAGGAGGGGATATATTATCTATTAACAGATTAAGGGAGTTTGTTGGCTCCAGAAACTGAGAAGGGGAGAAGCTATGAGCCTGTGTTTCTCCAGTTTTGCTTTTCTGACCACATCTAAATGATTTGTGTGGTTTAAGTTGCAGTAGGAAGGATGCTTCCAACTTAAGGGGGTGAAGAGAATTATCCAATGTGTCCCTTCACAGAACTTTTGTTGGCTCCATGCCTTGGGAAGATGGTGAAAGAGCTAGATGTGAAGAGGCCCCCGGAGACAGGAACTAAGGCAGGAGTTCCCTGCTTTCTACCCTCCTACCCAAGCTGTGAGTGGGGCTGACCCAAGGTGGAGGGGGTAGGGTGAGGAAAGGCTAGAATTGGGGAAAAAATTTTCTGATACCAACCTAGCCACAACTTTCTGCTCCAAGCTCTGCCCACCTGTTCTGTTCTGCCCACAAGACAGTGGCTAGGATCTCAGTAGAGGGGCTGCCCTAGCATAAGTATCCCCATTCAACTGGCCAAGTCCATGCTTATTTGGACCATACTTCTTCCCTCAGCACTTGGTGCTTACTCTTTCAGGAACTTGATGTATTCCTGGGGGCTTGTGGAAAGGCACTACAATTGAGGCACCCCTGTACCCAGGCTCTAAGGTGAGAAGTGCAGCAAAAGGTCTTGGGAACCTCCAATTGCACTTCAGTCTACTGGGGCAGAGGCTGTGGGTGATGAACTTGGATCTACCCCACTGCCTGCTTACCTCCTTACCCACTTTCATAGGGTAAATAAACACTTGTGCATAGACATAAACATTATAAACTTCTTGCACTGGCTATGACCTCTAGGATGGTGTTGGATAGAAATAGTTGTCTTCTAACCTTGGGGAAAACAATATTTCATAATCAAGGATGGCACAATCCACAGGTAACTTTATGAATATTATTTCAGTTAGGTAAGTTGTCTATTTCCCATTTGCTGAATAATTATAATGAATAGATATTAAATTTTGACATGCTTTTTCTGTATCTACTGAGCTATGATTTCTCTCCAGTTAGTGTGATGAATTGATATTTTTCTTTCATGTTAAACTAACTTGGCATTCCTAGGATAAGTTTTACATAGTTATGATAGTTTTATATTTGTTGGATTTAAGTTAAAAGCGTAAGGATCTTTGAAATACTTTGAGGCATCTTGATCTATAGTTTTCTTGTAATACCTTTTTTCAATTTTATCAAGGTTATTCTGGCCTTAAAAACAAGTTGAAATATTCCTTTCTGAGTTTATGTAGAATCACTTCTATGTCTGATACATGCTGAATTTTATAAATTGAGGAAAAGTGATAGTCCAGTTTTTGCAAGAAAGATGTCAAGACTGGATTAACCATGGAAGAAATTTACTGGGGGAAACAACAGTTGTGAGAAAATGGGAAGAATCAATGAGGCTGGAGAACTCAGACTGCAATAGAAGTCTGGCCTCAAGTAAATGGAGAAGGAATGAAGTTTTGGTGGAATGGTCTTAAGCTGCATTGAGTCAAACAAAAGCTGCTTGTCAGGAGTCCCACCTCTCCCAGGAACAGACCATTAGTTGTACCTGAAGATTCTCCCCCTCTGCCATTATCAGTCAATGCCTGGGAGTAGCCATGAGAAGTATAGCCTTGGTACAATGCACTGATATGTTTTAGAGCACAGCAGTGTGGGACATTGTTTAGTCATGCTCCTTGCAGTCAGATTTCAGATGCATCCCCTTGGTTGTCACAGAAGACTACTTGTCACATTTCTCTGCCATGGCCTAGGAGTTGAAGGGCAGACCTAATTGAGTAGTATACTACTACTGCTCTAGATCATCTCTCCCAGACCCCAACCATGGGAGCTGGAGCCAGATGCTTGGGAAGTGAGGTGGACTTGACCACAGCATGTTCTCTAGCATCAGCTTGCAGATGATAACAAAAACAGACTAGGCATACCAGATCTTCTAGATTCTAGTTAGTTGGTATGGTTCCCATGATCAGGGATGGTGTCTTTCTGACTAGCAGCAAGAAAGAGCAAAGATAGTGGTAATCTAGGACAATACTGGAGTCCTCAGTATTGGGTAGGTAGACTTGGGCAATGTTGGCATTGATGGATAAGCCTAATCTGAGGGGCCCACATGTACTTGACATTAGTCATCTGTGACAGCTCCTCCAGCAACAGGCTTGTTAATAATATTCCTGGTATTGAGAAACATGAACTATAGGCAGCTTCTACCATCTGAGATGGTAGGTCTGGTTCATGAAGGTGCCCCACAATTTCTGCCCCCTTAGGTCATGATCTCAGGGTCCTGGGACCAAGCCCATTTTGGGCTCTATACTCAGTGGGAAGTCTCAGGATTCTCCCCCTCTGCCCTTCCTCCAGCTCACATGTATGTGCACCCTAAGATAAATCTTTGGGGTGCCTGGATGGCATGTTGGGCCTCTGGCTCTTGATTTCAGCTCAGGTCCTGACCTCATGATCTCCAGGTCATGAAATCTGGCTCTGCGCTCAGTGTGGAGTCTGTTTATCCCTCTCCCTCCCTCTTTGCCCTCCCCCAAACCCCATGTGTGCTCACTTACTCTCTCCACCTCCCAAATAAAATCCTTAAAGTAAAAAAATGCCATGTGTAGCCCTTACCATCTTGACCGGTCTGGTTGCATTTATGGTTGCAGGGTATTGGAGAATGAGGAACTGTTCTTATTTCCTGGCTTCCTCTGGCATGACCCTGTGTTACCTTTGGTATAGGGTGCCCAAGACTTTTGTACTGCCAGGCACAAGATGTGTTTCAGAATCTTAGTAACAAAGCAGCCATACTCTAAGGCTATGAATTTAAATTTTGACTCTTGTAAAAAATATTAATAACAACTTAGCTATAAGAGTCAGACCAAAGGACAATAGGTCCTTCTTCATGTCCTGGAGGAAGGCTGTCACCTTCAAGGTAGATTACGCACAGGAGTTCCTTTTTCATGTGGACTTTGCTGGTGTAAGTGATGTCCCAGGTGCTAGATTTGTCTTTGAAGTTGTACTGAGAAGTCAGTTTGGTGCACCCTCAGGTTGGAGCTTCTTGGGCTCTCAGTACTTAGCAGCGACAGGGGCAATACTTGTGCCAGATGGTTCAGAGAGGTGTAATCATGGCTGAAACCTGATCCCATTGGTATCTAGCCAAAGTCGATGGCTTTATTGGTGACATCTCAAGGCAAGTCAAGGTTGAAAAGGACTGAATTCTGGGGCCTCTCAGATTATTGCCTACTTGTGGACTAACTTTGTCTTGAAGTTGTGACTAATGGCAAAGTCCTGCCTGACCCATAGCTTAAAGACTTCTCTCAAGTTTGGGAAAGACCTACCACCTTTAGTACTGGTTGTTTGTGGTGTTATGAATGATGTGAGAGATTGTAAGTCTGACCTAGAACTATCCGGGACTTCAGGAACCTAGCAAGCTTCTGAAATGAGCCTGGAGTTAGGGTATGCGGGCTTAGCCACTAGCTCAGTACTCCTTTGTGTCTACATGGCATACAAATCCTTCACATACTACTATGTATCAGGGGCTGAAAGTCCTGTTTTTTCTAGCCCATAAAGTGTCTAAGTTTTCATACTGCTATATCATTTCTACCTTTTGACACAGACTACCATGGCAAAATCCTTAAAAAAAAAACAAAAAACAAAACCAAAAACCACAGTGCAAAAGCAAGAATTTTGTCTAAGGCTGGCTAGGATGGTATTGATGAACCTCAAGTTGGGTGGTTTCCAGTTCCCAAGCAGCCAACTTAGATGGTACATCTATTTTGTTGCTTAACATTACACTCTGTTCTGGGTGGACACCTACAAAACAACCATTTGAACATCTCTGGTTCTGAATCAATAGTAGAAACCAGTTACAGGAAAAAAATTTTTTTTCAGAATCATGAAGATGTTCTACCCTGAGAGATGAAATGCTCTGGATATATTCTGACCTTAAAAAAAAAATCTTAGGGGGCGCCTGGGTGGCTCAGTGGTTAAAGCCTCTGCCTTCAGCTCAGGTCATGATCTCAGGGTCCTGGGATCGAGTCCCGCATCGGGCTCTCTGCTCAGCAGGGAGCCTGCCTCCTCCTCTCTCTCTGCCTGCCTCTCTGCCTACTCGTGATCTGTCTGTCAAATAAATTAAAAAAAAAAAATCTTAGGACAAGAACACCCAGAGAAAGTACATCTTGGTTTTGCTGAAATCCTCTACTTATAATAGAATTAAACTAATGGGAATAGGCAAATGTGCATGTTCCAGAGAACTTTAAGGATGTATTTATACAACAATATTTCTGTATCTTAAGTGATGTACCAATTCTTATCTCCTCCTTTTTATGTCTCTACTTTCTTTTCCTCAGGGGCAAAATTAGCTTGGCCAGGTACTTGTTTAAATGACCGTAGCTTGGTCTGGGGAAGCCAAGAGCAGGGTAGGAGGTGAGGTCTCCTGAGGGAAATAAGAGGTCTGAGAGCCACAGAGACAAGTAGGGACCATAGGGTGAAGGAGCCCCTCCACTGCTGCAATTGACTAGGAACTGTGTCCAGAGGCATTGGAAGTAGAACTTGAGGGTGCCCTTATATCAGTATTAGCCTTCTCAATTCATGTCTATGTTCCAACAGGAGCCTATTGAATAAGTAGTCTGGCTGGATAAGACAATAACCAAACAGATACTTTGCTGTTATAGCTAGAGTTTCTCTCAGTTCAGGTTATGATCATGTGAAGAGGCAGACTTTAGAATTGTTCTTCTGGCCAATGCCCCCTTAACATCTCAGGGATTGGACATGTTCTGGTGGTCAGTTATCAAGAACCTTATTTCCCTCTCATCAAGGAAAAATGACTGTTAGCAAAAATACTCATTCAAGTCCAACTCTTCTGGTCTCTGTAATATCCAGCACAAACACACACCTTTTAGTTCCACTATTTGCATCCATTCTCTACCCACCCTTGCCAAAACCTCCTACAAAATGAAACTTGGAGAAGTCCTCTGCCTTTCCATCTCTGCACCAAGTATCAATTAATCAAATATTTGAAAACTTACTTTGTTTGCTGGGCACATTCCAAGGTACTGGGCATACACCAAATGTGTTGGAAGCACACCAGATGGAATTGGAAGCACCAGAGCTCTATTGGCCTCATGTTTAAGCCAGAGGGTTAGGAAGCCAGAAATATGCAGGCAAAGCCTCCAGACTAACAAGTGTCAGACAATCTTTTTAAAAAGTGTATAGGCTCAGACTACTGCTCAGGATATGGAGGAACAACGAGTCAAATATGTTTCTATTGACCATTTCCCTCACTGAGTACAGATAGCTAGACTTCAGGACCTCTACCATTCTGGGGATTGCTTGGAGAAGGTGGCATCAGTTCAATTACTGTTCTGAATTCCAAAGGTGTTATAGCTGGAGGGCGTCAGATATTACTCCTCGCTGGTGTCCAGTTCTTTTGATAGGAAGCTTGGAGGGCACACCTCTATGGCTGTTACAGTCCAACCCCTATGCCATGTGGATATAGTTTTCTATACATGTTCAAAGAACAGGTCCTCCAGGGTTCTGGTAGGTGTCTTGAACTGAAAGAAAACTTCTTATAAATACTAGTGTGATGAATTTTCCTATTGCTTTAATTGTCCTCAGAAGCACAACTAGTGCTCATTCCTTCACTTCCTGCTATATTCCAATCCTCTCTGCTCTCAGATATCACCTCTGCTGGTCTTCATGATTTACCTAGGTACCTTTTTGGTTTGGGTGCAATTATAAATGGGATTGATTTTCCTTGACTTTTCTGCTTCAATGTTAGTGTATAGAAATGCAACTGACACCTGTGCATCGACTTTTTTTTTTTAATCTTGCCACTTTGCTGAATTCCTCTATCATTCTAGTAACTTCTTGCTGGAGTCTTTTGGGTTTTCTACACAGAATATCCTTCATCTGTGAAGAGTAAAAATTTGACTTCTTTGCCAACGTGGATGCCTTTTATTCTTATCTGATTGCGGAGGCTAAGACTTCTAGTACTATGTTAAATAGTAATGGTGAGAGTGGAAATCCCTGTCGTATTCCTGACCTTTGGGGCAAAGCTGTTTTTCCCCATTGAGGATGAGATTTGCTGTGGGTTTTTCCTATATTGGCTTCTAGGATATTGAGGTATTTTCCCTCTATCCTTATACTACAGAGCCTTTTAATCAAGAAAGGATACTTCACTTTGTCAAATGCTTTTTCTGCATCTATTGAGAGGATCATATGGTTTTTATCCTTTTTATTAATGTGATGTGTCATGTTAATTTGGGAATGTTGAACCAACCTTGCAGCCCAGGGACAAATCTCACTTGGTTGTGATGAATAATCTTTCTAATGTACTGTTGGATCCTACTGGCTAGTATCTTTGAAAATGTTTGCCTCAGTGATCATGAGGGATATTGGTCCATAATTCTCCTTTTTGATTGGGTCTTTTGTCTGGCTTAGGGATCAAGGTAATGCTGGCCTCATAGAAAAAGTTTAGAAGTTTTCCTTCCTTCCTTTATTGGAACAGTTTCAGAAGAGTAGGTATTAATTCTTTAGGTGTTTGTAGGATTCCCCTGGGAAGACATCCAGCCATGGATTCTAACTTATTGGGAGCTTTTTAATTACTGTTTCAATTTCTTTCCTAGTTGTAGGTCTGTTCCAGTTTTCTATTTCTTGTTTTGTTAGTTTGTATCTAGGAATGCATCCATTTCTTCCAGATTGCCTAATGTATTGGCATATAATTACTCATAATATTCTCTTATAATTGTATTTCTTTGTTGTGATCTCTTTTGTTCATAATTATATTTGGGTCCTTCCTCTTTTTCTTTTTGATAAGTCTGGCTAGGGATTTATCTATCTATCTTTCAAAGAACCACCTCCTAATTTTGTTAATCTATTTTTTAAATTAATTAATTTATTTATTTTAACACTTTTAAAATTTACTTTCAGCATAACAGTATTCATTGTTTTTGTACCACACCCAGTGCTCCATGCAATCCATGCCCTCTCTAATACCCACCACCTGGTTCCCCCAACCTCCCATCCCCCCACCTCTTCAAACCCTTCAGATTGTTTTTCAGAGTCCATAGTCTCTCATTGTTCACCTCCCCTTCCATTTTTTAAAAATTTCTATTTCATTGATTTCTGCTCCAGTCGTTATTTCTCCTATTCTGGATTTAAAGTTTATCTGTTCTTTCTCCAGCTCCTTTAGGTATAAAGTTAGGTTGTATAAGATTTATTTCTCGAAAAAAACTTGTATTGCATTTCATACTTCCCTCTTAAGACTGCCTTTGCTGTATCCCAAAGGTTCTGAACTGTCATGTTTTCATTTGTGTCCATATATTCTTTTTAATTCCTTAGTTTCCTGGTTGATCCGATTTTTCTTTTTTTTTTTCTTTTCTTTTCTTTCAGATTTTATTTATTTACCAGAAGGAAAGAACCCAAGCAGGGAGAGTGGCAAACAGAGGGAGAATGAGGCTCCCCACTGAGCAAGAAGTCCGATGCAGTACTTGATCCCAGTACCCTGGGATCATGACCTGAGCCAAAGCCAGACACTCAACCAACTGAGCCACCTAGGCGTCCACCATTCATTTTTTAGTAGGATACGGTTTAACCTCTATGTATTTGTCATCCTTCCCATTTTGTTGTTGTTGTTGTTGTCTTCAAGTTTTAAAGGACTGTAATCTGAAAATATGCATGGAATAATCTCAATCTTTTTGTACTGGTTGAGACCTGATTTGTGACCCAATATGTGATCTCTTCTGGAGAATATTGTTCCTTTCTGGTCTTTGACAAGAGAGACCAAAAGTAACAAAGGATCCCCTTTTGATTCTTGCAGGACTGATTTAGTGTTCACAAATTCCTTTAACTTTTGTCTGTCCTGAAAGCTCTTTATTTCTCCTTCCAGTCTGAATGACAGCCTTGCTGGATAAAATATTCCTGGCTGCATATTTTTCCAATTTAGCACATTGAATATATCATGCCAGCCCTTCCTGGCCTGTCAGGTCTCTGTGGACAGGTCTTCTGCCAGCCTTATGTTTCTACCCTTGTAGGTTAAGGGTACAAGTGTACAAGAACTGTCCTGAATGCTTTCAAGATTTTCTTTCTCTGATTTGCAAGCCTCACTATTATATGTTACCCTAATTTTTTGAGGGAGGGTTCTCTGTACCTCCTGAACTTGAATGCCTGTTTCCTTCCCAGATTAGGGATGTTCTTTGCTATGATTTGTTCAAATAAACATTCTGCCTCTCCTCTCATCTTCTAGGACCCCTGTTATCTAGATATTTCATTTTACAGTATTGTTAATTTCTCAGTCTTCTTTCATGATCCAATAGTTTTTTTTCTCAGCTTCCTTATTTTCCATCATTTTGTCTTTGATATCACTGACTCTTTTCTACCTTATATTATCTTCACTATTAGAGCTTCCATTTGTGACTGCATCTCAGTAATGGCATTTTTAATTTCAGCCTAACTAGATTTTCATTCTTATTTCTATAGTAAAGGATTCTCTAGTGTCTTCTATGCTTTTTTTCAAGCCCAGCTACTAGCTTCTATAACCACTATATTCATTCATTCATTTATTTAAATAAATGTTTTATTTTCAGTGTTCCAAGAGTCATTGTTTATGCACCACACCTACTGTTCCTTGTAATATGTGCCCTCCTTAATATCCACCACCAGGCTCACCCATTCCCCCACCCCCTCCCTTCCAAAACCCTCAGTTTGTTTGAGTCCAGTCTCTCATGGTTCATCTACCCCTCTGATTTCACCCAACTTACTTTTCCTTTCCTTCTCCTAACGTCCTTCATGTTATTCCTTATGTTCCACAAGTAACTGAAACTATGATAATTGACTCTCTGCTTGACTTATTTCACTCGGCATAATCTCCTGTCCCATCCATGTTGATACAAAAGTTGGGTATTCCTCCTTCCTAATGGAGGCATAATATTCCATTGTATATACGGACCATATCTTCTTTATCCATTCATCTGTTGAAGAGCATCTTGACTCTTTCCACAGTTTGGTGATTGTGGTCATTGCTGCTATGAACATTGGGGTAAAAATGGCCCTTCTTTTCAGTACATCTGTATCTTTGGGGTAAATACCCAGTAATGCAGTTGCAGGGTCCTAGGGTAGCTCCATTTTTAATTTCTTAAGGAATCTCCACACTGTTTTCCAAAGTGGCTGCACCAACTTGCATTCCCACCAACAGTGTAGGAGGGTTCCCCTTTCTCCACATCCTCTCCAATACTTGTTGTTTCTTTATCTTATTAATTTTGGCCATTCTTAATGGTATAAGGTGGTATCTCAGTGTGTCTTTTTAAATTTTTATTAATTTCAGTGTTCCAGAATTCATTGTTTAAGCACCACACCCAGTGCTCCATGCAATACATGCCCTACACAATACCCACCACCAGACTCACCCCCCCCCACCCAAAACCCTCAGTTCTTCAGAGTCCACAGTCTCTCATGGTTTGTCTCCCCCTCCAATGTGGTTTTGATTTGAATCTCCCTGATGGCTAATGATGATGAACATTTTTTTCATGTGTTTGTTAGCCATTCATATGTCTTCTTTGGAGAAGTGTTTGTTCATGTCTTCTACCCATTTTTTTTTTTTTTGACATGATTATCATTTCGAGTGTTGAGCTTGCAGAGTTCTTTATAGATCTTGGGTATAAGCCTTCTGTACTGTCATTTGTGAATATCTTCTTCCATTCCATGGGTTGCCTCTTTGTTTTGTTAACTGTTTCCTTTGCCTTACAGAAGCTTTTTATTTTGCTGAAGTCCAAAAGTTCATTTTTGTTTTTGTTTCCTTTGCCTTTGGAGACATATCTTGAAGGAAAGTGCTGTGGGTGATGTTGAAGAGTATGACCATTATTTTAAATTCTAGTTTAGACATTTTTCTTATATCCATATTGATTAAATCCCTGGCAGTGAGTACTTCCTCCTGTTCATTCTTTTGGGGTGAATTTCCCCCATCTAGTCATTGTGTCCAGAAAGGAAAGGAGGAAGGAAAAAGCAAAAAGCAGTAACACTACTTTGGAAAGCATTTCTGGTGTATGCTGTGTACATCCTGCTGTTGTGTTTTGGCTACTTTTTCCCATTGGCCCTTCCTCTAAAGAGTTCCTCCTTTTTCGTAGTGGGGAGTGTTTGGACCTTTAAGTAGGTGTGCTTCGATAAGTCTCTAGGAAAAGTGAGTCCCTGATATGAATATTCTATCATGCCAAATGTATCTGCTGCTTTCTTTGAATGCTGATATTCTGTGACAAGCTATGTCATTTACTTAGATGTTTATGTTCAATTCTTTGGGTATCACAGCCAGAGCAGAGAAGTGTTGCCAGGTGGGAATAAGTAGGCACATCCTGACCTATGGCCTGCACAACTGCTTCAGTTTCTGGAGGAGTGATAGTCTAGCCAGGACCCTTGCCTGGTGTGTCTCAGAGCACCCCATCTCCTGCCCCGCTTCTCAAGGTTGTACCATCTCCAAGAAAATCCAGCTTTAGGATTGCTTCTATCAATAGCCTTAGCCTGCAGGAGAGGTACCACTTTGAAATATGGAACCCCTTTCACAGTACATTGAAGGCCTTGATTAATGATATATCTGTGTCCTCTCACGGAACATCTGGATTTTCTGGTCTTATGCAATTCATTACAGAATGCCCACCTCCCAGAGATTTCTAGTGCTTTCTTCTTTGCTCTGCAATTTCAGAATGATACAGATGGTCAATTCTAAGGAAAGTTAAAATACCTAAGTTACCTAAAACTGAAATTGCCTTATCTCTGGGAGTTCTTACCAGTGTTTAATTACTGTCCTGAGAAAATACTCCTAAGTTTTACATTCTTCTCCTTTGAACAAGCATCCTTAAAATCTAGTCCTATAAATATTCCTTGGGTTTCTGATACTTGCTAACTAGTTCTAATAGCTTCTTGGGGTATAATTGATTTCTTCCTTTATTGAACCCCAGTACGTCCTAATCTCAACTATGTTGAGGTATGCTGAGACTTAATCCTGGTTATTAACCTGGCATTCAGGAAAGGATTCTCCCTATGGGGTAGTCTGTTAGCTTGTGTGGTAGAAGCCTTTGTGGTGTCTTTCTAAATTGGGGAGGAGGAGGCAAGGTCCTAATAGAGGTAGGTCCCTGCTATCGGCCATAAAGGCATTGGTTCAGGGCTGACTAAAGGATCTCAACCTTTAGGCACATCTACTCAGATTTCCCCACCCCATGTTTCACAGTCCCCAGGTTTTTTGAACTAGGGCTCTGACATTGTGACTGACCTGCCTTCACAGAGCATTCAACCATCTTTTTTAAGCTTGGTGACTTTAAGACCCTGAATTTGTTCCTCAGCTGTGTCCACTCTATTGCAGGAGATGAGGGCCTCTTAGAAGCTAGCTACCAGAGAGACCCTCTGGCTCTCACTTGGCCTTAATGAACTCTTCAGTCTCTCATCCTTCAGCAAGGCATCACTACAATGTACTAATTAGCCAATTCCATTTCCCTTGTACTTAAAGACCTGAATCCTTGCACTGGCCAGAGAATCCCCTCCACTCCCCCTTAACAGGAACATTCTCTTGATCATGGTTGGCAAATCAATTGCTAAAAATTTTCACCACCCTGTATCAGGAGCTACTAATGTCACACATCAGTTGGGATTGGGTCCTTCTTGGCTGTCTGGACAGAGGTGATTCAGTCCCCAAACCACTTCTAACTATGTTGAGTCCTCAAGAGAGTAGATGCTGAGCAAAGTTGGAAACAAGACTTACAAGGGAAAATACCTAAGAGAAAAGGAAGAGGAGGCGGGTATCAGGAAGGCAAGCGTTCAGATGGCAATGCTGATCTGACACTGATCAATAGGAAGGATGGAAGATTAGGTAGCAACTCAGACTGCAGTGCCATCCTGAGAGTCTTAATTCCCAAAAGATTTGCTGCAAAGAATACCTATAGAGGAGTTCTTAGAAATGTTCTGGTTACCCTTGCTATGCTCTATCTTGAGTGTGGCCTTAGTTCACACACTGTGGTGGGTCTTGCAGGTGCTACAGATGGAGGCTGTTGGCTAGTGCATTCCCTGACGATCTGACAGCATACTTCTGCCTGAACATCAGTCGAGGCAGATGAAGTCCACAGGAACATCAGTCTAGGCAGATGTGTTCTCATGGGAGAGATGGATAAGATTTAAACAAGCTATTTTTAATTAGTGATAAATTCTATAAAGTTAAAGATGGGGTCTGGAAGGAATTGTAAAGACAAAGAGTGGTCAGGAATCTTTCAGAGAGGACATTAACATTTGCTCCTCTTTTAAATTTTTGGGTTTTAGAATGTAAGGACTTTAACAGAGATCACTTGAGATGGAGGGCATGCCAAATAAGAGTCCTGGAGCATAAGTAGCTAGGAATGCTTGAAGGACCAAAAGGAAGTCATGTGGCTAATATTTAATGAGCAGAGGGGAGAGGCAGTGAAAAGGAGGGACTATATCATGAAGAACCTCAAGTCCATTGTAAAGAATGTAGGTTTCATTCTATAACAAATGGAAAGCCATGAGGAAAGTTTCAAGCAGTGAAGCATGGAGCAACATGAATCCCTTTTTAAATCCTCAATCACTCTCCCTCCACTCTTGGTCCCTATAATCTGCTCATAGAGGAGCAGAAAAAATGTTGCTAGGGCTAAGGTGGGATGGTAGAAATTAAAAAGTTGGATAGATCCAGAGTGTATTTTAGATTTATAAATATATATTTCTATCTAGAAATGAAGTGAACAGTGCCCGCTGTTAGGTATAGAGAATGAAGGTGAAGGAGAAGGATTCCTAGCTTTCTGTCTCCCTGAGTAGATTTTAGTGCCACCAATAAGATGGGAAGGACTAGAATAAAGTTTGGAGTAAATCCAAATTTTTTTGCCCGCTTAACTTGAGATGCCTATTATGGTGCCCATGTAGAAATGTCATGTAGATGCTTGGATGAATCAGGAGCTTAAAAGTATTCAAAGCAAGAAATTCTAAGTTGTATCTATTGTTCTCTATGGCTATGTGGGAGGACAGTCTTGGAGCTGCTGATTTTACTACATATCCTCAGAAATTTGACCCAGTAGAAGTTCTTGAGAATAGCAGGTGGCAATTACATGCTTTATAATCAACTTTAGGGAGCTGTCAGTCATTAGCCAAATGTCTGGCATTGCTTTATGAATTTGAAGCAATGGCAGTAAAGGCATCCCAGAGAGGCAAGAGGGGAATGCTCAAGGCTAAAGGTATACACAAACTCCTCAGAACATTAGTACCAAGATATGCATATCAAGGTGTGTCCTAGTTCCCACTGGACTTGGTATTTCTCTTAGTGTTTCAGAACCAAAAGACTAGTGATTTCAGCAAAGTGAAAACTAGCTTGGTCATCAACGATTTCTTTCATAATGGCTACAGAGCTAGACTTCAGGGCTTAAACCAGAAGGTTTAAGCAAACAGAGTAGGTTGCAGGTACCAAAACATGGAGAGCCTAGGAGTATTCCTTTAAGGAAGAACTATCCTGAGTGTTAGGTAGAAAATCAGAGGTTCAGGAAATGGTCCATGGCCAGACTAGAAGATGATTTGAATTAAAAGACAGAATAACTCAATTTTCCTCTTGTGCCTCTCCTCCTTTATGAAAATGGCTGTGTTGAAGACTCACCTCCCCAGTGACAGCCACACAATCTGCTAAACAACTTGAAAGGGCATGTGTGACTTGGGAGTTTGAGATCAAGATAAGAGGGTATGTCCTTTAAGAATCAGTGTCAAATACTTTCATTTCTGGTCTAGAACAAGGACAACGACCAAAGCATCCTGGAAATATTCACATCCAGAGTTGACTTCATGTCCACTACTATGCATCTAGGTACAGTTAACAAGTAGAGAAGTCAGTGAAATAGGTGAATTAGAGGCTTTGAGTGAAGGATAAGTTAATGGCACTGATAATCAGTGATAAGCAACAAGTTGCTTAACTCTTGGAGGAGCAGTTAGATATAGACATGTTTACAAAGTTATGCCTTAGCCTTCTGGAGTATGGCTTCCCTGGACTATTGGTAGTTGACTATATTAGAGCATGAACTCATGGAGCCTTGAGTATGGCTTCCCTGGACTATTGGTAGTTGATTATATTAGAGCATGAACTCATGGAGGGTGGTCTGAGGATCAATCTAGTATATTTAGTCTGACCATTAAAATCATGGTCCCAAGATGGGAATTAAGCTGACATTCAATATTTTTAAAAGACTGTTAGAGAAAGTTATTTTATGTGCTCAAAAGATAAGGACCCTGAGCTTTTGCAAGCTGGCTTGGGCCTGTTTCATACCGCCATGCTAAGTAGTGCCTTATTAGGGATAAACTCTTGTTGTTTGGCACATCTAATGGTTGTAGATCAATTTGCTCATGGTTTGCTTCTAGATCTATTACTTGCTATTTATGATTAATGGCTCATGTATTAAGATGCCTCTAAATATCCCATGCCCCAAACATTAACCCATGACAACTGAAAGAGATGGCAATTTAGTGGCTTATTCTTTAAATAAATCAGCTGTTAATAGTCTGGGTCCACTCAGGAAGCCAAAGCCAAAGCTAAGTAGTTCAATAGAAGGAATTAATGTGGGCAGTAAGCTACAAAGGCATTTTAAGAGCTGGAAGCCAAACAGGACATCCTGAAGAAATCCAGACTACCAGCAAAAAGCCACTTCTAGGGGCACCTGGGTGGCTCAGTGGGCTAAAGCCTCTGCCTTTGGCTCAGGTCATGATCCCAGGGTCCTGAGATCGAGCCCCACATCAGGCTCTCTGCTCAGCAGGAAGCCTGCCTCCTCCTCTCTCTCTGCCTGCCTACTTATGATCTGTCTGTCAAATAAATAAAATCTTAAAAGAAGCCACTTCTACCCTTAGGGATTAGAATGTCAAGGAGCAATGGTAATACTATAGTAGGGGAGATTGCACAGAGGGGTTTAGAACCATGGAAGGGGATGCCTGGAAGAAACTGGACAAGGGCTCACTCTAGAAGATGAAGTGAAATGGCTACTGCTGGAGAGATTCTGCTGAAGTTGTGATATACCCTGGTGTCTCCCTTCTGCCTGCCTTCCAGTCCCCCACCAAAGCTTCCTGTTGGCCAAGCCCAACTGAAATCCAGATAGCAAGGTAGCCTAGGGAACAATTTGCTCTTGGGGTCATGAAACTTTCTTCTTGCTTTGGTCTGTGTTATACAGCAAAGACAAGGGTTAGCACAACATCCTAACCACTTTATACCTAGGATGTGCTCTTCAATGTTTACCAGCCAAGAATAGTCTGCCTTCTGGTTCCCCGGTTCTCTCAATGTACCTGACACATGTTTAATATCAAATTACCTAAGATTTTATCATGAGCCAGTATGGTGTGATGGATAAAATTGGTACTGGAAACACCATGTACATAATGCATTCATAGGAAGGAGCAGTTTTTTAAAAGGATAACAGGGTAATCAGGATTTCAGGATTCTTGCTACTTTATTTTTTTTTATCTTTTTTAAAAATTTATTTTCAGCATAACAGTATTCATTGTTTTTGTACCACACCCAGTGCTCCATGCAATCCGTGCCCTCCATAATACCCACCACCTGGTTCCCCCAACCTCCCACCCCCCCACCTCTTCAAACCCTTCAGATTGTTTTTCAGAGTCCATAGTCTCTCATTGTTCACCTCCCCTTCCAATTTCCCCCAACTCCCTTCTCCTAACTCCCCATGTCCTCCATGCTATTTGTTATGCTCCACAAATAAGTGAAACCATATGATACTTGACTCTCTGCTTGACTTATTTCACTCAGCATAATCTCTTCCAGTCCCATCCATGTTGCTACAAAATTTGGGTATTCATCCTTTCTGATGGAGGCATAATACTCCATAGTGTATATGGACCACATCTTCCTTATCCATTCATCTGTTGAAGGGCATCTTGGTTCTTTCCACAGTTTGGTGACCGTGGCCATTGCTGCTATAAACATTGGGGTACAGATGGCCCTTCTTTTCACTACATCTGTATCTTTGGGGTAAATACCCAGTAGTGCAATTGCAGGGTCATAGGAAAGTTCTATTTTTAATTTCTTGAGGAATCTCCACACTGTTCTCCAAAGAGGCTGCACCAACTTGCATTCCCACCAACAGTGTAAGAGGGTTCCCCTTTCTCCACATCCCCTCCAACACGTTTCCTATCTTGCTAATTTTGGCCATTCTAACTGGTGTAAGGTGATATCTCAATGTGGTTTTACTTTGAATCTCCCTGATGGCTAGTGATGATGAACATTTTTTCATGTGTCTGATAGCCATTTGTATGTCTTCATTGGAGAAGTGTCTGTTCATATCTTCTGCCCATTTTTTGATATGATTATCTGTTTTGTGTGTGTTGAGTTTGAGGAGTTCTTTATAGATCCTGGATATCAATCTTTTGCTACTTGATTTTTATATTAGCAGATCCAGTAACTTAATACTGTGATCTAATTGGCCTTTAGTTGTCTGTGGGGAGGCCTAGTAACTGTTTTCAGAGGTGACATTGAGAGCATCTAGAGTCATAGCTCTAGAAATGAATGTGATCTAGTAACCTATGGCATTGGGACAATACTCCTAAGAGAGTAGTTCTAGTAACTACTGGAGGGATAAAAGATAGAATGCAAATGTAACATTCCGAGGAGGGCACAACACCCACCTGGATGGTGCTAGGACTGTGAGCCCTGGAAACACCACTGCTTCCCATCTTCCAACTGTCAGCCTGAGATTTCTTAACAGATCAGCATTGGCTCCCATCTCCCCTCCTCAGCCATCAAGCCTGAAGAAACCATATAGGAGCAAACATGGAATCCAGGAATAATTACCATGGGGGGCTTCTGGACAGACTAAAAGGGGTCGGGGCTCTTGATGTGATATGAGGTGGTATACTTAAGATGACTAGGCTAGTTCATGGCATCAGAAAGATACCCGGAACTCTGTGCAGCTCTAAGAAAATCTCAGTTACCCTAACAGGTACTTTCTGGTACCAAGACTGCCCATAGAGGGATCCTATGTTGAGCAGAACTAACCAGGTTCTGGTGTGCTGTGTCCTGCCCAGTCATCGGCGAGGAGCTACCTGGGTGAAGACAGTCCTTATTTCTGATATTACAGCAGATCCCAAAGAAGCTGTAGCTGAAGGCTGTCCACTAACTGCATAAATTGGGTGGATTCTCTCAGGGAGATCTGAGTGGTACATCTCCATGGTCGCCACAATGCCCATATAATTGTTTTTACACTCCAGGTGTCCTAATTGGACAATGGTTACTACTTGTAATTGCACTAGGGCAACAGGCATAAACTGGAACTACCTGAGCAAACTGACCCATACCATGTCCATAAGTATAATGGCTGTGCCCTGAGATAAAGAGCAGCTGGCAGAGCTGTGTTAGAGAATGTGACTTCAGTTCTGCTCTTGGCCTCTTCCACATGACTGCTTTGAGATAATCACTGACTGTTGTCTAGCAGAAATCTATAGCAACACCACATGCTGATACAGATGTTTACTAAATAAAATCAGGTTAGCATGGAAGCCCTGATAGCTAAGGGGGCAATGATCAGCCCTCACTTGTTTTCAATCTTGGGCATTCAGTTCTTCATCCTGTCTTCATATGGAGCTGAAGAATTCCGGTCTGGGATCCTGCTTCTTCCTAGTGCTGCCCCTCTCAAGGAGGGAGCCCATAATCTAAAGTTTCTTCCTGGAAATTACAAAACTTCTTCTTCCCCGAAATTATCAGTGCTGAAACAACCAGAATCTTGCCTTTTGGTCTCTATTCAACATGGTATTATTGGATAAATCCTATCCTCCTTAGGGAACTGGCATTTTCACAGGCCCAAACAAGACCCTGGAGTACAATACGTCAAAAGGAAAATTGAACAACACAGACCATTGGAAGCAGAAATACTGGAACATTCAGACTGAAAACATAAATTATAACAAATAGACCCAAGATAAAAGATCTTTTCATTAAATGTGGTGCATAAACAATGAATTCTGTTATGCTGAAAAGAAATTAAAAAAAAAAAATAAATGAAAACAAAAATCAAAGAATCAGATGTAAGAAAAAATAGAAGTTAATAAGACATAATGGAAGAACAGATAAAGCTGAAGAAAAAAATATTGAGTCAAAGATCAGATTGAGGGGGACGCCTGGGTGGCTCAGTTGGTTAAGCAGCTGCCTTCGGCTCAGGTCATGATCCCAGCATCCTGGGATCGAGTCCCACATCGGGCTCCTTGCTTGGCGGGGAGCCTGCTTCTCCCTCTGCCTCTGCCTGCCATTCTGTCTGCCTGTGCTCGCTCTCTCTCCCTCTCTCTCTCTGACAAATAAATAAATAAAATCTTTAAAAAAAAAAAAAAAAAAAGATCAGATTGAGGAACTCTCTCTGAAGGGACAGACACATAGAAAATAAGGAAATAGTAGAGGATAGAAAAACTATAAACAAGCACATACTTCAAAAGAAAAAGCTGAAGTAGTAAAACTTACCCAGACACAATTTCACTTTCCAAGAGCTTGTAGAATGTAGAAAGAAGCTCTACAACTAGGTGCAATAACAAAGACACTTAAATCATTCCCGGGATGCCTGGGTGGCTCAGTCATTATCTGCCTTTGGCTCGGGTCATGATCCCAGGGCCCTGAGATCAAGCTCCCTGCTCAGTGGGAAGCCTGCTTCTCCCTCTCCGACTCCCTCTGCTTGTGTTCCCTCTCTCACTGTGTCTTTCTCTGTCAAATAAATAAAACCTTAAAAAAAAATCCAAAAGCTTCCAGAGAAATCACCTACAGAACAAGAATCAGAATCTCACAGGGCTCAAACACTGGATGAAGTAGCTGCTAGAGAACAGTTCTTAAAGAATTGAACTTGATTTTATGCACCACTTTAAAACTACATATGTAGAAAATAATCTGAACAATGTGCCCAGTATTCAGCTTTAGGAACTACATTTTTTTTAAGTCATTTCTACCTGAAATGTAGATACAGGTAAGAAACTTTATGGGTTTCTACCTTAGTTTGTCTTGCTGAAATTCTTTCAAAGCAAATACATGGCCTCATATCCTTCTACCCACAAATATGGACTGAAAAGATTTTGTTTTGTGTTTTTTCCTTTTGGTAATCCCTGTCTTGCATCTACAAAACCAACAATCTCTTAATCTAGTCAAACTGCACTGCTTGTATCAAATGTCCTACAGCTGGCTCATTCAATTTGGGCTCCAAACAAGTCCACTGCCTTTGGTTGTTGCCTTACCCACGTTCTCTAGAAAATAGAACTGAGGCAAACACTGATTGGTAATGTTTAATCAGGGAGGTGCAACTCCCAAGCAGCAATAAGGGAAAAGGAATATAAAAAAAGAAGAATAGAAAATACATATAAACTTGTGTGTTGCCACTGCTTCACAAGACCACAGCTAGTTTCTGCATCTGAATCATAGCATAGGGGGAAGAAGGAAGCATTCATCTGCGGATTTGTCCTGCCCTTTGGCCCTAACTGGTCAAAATATACCTCTGAGTAAGCTCTACCACTCTTCAGATGGTTAGCTAATCCATTTGGCAGCTGGAGAGAAATACAAATCCCAGTAGTACAGTATGGCACGTCATCAGAGCCCAGAAGCACTTGGAACAGAAGTTCTAGGCATGCTAGTAAGCAGTAAGGTATAGAACAGCATAGTGTTGGTCAGTATCTGGAAGACAGGTGACTCCAAGAGAATCTGAGGGGATACATCCAATGTTTCCACTACTGTTTAGGCTGCTTAAACTTCTTGTAACTCTACCAGTGTCCTTGATAAATTAGAGAAACTTGGTCACGTGTCTTTTAGAATGCCCTACATTCTATACTTGCCTTTTTTCACCCAGTATTTGACTTGTCCTGCTTTTCCCTATATTTACTATAAACTAGTAGTGATGCTACAAGTTTCAAATGTTCTTTGGTGAGAAGACACTATAGGTGACCTGTGCTTCCTATCGCATCACATATGAAAGTGCAATATGTGCCTGTTCCACTTGCAGTGGTGCTAAATCAACGATGGTTTCTCATCAGGACTTGAGCTCCTGGTTAAGTTACAACTAAAAACCCAAGTTCTGCATGCTTCTCTATCCATATCCTTTACAATGTGACTTTGCTGTTCTTCCCGTCAAGAGTGTGTTTCCTTGCTCTTAGACTCTGAGTTAACTTTAACTTGCCTTGGAAACTAGAATGTGGCAGAAACTGCCAGTTCAAGCCTAGGCTTCAGTGAGCTGTGTGTTTTCATTCCTCCTTCACTGCCATGGTCATGAGAATGAGCCCGGGCTATGGTGAGCTGACTGGAGATCAGTGCATCCTGTTATCCCAACTGAAACCATTCTAGACCAGCCTTAGGTGAGTTGACCTTTATAGAGAGCTACCTCTACAAAACATATTTGAGGCCAAAAGTATAAAAACACTGCTAGGCAGACTCCCAGAGTTCTTCAGAATATTTCTCAGTATTCAAAATATTTTCCCTAGTCACAGCTGCTAGCAAGGATGCCAACCCTAAGGGTCAACGGAGATTCATAAGGTTAGAATCTATGTGCCCAGGTGCTAGAGAAGGTATGACAATGGTTGCTTCAGTCCTATTTCCTTAGCCTCCAGCAAAATACTTCCTGGATTTCTGCCAATATTGTCAATAAAAATGGAAAGCTGGTTTGAGCTACACAAACCTAACTGCTACATGAAAGAAATGTAGTATATGGGCTCTTGCCACTTTGCCATGCTTTTCCCATCAGTCCCAGCATTTTGGGAAACATGAAGAAGGAATAAGTGATTTCAAACCATAGTATTCGATAACCAATGCCATCAGAATTCCCGAGGCATGAGTAGATGCTGTAGCTAGCCTTCTGCCAGCCCCGTCAAGCCCTAGGAGTCTGTCGTGCTCATGTTGCAAAAGAACTGGTAAATGGTATGAATGTCCCGAAGCATAATGGGCTTACCCAAATTGTTTTTATCCTGATCCACACATACACAATTTGCTCATTTAGGGCTTTGGGCTAGACAGTCCCATTGCAATTACTGTCTTCTGGGTGGCAAGGCCCATAACACCCAGTCTGATTCCTTCCAAGGAAGTTTCCTTTTGGTATTGAAATAACGATGGTATTTCAAAATTCAATACTCCTGAATTGGCTCAGTAGTCCTAGAAGAATACACCATTCACACCAAAATTCTGGTCGAGTTTCCTTGGCTAATGGTGTTAAATAGATGAGGAATCCTGGGATTCTGGCAGATGTTTTTGTTCCTGTTCAATTTCTTAGAGGCTACTGAAATAAGATTAGGATTGGGATAAGTGGCAACTCAGAAACACAGGCTTAGGTTGCTAGAACCCAACTCTCTAGTTAGGGTTCTCTGTAGGATGGTAAATGGACTTCCTCCTTATACTATTTTGGGAAACGAGTATAGCAGTCTAGAATCCTTTTAAATTTTGGTAGATGCTATAAGCCTGCTAGACTCAGGGAAGGAAGATCATTGGGTCAGTTCCACTGAAGTCTGCCTTCTCTCTAAAGGAAATTTGTAGACTGGCAAGTAGCATGCTTTATTTTGAGGGTGTTTTTTAATTCATTTTAACTAATATACTGAGGACTTCCTACATGCTTAGCTTTAAGCTATGCAATTTACATAGTATGTTATATCACAGGGCATTTGTGGTGATTAAAATGAAAGTAGCATTCTTTATGGAAACAAGTGAATGTTCTGAAGTCAGGCCCTGGTTTAACTCCCATCTCCACTTCTTACTATGTGAACTTTAAGTTTTTTAATTTGAGCCTCTTATCTACAACATCCTTGTCGATAATGCATTCATTCTGAGTTGAAACTTTTAATCTTCAAATGGTATTAAAATATCCAAAATTCCAGGAAGACTAGTGGTGAACTTAAAAATTCCATTGGAATTCTATGGACTAAATATAAAATAAAGGTAACAAACTATGTTAAATTAAAAGGAAAAAGCCCTATCCTGATAACCACTATTGTGGTGGTTTCAACCTCACAATAAAAATATCAGTCAATAAACTGAGGGTTTTAGAGAGGAGGGGTGACAGGAGGGGTTAGCTCCATAATGGGTATGAGGGAGGGCATAGATTGCATGGAGCACTGGGTGTTACACACAAACAATGAATCATGGAACACTACATTGGGGGAACAAGGTGGTGGGTATTAGGGAGGGCACATATTGCACGGAGCACTGGGTGTGGTACAAAAACAATGAACACTGTTACGCTGAAAAGAAATTAAAAAAATCCTATATAGCCAAATTAAAGAAAAAAAAATAAAATCTAGATTATGCTGAGTGAAATAAGTAGAGTAAATCATATGGTTTCACTTACTTATAGAGCATAAGGAATATCATGGAGGACATGGGTAGATGGAGAGGAGAAGTGAGTTGGGGGAAATTGGAGGAGACGATGAATCATGAGAGACTGTGGACTCTGAGAATCAAACTGAGGGTGTTGGAGGGGAGGTGAGTGGGAGGTGGGGTGATCCTGGTGATGGGTATTATGGAGGAAACTTATTGCATGGAGCTGTGGGTGTGGTGCATAAACAACGAATTATGGAACACTGAAACGAAATTTAAGAAGTAAATAAAAATTAAAAAAAAAACTAATGATGTACTGTATGGTGACTAAGGTAACAACAACAAAAATAGAACAGAGCAGATAGAAAACCACCTTTGTGATTTAAATTCCTAATGCATATTATGGTCTGATACAAGTTCATTAACTCCTCATGGACTGATATTAGTTTGTAGAATGGCATTGGTGTGTGGATCAGACTTAGTAGCCCTGATGTATATCTGTTCTCTCCACAGTGGGGCCAGACTCAGTCATGCTCCCACTTAACTGTAAGAACCCAGAAAACATTGTGTCAGATGATGCTGTATCTTCCCCAATCATACCTGGTTTTCCACTCTGTGGTCTACTTCTCCCTCTGCCCTTCCCCCCAGCCCCCGCCGCTTGTGTGTTCTCTCTCAAGTAAATCTTTATTTTTGATGGGCAAGAGAACATAAGCAGGCAGAGCAACAGAAGAAGAGGAAGAAGCAGACTCTCTATTGAGTAGGGAGCCCAATGTGAGGCTCGATCCCAGGACCCCAAGATCATGACCTGAGCCGAAGGCAGCCGTTTAACCAACTGAGCCACTGGGGTGTCCCTCAATCAATCTTTAAAAAACTTGGAAATTAACAAATCTTGCAACAATTCAGGAAAAAAAACAATATAATGGCAAGCTTTGTGGTATTTTAAAATGTCCTATTCCCTTCCACCATCCTCAATGCCAGCTCTGTAGTTAACGAAACCAGCAGCCTGACAGTAACAAGAGAACAGAATAAGATTAGGGGGCACCTGGGTGGCTCAGTGGGTTGGGCCTCTGCCTTCGGCTCGGGTTGTGATCTCAGGGTCCTGGGATCGAGCCCCTCGTAGGGCTCTCTGCTCAGCAGTGAGCCTGTTTCCCCTCTCTCTCTGCCTGCTGCTCTGCCTGCTTGTGATCTCTGTCAAATAAATAAATAAAATCTTTTTTTTTAAAAGAATAAGATTAGAACTCTTTCAAAGCTTGATTTATGAATTGTCATTATCTGTCCTATGTGGTGGTTCAGTGGAAGACCCCATGCACAATGCTGTCTTTCTTTGACCTGACTCCATGGTCACCTATAGCAAAAAGCTTTTTCCTGGAGGAATTTACCAAAAACAATTAGACATCAATAGTTTAACATCTCATAATAACATCATAATAGTTGCCTAAGATGGAGGATGATAGTTGGGGGGGAATGCTAAGCTAACCAAAAAGCTTAAGAGGAAAAGCCAGAAATTAGACGCCTGGAGGGGATTTAGAAACCTCCAATATATTCCTAGGAATACTAGAAAATCACAGATATGTGGCTGTGTAAATGCCAGGAAGTACATGAGAAGGCTCTGTGGTCTCACCTCTCTCTGATCTTAAAGCTCTGCAAAAGCTGGAAATGAAGGTTAAGGCAGTTTTCAACTGTTTGGCTGAGTTCTGAAGGACATAGAAATTCTGTTAGGACACAGGCACAGAGCTTCTCAGAAAAGACTGGAAGGTCCCAGGTGATTAGCTACTGATTGGACAGTTTTCCTTAATCACTTAGCTAACTGACAGACTTCAGAGGTCACATGACAAAGAATACTGATCTTACTTAATAAAGTTACTAATTGAGCGAATAATAGTAACCCTGGGGAGAATCTGATCTTCAAAGCTGCCACTTACATTGTCTAATTTTCAACAAAGTTGAAACACGAACTGCCTGTCTACAAGAAAAATGCGGTCAACAAACTGTCCTGGGAAAACCCAGGCATTGAACTTGTTAGATTTAAACCAGCTACCAAATATTTTCAAAGAAACTAAAGTAGTCATGTCTAAAGTATTCTACAGGAAGGCATGAGAAAGAGGACTCATCAAATAGAAAATACCAATAGATTTTTCTAAAAGACCTAAATAATAATTCTCCATTTAAAGTATCAAGATGGACGAAAACTTTAAATCTGCTGTTGAACTCCTCCAAACAGGTAGAAAAAAATCAGTGAACCTGATCTAAATAAATTAACTTGAAGATAGGTCAACATGTCTTGGAATTAGATAGGGATTGTAGTTGAACAATCTTACGAACATACTAAACTGAATTATATAGTTTAAAAGAGTGAATTTTATGGTATGTAAATTATCTCAATTAAAAAAAAAAAAAACCACCTGATGGGCTAGGGACCACCTACCCTACAAAATACAACCAGTAAATGGACCTCCTCGACTGCATGAGAATAAATGTAAAACCTAAAGTGATCTGTGGCTATCCAACTTATGTGCTTACACTTCATGTTGGGGATATAGGCCCATGTTTGATAGGATCCTTCTGAGATAAGTTTGGACAGTGTCAACCATCAGGTTTTTTTCTCATTATTAGTTTAATTTTACCTCTAGAAGTTGAGTCCAAAAGTACCAAATATTGGAGAATTTTTTTTAGGAGCAAAAGCCAACTTTATTTGTAATTTTGCCACCCCAATATGCAGACAGTTTCTTCTTATAGGAAAATAAGTATGACAGTTGGGTCCAAAGGCTCTGGTTTCTGCAGTGTTTTTTCTACCATGAAAAACAGGGGAATGAATATCTCTAAACCATAGCTTTGGGTATAGAATCAGACCTAAAGGAAAACAGTGGTGAGAGAAAAGGTGGAGAGATCCCCTGGAAATTCTGGTGTGACCTAAAACCGTAATATTTAAATTTTATTTGAGCGTGAGAATGAATAGGGGAGAGGGGAAGCAGGCTCCCTGAACACTGAACAGGGAGCCTAGTGTAGGGCTCGATCCCAGGACCCTGAGATCATGACCTAAGCTGAAGGAAGATGCTTAAAACACTAAGCCACCCAGGCACCCCTAAAACCATAACTTTTTAAAACTATGGGGCTTAACCATTATGGTAGTTCTTTGGGATATCTAGTTTGTTCCTGTGCTATAGGGATCAATAGCCTTTAAGGAGGCAGAACAGCTGGGACTGGACCAGCTAGTAGTACTCTGGCTCCTGCTAGCACTCAGACTGGGAGAGGTACTGATAAAGGCAAGTGAACATGTTGGAATTCTCCTCTTCCAGACACCCATACACTTCCATGTCGTAAGAGGCAGAGGATAAGGCAGGCAGTGTGGTCACCCGCCTGTCCAGCTCAGGGTCACACTGTTGAAAAGCCCTGTCTGGGTTTCCAGTACCTGCCTCTGAGGAATGAGAAACTCTGGGGAGAATGGGACCACTGTTGGCAAGGTGTCTGGGTGCTGGAGCTGTGTTCCTCTTGGTTGTAGGGGTATGGGCTGGAAGCCCTGCTTCTGGCTCTTCCTGGACACTTTTTCTCCATTTAACTCAGTGGTTCTTAAACCAGATCTTCCCTACAGTGTATTGCAAATTGATTTTTTAAAATTTTTTTTTATGCCAGTGCCTCCTGGGTGATATAATCTGGAAAATGAGTCAGGCGAAACAAGGCTTCCCAGCTCCGTCTTCTGATAGGAGGTGAACGAGATGTGTTCTCGGCTTCTCTTCTTCAGTTTTGGCTGGTGGCTAGTCTGCCATTTCTGCTCGGTTAGTAGGAAGTCTTCCTCAGGCTTGCTGTTGTCCTCATTGTGTTTCCTCTAACACAAGTGTTTCTAAAATATGGTGTTCTAAGCTGCTGAAGAATGAAGAAAGCTCCAATGGATTATTTTACCCAGAGAGCCTCCAACAGCCCTGGACTCCTCCCCCCTGCTCCAAGGAACCTGCCCCAAATATTGAAGAAAATTTAAAATGCACATATAGCTTGGGAAAATGTTAAGATTCAAAATATTTAACTGTACCTTTGTTGAATAAACTGTAGTACAGCCACTACAGGGGTTGTCCAGTCTAAATAGCCATATTATTTGTCCAGTCTAAATAGCCATAGAAAAACACTTGAGTGAAAACCATAATAGAACTATATATACCAACTATACTGAATTTATAATCACTATATTTTCTAACTGTAATGAAAAAGTAGTACATAACTTCTAACTTTTCATATCTTTAATGAACATATTTAGACTTTAAAGAAAACAAAACCAGGGATGTAGCATAAATCCCATGGTCATGACATATTACTAATAGCACAATTTATCTTGCTGCCACCAAGCTCTTCTCTCTCTAAACGCTTGTATATGAAATATTAAGGTCCTAGAGGATCCTAACTTGCTATCTCTTCTTACACTGATCTGAGACTTCTTCAGGAAATCCACACTTGATCAAGGATGATTAGTCAGTGAACTTAAAATGCTGCGATGACTCGGACAGGTGTAAGTGGCCTTATAAAGACAGGCTTCACAGATGACAAAATAGTTCCCCATGCAGTGGGGGTAGGCACCACCAAACTGGTTAGAGGAGGGGGGGGTATTAAAATGGACCTAGAGTCCAGCCTCTTCAGTTTGCTCTGCAAATGGAGAAAAGACTAACATGGAAACTGCAGTAAGAAGGGGTTCCATTACAGATATTATTAACAAGATGTTCAAGATCTTTGGAATCCCTGAAGCAGGTGTCTTGGGGAGGTAGTTCATTTGGCTATGCAAATAGTTTGTCATACTTGACTTTGAATTGGGCTGTTGTATGGATAGTCTTCTATGAAGGATCTAGCCTCTGGTGCACTACCTTTACAGATGGCTAGATAGCACCAGCTTCTGACTTTGGTGTCTAAAAGACTCATTTAGGGACAGTACTACTTGAAATATTGTCTCACTGATATATTACAGATATTTGAGTAAGGCTTTTCCCTTAACACTTCCTTTCCTGAAACCTGACCTCTTATACACTTCATGTGTGGAATTGCATTTGTGCTCTCAAGATCCTTGGGGAGATGTTATCCCTAGATACTGAGCTCTTATACCTTGTATTAACCACATCAGAGGAAATGGCTATCTCAAGCCGCTAAATTCCAAAGCCTTTTCCTCTGTACTTGAAATAGTGTGAGTGCATCCTGCCCCCTTAGGAGTTTGAGGTCTTCAGGAGAGAAGCTGGCTTCAGGAGAGGGACTTTCCATTGGAAAATAGGCCTGATTTATTTTCAAGGCCTAGATCTACTTTAAGAAGAGATCAGTGTCCTAGAAAATCGGTGTTTTCCAGGTAGACCCAAAGATCAAAAATGAATGGATACTTTTTTCATAGACCTTTGCTTATCCTGGGTTTCTTGGATGAGTCTTGCCACCTTCTCTCCTTGGACCAGGCAGGTGGAAGATGCCAGCCTAGGAGGCTTTCATCCAATGTTTTCTATTAAGTTCTGCCTCTAGGTTTACCCCCCTCCCCACTGAAACATACATATACGTACACCCCACACCATACTTGCGAAGCCAATAGTTTCCTGTTTTCAGTTTTTAGTGGGATGGTCTCCAGTTTCTAGGTAAGTGGAATGTGGAAGGCATTCTCCCAACCAACATACAGATCAGTCTAAAGAACATTTGATCCAAGCTATCAGTGTATCAAGTATGTATCAGGTATCATAATATATATCTAGTATATATCACTGTAGACCCTAACAACAGGCTGAGACATGAAGTCTCTGGAACAAAAAGAACGTAATATACAAATGTACAGGGCAAGGGTCAGTCTGAGTATTCATAACTGAGCTGGATTTTGGTAGCCAAAGTAGATCAAAGACTTAGCACCAAAGAGTTACATTAATCAAGGCCCACGAGTTTGAGTCTGGAGAATAAATAAATGGAAAGAACAAAGTAGCACCATGATCTTCCAAAAAGACTCAAGATCATACAAAGTACAGGAGCTATAGCATGGGTTGGGCAGTGTCAGACAACCTATTGGTTTCAGTCTCAAAGGATGCTGTGTACTCTCTTTGTATCCATCAGGGTCCAGCCAAGAAAACAACCCAATTATCATACCTAATTCACAAGGTTATAATGAAAGAATTGTATCTAGTTCATTATAGTAAAGATGTTAGAAGGACTGAAAAGGCCAACGGGAAATTTGAGGCACCTCAGAGTTTACTGGCAGAGGAAATTTCCACTATCTCTGTGGCTGGAGGGGTAATGGATAGAGGTGGTATTATTAGTCCAAGGGGCACAATTCCAGGGGGAGGCAAAACAGATGCCATCCAAAGCCGATGTAGAGGTGGAGAAATGTGCTGACTTCTTTCTGGTTTTCCCATCTTAACCCAGTGCCTCCCATTAGACAAACCTCAGCTAGAAGCTAGTTTGCCAGGAACCTGGGAAAAGTAATTCCTTTAATAGGAGTTGATCCTTACTGGTGGGCAAGGCAGAATAACACAAGAATGGATCTATACCCTTTATCTAGAAAACTTTATCTAGAAAACTTCTCATATGGATGGACACAGGCCACCTTGTAAAGTCCTACTTTCATCTTTATTATGACTATATTTCCTCCCAGACTAACCTCTCCTGCTCCTATGTAGACTTTATTATTCATGGAGACCTATTAAACTAGGCCTATTTAGTCTCCCAGTCTCTTCCAGCCCCTGGCTAATATGGAGTTGCTCACCAGAGAATTGAGCTGTTCATTTATCTGTGGAGAGAAAGCCCCATAGTGGGCTTAAGACTGAATTGATATCTACAGTCAACCCAGTGAGGTACGAGACTATGGATTCCGCCTGTCACACCCTGTCATTCTTTCTGCCTGTCCCTTGACAATCCCTGGCAGAATATCCCATTGCTGCTATGGATGAGGGGCTAGTATCCACCAAAACACCATACATAACTGTGATTTATGCTCACCTTATAAAACTTCTCTGTCCTTTATTATCTTCCTTCTGTTTCCTGCTGGAGTACAGAATCTCACCTGATTTGACCATCCAATAAAAATTCTAAAATAATAATAAGCCTTTATAGATGGGAGGGCTGTTCTCCAGTGAGTCAAATGATCTTGACTAAAAACGCAGGTATTCAGAGAGCACCAAATATTTATCCAAGCCTGCCTCTTTGGAAATCAACTAAGTATTTTCCATTTCATTTATTGACATTTAAAAGACGTTTATTTTTTTTTGAAGCTTATGTAGAAATTTATTTCAAAAAGTGAGAATAAAACAGAGAGCCAAAATTCTTCCTACATTAACAAACAATAAAAAAACTGCTCCCTTTGAAGTAACTGAGTCAAGTTAATCATATTGAAAATTATGAGATGAAAAAGCACATGTCAACTCTTATGAAATATAGTTCAAGTATGTAGAGAAAAATACACCCTTCAAATGCATCTATCAGAAAACAAAACAAAACAAAAAATAGAAAAAATAAGGAAATATTCAACTCAACAAGTTACAAAAAGGATAAGAATCAACTATCAGGAAGTATTAAAAATAATAAAAAAAAGTAGTAAGACAAAGGAATTCATCCCAATAGACAAGGAAAAAAAAAAAGGAAAAGAATAAAACTCCCTATGACCCAGCAATTGCACTACTGGGTATTTACCCTAAAGATACAAACGTAGTGATCCGAAGGGGCACGTGCACCCGAATGTTTATAGCAGCAATGTCTACAATAGCCAAACTATGGAAAGAACCTAGATGTCCATCCACAGACGAATGGATAAAGAAGATGTGGTATATATACACAATGGAATACTATGCAGCCATCAAAAGAAATGAAATCTTGCCATTTGCGACGACGTGGATGGAACTAGAGGGTATCATGCTTAGCGAAATAAGTCAATCGGAGAAAGACAACTATCATATGATCTCCCTGATATGAGGGAGAGGAGATGCAACATGGTGGGTTAAGGGGGTAGGAGAAGAGTAAATGAAACAAGATGGGATTGGGAGGGAGACAAACCATAAGTGACTCTTAATCTCACAAAACAAACTGAGGGTTGATGGGGGGAGGGGGTTGGGGGGGGTGGGGTTATGGACATTGGGGAGGGTATGTGCTATGGTGAGTGCTGTGAAGTGTGTAAACCTGGCGATTCACAGACCTGTACCCCTGGGGATAAAAATATATGTTTATAAAAAATAAAATTAAAAAAAAGGAAAAGAAATTAATAAAACACAATGAATCTGAAGAGTTAAAAACAAAAACATGTTCTCTGAAAAAATTAACAAGATAAATATCTAATAAAGTAGACCAAGAAAAAGAGAAATGAGGCACAAATAAATATTATGGATGAAAAGATCATATTTGCAAATAGAGTATAAATATTTAAGAAATTATAAGAAAATACCATGAATAACTTTATAGTAATAAATTTGAAAACAGATGAAATGGATAATTTCCTAAACAAATAAAACTTACTAACTTGTGAAAAGTGGAACACTTTAAAGAGACTATGACATTTAAATCCACTGAATTAGTTGAGTATCTGCCCATTCTACCCTCACCCCGTAAAAAAAAAAAGACCTTTAAACCCAAGAGAGCCATCAAATCTAGTTGGGAGCCATGTTGTAGGACAGTAGACCCCATCTATACTTCCCCTACCTCTCCTTACTTTGGAAAGGGAAGGAAGAAATGACAACCCCAGACCTGCTTAGGCGCTCTCTCAAATGGACAATTCCCATCATAAGATAGACTTAGTGGGTGTGACCAAGTGCTTGATTGACAGCTCCAGTCAATCTTGATATCCTGTGGTTAGTATGCAGGCTCTGAGAGGACCCAGGATCTGCTTTTTTGTTGTGGGTGTCATAATCTTAGAACTCAAGGGATCAGAGCTGTAATTCTGATTTGAGCTTGCCAAAGACCACTCATAGCATGCCTATCTGCTCCTAAGATCTCTAATACCACTAGGATTGCTTGTTAATATGGTCCAAGTTTGCATTATAGACAGGATCTAGTGTAGTGCTCCCTATTTCTCTGGACTCCACTCAAAGAAATTCAAGGACCCAAGAAATGGATCAAAGTAATATTCCCAAGGCTGTGGCATATGCAATGTACATTCATGGAAATAGGGGAAGGAGAAGCTAAGAATAGTGTATGTGTTCTTCCCAAATCTAAGGGCTGTGCTTCTTAGTAGTAGGTGGTCAAAATAGAATAGTTGTCTTTTACCTTAAAATATTGCAGCATGCCTCCAGAATATTGTACCATTTAGGCCTTACTGTTGTGGTAAACTCTCATGTCTTACCACCTACATTCTGGCATACATGTCTTGGACATTCAGTAAACTGGTTACTCCTGTTCACTGGGTCCAGTTATCATGATGTCACCAAGCAGACCAGTGTTCTGGAGAATGTCAAGATTTCTATCACACAAGACTGTTGTAACAGGGGGAAAAGAACAAAACATTGCCACAAGGCAATGTCATTTTTTACTGAAAGGATTCTGAAAAATGCATTTTATAGATTAATAGCTACATACAAGTGTCAGAGCTATGCTGATATGCTCCCATAAAGAAACATCTGGCACAGCAGCTGGGATTAGATCTACTATTTAAATTTAAAATGATCAATTGTCATCAGTCATACCTATCTGGTTTTTGTAGGGATCAGAGAAATGATGGGATGATAACAAACAATTACGCCTACATCCTTTGGTACTAATCCCTATAATTCCTCCAGGGAATCTGTTTTTGATAAATATTGGGAGGTTGGGAGGGGTTAAGACGGTGATACAGTTCAGAGAATTCTACTTGGTCTGGCCTTCCCTACCTTCATATCCTTTATTCTACTATGATCAATGAGCCAAAATGAGTTAATAAGCTGCTAAGTATTCTAGCAAAATCCTTCACTCCAAGGACTGTAAAGACACGGGGTGGATTTGTTGAACCCTTGGTTCCACTGTGGCATGAAGGTGAACCAGGACTCTATTTATTCCCTGTTTTTCATTAAAACTAATGTGAACATGAGGCCCATTGTGTTTGGAGTTCCCTGGTATAGATGTCACTCAAGTATGAGTATTCCTTACCTAGTGTACAACTCTAAAATGGCTCTCTATCCTTTTGAATAAACATTAGGGAAATATTTACTTTTGTGATATTGTAGGCCTTTCCTCAAGAAGACCCATGCTCCTTAAATATGACATATTGTTCAGACCTGGAAACTGCATAGACTTTTCTCATTGTAATACTGATGTCCGACTCAGGTTTTGGCCCTTGAATATTTTTTCTAGTTGTACAAATGGGGAAATACCTTTGTTGCTCATCTGTCTCACCTCTAGAATGCCATGTATTAGTCAATGTCACAGATCTCTGTGGGTTAAGGTATCCTGAGACTATGCAGACTTTGCTGCTTTTTATAGAAATTACTAACAGATATGAGGTCAGGAGGTAAAATGCTACTTCCTGACCAATGTAGAATCCTGCTATCCCCACTGATGTTAGGAGCCTAATTCCACGGCAACATCTTCTACTGCCAAATTTTGATTAGAAAGGACAGTTTAGCAATGATGTTGCCACCTTAATGGATTCTTTATTGCCTGAGTCTCTTAGGAGAATGCAGAAGACATTGCCAGCCTATTTAGGTGAAAGATTCTCTGATCTCGAGCAAAAATCCACATAACATCCTCCCTTCACCTTTTGATCCCTTTTACAATACTCTGCTGAATAAGTTCTAGTATTTCCTTCTTGTTTGCTATAGGTCAATATTTCCAAGCTTCAAAGGAACACTCTAAGTGACATCTGATTAGGATCATGTCCAGATATCCTAGCCAGGATATTACGTCCTGAGTCATGGAGGAGTGTTCTTGTGTCACTCACTCCCTTATGCAACCTTATGTTCTTCTCAGCCCCATAATTCCAATATTAAAAGCAACAATAACAAATCTTCCATGTCCTTACAGGTACTACCATATGAATTTATCAGGGCTTGCAGTCCTTTCAGTGAGAAGTTTCTTCATCTCAGGACAGAAACTGAGTTCTTGGCTTGGGGGACCTGACCTATTTATTTCCCTTGAGATAATAAGCAGAAGAAGGGGGTGGATTTTTAGGCATGTAACATCCTTCAAGGGATCTGCCTTGTGTAATCTTTTCATGATCTCCAGTCAAGAAGAGCCTGCTGCTTTCCAGCAGAGGAGAGGGGAGGACTACTTCTCCAAGTCTGGAGGATTTAAAGGATATCAGATTTTGGTTGTTGGGCATCACCCAAAGGTACCTATCCTGAGGTGCAGGGCCCCACTTTTTGCCCCACCAAGGCTGTGAATGTAGAAAAGACCTTCAAGAGTCCTCACATCCAATGTCATTCATATCTCTGCTACCTTCATAGTCAAATCCTCAACCTGATTTATCAATGTGGTCTGCCCTCCAGCTACAGGAAATGAAGATTTCCTTAAGCAAAGTCCCTAAAATGTCCTTTGACAGCCTGAGTTGATAGTAGTCTGTTGATCTATCTTCAAGTTTTCTAAATTAGTTTTTTAAAAAGCTAAGCTCTTCTATAACCCTTAATTTTCATTATTACAATACTGTTCAGTATTGCAATACCAGAGCCACTGCATTATCCAGTGCTTCCCTTTCTACCTGTACCTCCACCCAGGAAAGGTGAGTTTTAAATGGGTGTGCTGTAGGGTGTTGCTTGAGGTCTCAACAGAACCAAGACAAGGGAGATCTTCCAAAATCATCTCTATGAAGGATGCACATCTGGGGCACGTATCCACTACTCCTTTTACATGTTGGTGGAGATATGCCCTGAAGTTAATACCCCTCACTTCCAAAATGTGCTTACATGTGTGCTGAGCTGACGTCAGGGGCTTCTGAGAACAGAAAGCACAAAAAGACGTAGCTCACTTGTGGCCTAATGCTGTCAGCATGAGTTCAAGCTCATTTTAGAAGGGCCCAAAACATCTATAGCCAAAATTAGAAGTGAGCTAGGGGAGTGTGACTCAGAAAAGGACCTGTTACTATCAGGGAAAAGGGAGCAATAACAACTGGACTGACTTCTCAATATTGTCAGACCCTCCTGAGACTCTATGTAATTTGTGCCTGGCAGTTCACTCACAAGAGAGAAAGGAAGAATTGATCTGCCAGCTCCTGTCTCCCATGAGTCAGAGGCAGGTTCCATGTAGCCTTTCCCTTACATCACATTCACATGTGCCTGGGCACTGAGCAAAGATCTTGGCCATCCTATGTTCCACATCTGAATAGGGAAACCCAGGGGCAGGAGTTGAAGTGTTAGCATGAATGTGATACAACATGCTGTTAGGTTATATTATTGTGAAACCTCCTGCTAGAGCAAGGAACAGGTGAGACTGTAGGGATCTGAAACTCTATGCAATAGGTATGATACATGCGGTGTATATGATACGTTAGGTGGGCAAAGATAGGTAAGAATGTCAAAAGATTGAACAAAAAACAAAAAAACTATACAGATATGACCTAAAGGACACACGATCCCACTCACCAATCAGAACTTAATAATTCAGACTATATGCAGTTTCAAGTACACATGAAATGCTTATAAGACACCTGACATCAGGCCACAAAGTTTCAACAAACTTCAAGGCACTGCCATCACCTGTTTTGGTCTGGTTATCCCAGAAACAAGAGCCTGGGAAAACATCCTGGGCACAGGTGACTTATTTGGGAGGTGATTACTGGGATCAGGAGGGAGGAGGGGGACAAGAAAAGGCCGTAAAGAGTATGAGGAAGCTAGTGAGACTTGACCCCACTGGGGGCCTCTGAGGAACCCTAGGGAATGTGCAGCAGGTGTGCCTCTGAAGTATGGGAAGCCAGAGAATGAATCCATTACTTTTCAGCTCTGCTGACTTGACGGTTGCCCTCAGGATCATCAACTCCCTCACTCTGAGTTACCCTATCTCCAGATTGAGTGAGTTCTTGGTTTTCGGAGAAAGCCCTGAAGAATGGGAAAGAAGGGAGATAGGACATAATTAGCATGAAATCAGGTGGGCCAAGGGGATGGAGTTGGGCTGCCAAAACTATCTGCTACACACAGATCACCTTCTCTGACCCAAATTTTGTTATCTTTGTTGAATTCAGCTTAACACTCACACATTTGGAATCTAGGAACCATCGATAAATTCTTGGTTTAAGAACAAATCCTAAAGAAAGGTAGAAGATACTAGAAATAAAAGATAAGCGCTGCCATAAATCAAAACTTAAAGGATACAGAAAATAGAATTAAAAAAAAAAACTTATACTACTTTTAGCACTTCCTAGGTTTGTGAACAAATGTCACTTCTGCCTTTTTGGATTTTCTTAGCATACACACATATATATACACACATATACTATATATATATGTGTGTGTGTGTGTATAAATATATATATATATATATATATATATATATATATATAATCACATGTATACAATAGCAGAACCCAATGAACTAAAAAGCAGTGATTCTGTGGAAAGGACAAGGAAATAGAAGCCTGGTGAAACTGGTGTGAGTGGGCTCTGTTGGTGCCCACTGATATTCCTCTGATCTTAACACATTAGCGAACACAGGCTAATCTCCAGCTGCAATTGTCACATCGCTGTGTGAGGGTTTCCCCAAAGCTGTAGAAGACCTCTTTGTCTTTGCACAGGGCAGGTCTGACAGGCTGGGGAAATTAACACATCTTTGAAGTTAGTCTGTAAAATGTTCCAGTGTGTTTATACAGAATACATCAGAATTTCCCCCAGGAGATTAGCTCCAATCATTCCCAGTGGTAAGAGCCTTAATAACCCATCACTTATTGGTTGTCTTCTCTGGTCTCTCCTCTCCACTCTGCTTGCTGGTGTTTCCTAAATAATCTTCTTGCACCCAAATTCTTAGGGTCTACTTTTGGGAAAACTCAAAATAATTGGTCAAAAAATGTTCCAAGTAAACATTTGGATTTTTGAAATGGAATGTAATTATAGATACAGAATAAGAATTTTATGAGCCACTTTATGCCAATTTTGAAAACTTGGATAACATGAACATTTCTAGAAAAACAGTATTCACCATAACACAATCAAGAAATAACATATCTGAATAGCTCCATAAATAAGCTCAGGCCCAGACTGTTTCTTAATTAAGCTCTCTCAAACAGTTAACTCCAATCTTACAAAGTCTTCGAGAGAAAAGAGAGAGGACCCTTTCTCAATTCATTTAAAGCCTAAATAACCTTATTAATGAAACTAAGGATAGCACAGAAAGAAAACTGGGGGCTGTTACTCATGAACAATCTCAACAGACTATATAGCTAATAAAATTGAGCAACATGTCCATTTTTTAGTGCTTTTATATATGTATTTTTCAGGAATGAAAGTTTGGTTCATAGTTGGCATATCCATCAGGGTCCAAACAGAAAAACAATGTCCCTTTGCTTGGTATATCCAGAGTGTTTTCTAGTACAACTGACTTTTATATAGGTAATGGAGAACTGGAAAAGCTTAACAGGGTTACTGAACCAACCCAGAGATTAACAAGAGTACATACTTTATAATTTAGTTTTGACTATTCTTGAATTACATATAATCTGACAAATTGTTTCCTGGGGTAGAAGGAAGCTTTCTCAGGTAATAGAAATGTTCTTCTTGCCCAGAGAAGGAGGTAAGAATAAACATATCAAAACTCATTGTACACTTAGCATATATGCATTTATTATGTGTACCTTATATCAAATCTTAAGTAAAATAACGTATCTTTAGTTGAAGAATGCTGCTAATTTTTTTTTTTTTGCTAATTTTTACTTCAATGGACCAACCAGTTCATTTCATTGTGACCCCAATACTCAATTCCTTGGCTACCTCTCCAGAATTGCTCATTAACTCCTTATTTTCATATCTTTGAACCATAAAAATATATTTGTGGTTTTTCAAGCTTTTATCTAAACCATAATCCTGTGATCTATTCACTCATTGTGATATTTATCCAGGTATATTCCTAAAATTTACTCATTATTCATCACCAATTTATTCCAATTGATAATTTGTGAAGGTTTGTGCATTTTCTTGTTTGTGGACTTTGAGTTCAGATGCTTTCTTTTATGACTAGTGTTGCTTTGTACATTCCTGGACAACTCTTATATGGATATACACTATCTCCTTACAGGTATATCTCTCAAGGGTATATACCTGGAAGTGGGTTTTTAGAGCCTGGATATTTTTTTTTAAAGATTTTATTTATTTATTTATTTATTTGACAGAGAGAGATCACAAGCAGGCAGAGAGGCAGGCAGAGAGAGAGGAGGAAGCAGGCTCCCCGCTGAGCAGAGAGCCCGATGTGGGGCTCGATCCCAGGACCCTGAGATCACGACCTGAGCCAAAGGCAGCGGCTTAACCCACTGAGCCACCCAGGCGCCCCGAGCCTGGATATTTTTAACCTTATTTTTCTGAGTTATACATTCTTACTAGTAGGATATAATAATTTCCTTTTGTTCCACACCTTTGCCAACTCTTAGTATAGGCAAAAAATTCTAAATCAGACAAAACCATAATTACATGATACAAGAATCATAATTTTAATTGATTATATACATGAAAATATGTTCAACCTGAATTCGGTTTTTGGCAAGGTTTGATGGTAGATCTTTAACCTTATTTTAGGCTCTGATTCCTAGGAGTTCTCCACCTATTCTGGGTACTAATCTTGTACTGATTTTAGGTTTCAAATCTTCCGGTTGTAGCTTTTCCTTTCATTCCCTTAGATTTTGAACATAAACTCTTAATAGTTCATTGATAATACTTAGTATATTTAAGAAACATTTTATTACTGAAGTCATAAATATATTTTATAAAGTTCTACCTCAAGTTTAAGTATTCACACTAGTCACAAACCAAGTACAGATGAATTTAATTCTATTTTTCTCCCTATCTATAACCTATTGGAGAGTACATCCCTCCCCCTGCCACTAGCCAGCAATAGAACTGTCAGTATTAAGTTGCTATATGCATGAGTTCATGTCTAAAATCTGTTCTTTTAGTCTATCTGTCCATCCCAGCCCAATACCATACTTTTATGCCTATACAAAACTGACAGCTTGTATAATCCTAACAAACTGATTTGGTAGTTGGCACACTTCCAAGTCAAGCCCTTGGCTTTACTTAACCATAATAGCTTTCACTTGCATTTTGGGTAAAATGCTAAAACAGCTGCCCTCCTCCTACTTACCAGCAAATATGGTGAATCAAAAATGGTATCACACCCCAGAAGGGAGTGGTGAAAGTTACATTTACAAATATCTAAAAGAGACAAGGACAGTGGTGCTCATCATATCTCTCTTGAATTCACCAGTCTGATGGCTGCAAAAAAAAACAAAGAATCTGGAGTGAGTTTGCTATGTCTACTAGGTAGTAGCTTCTTTTGCAGCTGCAGGGACATCAAATATCTTTGCTAAAAAAGATTAACTTAGGGGGCGCCTGGGTGGCTCAGTTGGTTGAGCGACTGCCTTCAGCTCAGGTCATGATCCTGGACTTCCGGGGATGGAGCCCCACATCGAGCTCCCAGCTCCTTGGGGAGTCTGCTTCTCCCTCTGACCTCCTCTCTCATGCTCTCTCTCACTCATTCTCTCTCAAATAAATAAATAAAATCTTTTTAAAAAAATTAACTTGACCTTAGGTAACATGGTATCCAATCATTAATATGATAAATATGTTCTATCTGAAAAACAGAAGTAGTTCACATTTCCATTGAATGGACAGCATTATTAAATTGTCTTGCCCCAGAGCTGTGTAAACTCTTCCATACTCTCAAAGTTTGAAGAGATCAGAACCATCAATGTCTGAAGGACAGCATACTGACTCACCCTACTGATGGCATGCAAACTGGACTAGATGACAGTCGAGGTATTGGTAAGGCAATATGCTTCTTAGTGTAGAAGACCATTCATATTCAGGGGCCTACTCATAAGTAAAGTTTTTATAACTCGAACTCAGGGGTGTGTTGTGTTATTTCATGCAAAGTAAAAGATGAATTACTGTACCTTCCACCATGAAGAAAGCCTAACACCTGGTGAGGCTTCTTAGGTTTGAAGGCAGTATATTCCTACCTAGGATGACTACTTTAATCCACATACTGTGTGACAAAGAAGGCTGCAAACTCCAAGTGGGGCCTAGAGAAGAAACTGGCTCTTTAGTAAACCAGCCTATGCTGTTTGAGATCCTCTAGAAACCCTATTAGCATGACTGAGCAATCCCTTCTGAAAGGGTCAAGGTACTAAATGTCTTAGGCTTTGTAGGACATCTGGCATCTGCAAATATTAACTCTCCCATTGTAGTGCAAAAGCAGCTATAGACAACTCCAAAAAGGTGGAAAAACAGGTCAGCAGCAGTTCTATATAAGCTCAGAAATTGTTATAGCTTTAACTTTTTTTTTAATTTCTTTTCAGTGTAACAGAATTCATTGTTTATGCACCACACCCAGTGCTCCATGCCATATGTGCCTTCCATAATACCCACCACCTGGCTCCCCCAACCTCCCACCCCCCGCCCCTTCAAAACCCTCAGATTGTTTTTCAGAGTCCATAGTATCTCATGGTTCATCTCCCCTTCCAATTTCCCTCAACTCTTAAATTAGGTCTGTAATCCATTTCAAATTAACCTTTATGTATGGATTAAGGTATGAGGTAGAATTTGTGACGAACTTTTTCCCATATGAATACCTAATTGTTTTAGTCACGTTTATTAGAAAAAGCCTTACTGAATTATGTTTGTGCCTTTGTTAAAGATTGAACATAGAGAACTATTTCTGGACTCCTGTTATTTACTCAGGGAAGGACTCAATGCCCAGATACAGGGTATAGGACTATTGGTCATCTTCCATCTGTTAGTTCTTCAGGGTCTGCCTTAGCTTTTAATGTGAGGTCTTGCTCTTCAGGGCAGCCCCCAACCAATGACTGTATCACCACCTTGGTCAGTCATTGGCTGGAGGTTGTCCAGAGAAGAGCTTGCCCTAGTCTACTGCTACTTTGGTCAAAGAATTAGCTATTTCTATCCATTTTGGCCCTCCCCTCTGGAGAAAATTTTCTCCATTGCAGATACTTCTGGGTCTGCATTGCAATCTTGTGGACCCTCTTATCCTCTCTCTCTCTTCCAAGTATTAACTCCCTCAAATTTTTTGCATCCCTAAACCTTGATTATGCTCCTCAGAAATCTTAAGCTGGCAAGTGATCTATGACTACTCTTATGCCGATATCACTACCTTGACTATTGCAGCTTTTGGTCTCAATTGGGTAGTAAAGGTCCTCTGCTTTGTTCTCTATTAGAATTACCTCAGCTAATCAGTCTTTATTTCTGTATGAATTACTGTCAATTACTACAGAAAGAGCTGATATCTTGTTTAGTATTATGTTGCCTATTCTCCCCCATAGATCTATATCGCCATCTTAACATGAGTTAGGTCTTATTAATGCATTAGAGATCATTCTACTTAGATCTTTCTAACATTTTAGATAAATGTTATACTTCAAAGATAAAAAAAATTGAAAATAAGGTCTTTTGTCAGTCAACATTGGCTCAGTTTTTTTTTATTGGACTTTAGTCCAACAAACACTTCAAGAGAAGAATTAGTTTCATTGATATCATAAAACAAAAGCAAAAAGGAATCAGTGGAGTAACTCAGATTGGAGATAGCAGGTAGCCATTAGCACCTCATTAGACTAATGAGATAAAGTGAAGATATGGCGGTCCAGGGCCACCTGAAGGCTATCTGGCAAGAGCAGGCGGCATAGAGAAGATGTAGTCACTGGGAGATGGTGCTCAAATCTGAGAGAAAAGTCAAAGTATTTGAGTTTCTATTCCTCTACTGTCCAGTATTCTGTTAGTATGTGCCATTTGCTGAACAAGCCAGATGCTTGTTGACAGATGTTTTAGTTATCTACTACTACATAAGAATACTATGACTGTTGTAGCCTAAATCGAAACATTTATTAGCTCCATTCCAACGGATCAAGAGTCCAGGCATAGTTTAACTGGCTACTCTGCCTCATGGTCTCACAAAGCCACAGTCAAGGTGTTGGGTGGGCTGTATTCTTATCTGAAGGCTTGACTAGGAAACAATCTACTTCCAAACTCAGATGGTTGTTAGTAAAATTCAATTTCTTGTGGTTTTGGACTAAGATTTTGTTTCTTGCTGGTTTTTGGCTGGCAGCCATCCTCATTTTCTAGAGACTTCTGGGTTCTTTGCCACATGGGTTCCCTGGACACCAGAGAGTGCTTCATAAAAGTCGAAAGGGAAATAATATATCTACAAGATGAATGTCCAAATCTTATGTAAAGTAAGCATGAAAAGGACATATTTTTATTTGTTTATGTCTTATTAGACTCAAGTAACAGGTCCTGCCCATTTTTGAGGATCTTCACAACTATGTGAATACTAGAGACCAGGACCATGAGGGCTAACTCCAGAGGTGGTCCATCACTAGCAGGGGAACCTGGAAAGTCTGGTTTGCAGAGAGAAGGGTAGCAAAGCATCTAAAGACAAAACAAGGGACTTTCAGGAACATGATCTTTTAGGTGCCAAATATCAAATGGTTTGAACCAGAACTATTTTGGCCACATCTATTTCCTTTTCTGCTTATTGATTTCACTCTATTCCAACCTCTCTTATAGCCAATTACTCTAGCATGTGTTAAATGTCTGAAAACATGCATCTATCTTTGGGAAATAGGTTATAGGTATTTTTAATTTACATAAATGATACTGTGCTATAGATCTCTCATTTTCATTAAACACTCCAAGATTGGTGATGGTTGTTATACTACATGCAGTTTATGGTTTCTAACTTCTGCAATTTTATTTTTCATTTTCTGTAATAAACCTCTAGATTCATTGCCAACTTTTCTTAACACCAAAATGAATATTCTAGAATATTCCTTTTATGAATCTATGAAGTTATGTCTGATAATTCTAGGAATGTGACTCATTAGCTTACATCTCTTCATCTCCTATCTGACACCATTAAAGTAGAAGAAAAAATCTGGAGCTCTATGCTAAACTGGTAATTATACATTGAACTCTGTATCCTATTAACAGAGCATACATTTTCCAGGCATCCCTCAAAAACTAATAGAAATCAATATTATAGTGGGCTAGAGATTCCTAAATTTCAAAACGTAGAAATTATATCGTTACAAGAGAATATAACTTGCAGAGAAAAAAAAATTTCCTATAGCCTTCCAATTTGAAGTGCTTTGCTTCATAACTACTGGGTCAAAGAATAAATACCCAGAGGTAAACCCATAGCCTTAAATACTTTCAAAAACCACATTTTTCCACTGTATCTACATACCACATCTTTATCCATTTGTCTGTTGAAGGGTATCTTGGTTCCTTCTGTAATTTGGCTATTGTGGACATTGCTGCTATGAACATGGGGTGCATGTGCCCCTGGCCACTAACTGGTCACTTAGCTTTGGACAAATGGTTTCTCTTCTCTGTTTAAACTTACTATCTCTAAGATAAGCTGAGATCAGGGGGAAGAATATGGGGTGCATGTGCCCCAACTGTATCTTTGGGGTAAATACCTAGTAGTGCAATCACTGGATCGCAGGGTAGCTCTATTTTTAATGTCTTGAGGAACAGTACATGTATACGATGGAATATTACTCGGCCATCAGAAAGGGTGAATACCCATCATTTGCATTCACATGGATGGAACTGGAGGGGATAATGCTAAGTGAAATAAACCAAGCAGAGGAAAACAATTACCATATGGTGTTGCTCATGTGTGGAGCATAAGGAATAGAGCAGAGGACCACAGGGGAAGGGAGGGAAAACTGAATGCAAAGAAATTAGAAAGGGAAACAAACCATGAGACTCTGGACTCCAGGAAACAAACTGAGTGTTACAGAAGGGAGGGCATTAGGGGGATGGGGGTGACCAGGTAATGGATATAAAGGAGAACACATGTTGGGATGAGCACTGGGTGTTATATGCAACTAATTTAGTGTTCAACAATTCAACAAAAATTTATGATGTACTATATGTTGGCTAACTTAACAAAATGAAAAATAAAAATTAAAAAATAAAAACTTTTTTTTGACAAAATATTCAAGCCTAACCATAGCTTTAGCCAAATTCTACAAACACTTTTTTGTTCCTGGTGGTGGGTATCCACATATTGCATAGAGCACTGGGTATGGTGCATAAACAGTGAATTCTGGAACACTGAAAAGAAATTTTAAAAAATTATTCATAGGAGTTGGGTGTTCATCCTTTCTGATGGAGGCATGGAATTCCATTGTATGTATGGACCATGTCTTCTTTGTCCATTCATCTGTTGAAGAGGGTCTGGGCTATTTCCACAGGATGGCGAATGTGGCCATTGTTACTATGAACATCTTGTAGAGCATAATGAATAACATGGAGGACATTAGGAAAAGGAAAGGAAAAGTGAATTGGGGGAAATCAGAGGGGGAGACAAACCATGAGAGACTATGGACTCTGAGAAACAAACTGAGGGTTTTGGAAGGGAGGGGGTGGGGAAATGCATTAGCCTGGTGGTGGGTATTAAGGAGGGCATGTATTGCATGAAGCACTGGGTGTGGTGCATAAACAATGAAACTTGGAACAATAAAAAATAAAATAAAATTAACAAAAAAATCACTAAAGAACAAGAAAACAAGCATAAATTGACACACAGTGGGTAAATGAGCTTGCTCTTCGAGGAACTGGGCTGAGTGGGGAATAGGCTTCCACTAGCCTTTTTGAGGGTTATGAAGTAGATGTGTATTGGATAAAAGATGGGACCTGGCCACTAACTGATCACTTCGCTTTGGATAAATGGTTTCTCTTCTCTGTTTAAACTTACTATCTCTAAGGTAAGCTGAGATCGGGGGAAGAAAGGGAGGAGAGGGGAAGGTTTGACAACATACTGTTTAAGTAAATACTAGCCCTAATTTTGACCTCAAAACTAATGAGCCAGAATATCTAAGCTTATGAATGTCAAGAGGCTTGAGCAACTGAATCTATCTGGTTCAGTAGAGGTCCATCTCCTACCCTCTACTTTTGAGCATAACCTACAGGAAGTTGTTTGTACTTGTCCCTAGGGGGATAGAGATAAGTGGGCAGTGTTGTCTTAAGTAGAAGATAGTTCTCTGTGCAGGACTCGTGGGACATGAACTGGTTGCTATGGGGGAGTAGGACTATTTCAAGTCTAGCACCACTTTTGACCTCCCATTTCAAGCATGGCCACATTATACTTTATGAACTTCTTTCTAACATTGACAAATAAGGTAAGGAATAATAAATGTCTTCAGCAAGTACTCAGTTTACCACCTTGAACTTGAAATATGATAGCTACAAATACTTCTCCCTCTCTAACATCAACATTATTTAACTTGCTGGGATAACATTACAGTGGTGAAAAATTGTGGTAGCAGTAATGTCATTTTTCTAACTAAACTGGATGCTTCTAATGGTTCATCATTAAATGATGTCTGCTCTAAGCCTTTGGAGGATTCCTTGTATTGAGTTACAGACATTTCCTTTTATTCCTAGCTTGACAAAATTTACTCAAAGTTTGCAAATGCTTTTTTTTTTGAAACTTAAGATAAACCACATTATCTCCTTTAACACGTTAATGCAGTGAGTTATTGATATTTCCCCCCATATTGATCTATCCTTGCATTTCTGAGATAAATTCTACTTTGTCCCTATATATTATTAATTTAATATACTGCCATGTTTGATTTTCAAATATTTTTAGCTTCTTTGAATCTTTGTTAATGATGTTGACCTATAGCTTGCTATTCTCATTTTCTGTGGTATCAAATTATGCTAGCTTTATAAAACTAGGCAATTTTCATCTTTATTTTGGCATTTTCTTTCTTTGCACAATGTATCCTCTTTTATCACTCAGGGTCTAAACACGAAAACAGAAAACATTTCAAGTATTTACTACAAAGGGAATCTAATCCAGATAATGAGTTCTTCTGAAGATGAATGTGCTAGCAGCCAAAAAGGGGATTGAGATGGTGAGGAAACTGAAAAAATGAGAGGCTGCAGGGATCCAATATCACCCTAGGCTGTGGAGATAATGAGGAGAAAACTGTGTTAGGAAGCCCAGGTTGGGGTACCTGGAGAAAGAGAAGCCAAGGTGGGCCTAAGTCCCAGAGTAGCTGCCTGAGACAAAGAAGGGGGAGGAATACCCTGGATTTCTGCTACCATCCAGTCCCCCACCAGCCTTCTCACTGGGCAAAAACTGCTAAGAACCAACAGAATGGGGAGCCTGGGAAATTCAGCCTGCAAGTCAGTCAGCCCTCTGCAGTACACTGACTAGAACAGAAGGGCAAAGACTGAAACTGAAAACAAATGTCAGTAGTTTTGGATTCATTCCAGGATCTTGCTCTCTGAACAATGCTATGAACATTCTTGAATGTGTTTCCTGGTGTACATATTTAAGAGATTCTTTATGGTGTAATCCAGGAGCTATTGAGCATATAGACCTTATATTTTATTGGAAACCACCAAACTGTATTACAGTGCACTTGTATGTTTTCTATCCTCAGCTGTGTATTAAAGTTCTTGTTCCTTATCCCTAACAATATGAGTTTCAGGGATCTTGTTTGCTTCTCCAGACTCCCTTCTTTTCTCCATTCTCTTTTGTGCTTCCAGAGGCTGACCTGAACACTTTATCACTCAGACTCCCAGCCCTTTGATTGGCCTTGCCAATGGGGAACACTGGCAAGAGATCTGAAGGAAGGTAACTACTCTTCCTCCAGGTCCCTCTAGGGGTAGATAGCCACTCTTCATTCTTCACTCTTCCCCTTGGTTACTACACTATCCAGTGTTTTCCCTCTATATACTACCAACATCACTGTGAAGAATCCCTTTGCAAATTGTCTTACTTTAAACTAATCAAGCCATTTAGTTCCCATTGGGTCTCAGAAGGATAGGTACTCTTTATCTTCTGAATGGTTGCCAATCTGGGCTTCCATAATCTTGTGTTCAACTCCCATCCCCAGTCATTAGTGTCATTGAACATCTTCATGTCACTGGCTATTTCTGCTTATGTGAGTTTTCCTGAGTTACAGGAGTTCATTATGTAATCTGAATATTAGCTTCTTTTAGGGTTTATATGGTAAAAATATTTTCTCCAAACTTAAAGTGTGTTTTTTCTCTATATAATGCCTCTTTAATTCTCAATTCTTTTATATAGCACAAATTAATCAATACATAATGTGGTCTTTTACACACCAAAGAATTCCTTCTACTTTACCTCAAAGTCCTAAGATAACTTTAGAAGAGTAAGCTGCCTTTTACATCTACATCTTTAATATATCTGGAATTGATACTTTCCACACATGGCGAGAGGTAGGGTCCATACTCATGCTTTTCTATATGAATAACTTCCTGTCTTAGACTCATTTATGGAAGCATTCATTCCTGACTCACCCCCTCCCCGCTCTGAGGCAGCTGTGTCATTTTAGACTTCCGCATACTTGAGTCTATTCTGGGTTCTTCATTCTGTTCTGTTGGTCTTCATTACCACTTTTTAGTCTTTTTCTAGTAGAACATGCCTCTGCTTTGTTTTTCTTTAGCAGTGCATTAGCTATTCTGGTCCCTTTGCTTTTCATATAAATTTAGAATGAACTTGTCAATTACTAGAGAAAACAAAACTTTTGGAGTTTAATATAATCCTGTTAAATCTGATTATGGATGTATTTATTTTGGCATTCTGCTTGTGTTCTTAGAGCTTCTAGGATATGTCGTTGTTACTTTTTTTAAGTTTTCAGCCTTTCTATCTTTATCCCTCACTTTTAAAAATAGACTATTTTAAAGCAATTTTAGGTTTATAGCAAAATTGTGCAGAAGTTAGTGTTCAAATGTTATCCCTTGGCCCCACTGTTCTATCTCCTACATATTTCTTCTGCCTTCTTTACACTCTTCTCTTTCTGGGAATTTGATAATATTAAACCATGAGATACTGTTCTGTATGTCTTAGATTCTGAGGGGTTTGTTTTGTTTCAGTTTTTACCATTTTTTTTCTATTCAAATGTCCTCAAGTTCATGGATTCTGTTTTCAGCTAGGTCAAGTCTTCTGAGGAGACATATAGACAATCTTTTTCTGATACCATGTCTTTTGGTAACTTTTCCATTTAACACTTTAATAGTTTCTATTTCTCTGCTGAAATTCTCTACTCATGCATATTGTCTGCTAAATCTTTTATCTGATGGCTTAAAACCTGTCTGCTGTTCTAGCATCTCAGGTTTCCCTGTTGGTTGTGTTGACCATTTCACCCTTTTATAATAGGCAGTTCTTCCCATTCTCAGTTTGAGCACCAGCTACTGTGAAGAGATAAATAAAATTCTCACCTAGAAGTGAGCTACTAGGCAGTTAGATGTGGAGGTATGGGGTAATAAGTCAAAATGATCAGATGTTGACTTGGTTTTGGCGTTTTGTTAATGCTCTTACCTTTATGAATTTCAGTTTCTGTACTGGAATCTGCTTTTCCCCTATGTTTGTGGTGCCAGAGTTTGGTTGGTTCGTTGGTTGGTTTTTCTCTGTGTTCTTGCCCATCCTCTGCTTTTAGCCATTTCTCAATGCCTATACCATAGAAAGGATCTCTCCATGGCCTTCCTCTGCCCTTGCAGTAGACTGCTGAGCTTGTTACAAGTGCTAGGATTATGGCAAGGGCACAGCTGTCCTCTATTCTCCTTGACCAGCCTTAGTCTCATGTTGGTCCTGTGTGCTTGGTCCTCTGGGGTGGTGGTTTCTAAGCATTTCTACCCTATACTCATGGCAGCAACACTCTCCCTGGTCTGAGCAGGAAAACACATCCTACCTGACCCCCAATGGTATCATGCCTCTATATTGGTGTAGGAATGGGGGCAGGCTATGGGGTTTCCTGCTCCCTTTTTCTCCCAGATGCTGTGGCACTTGTCTTTAGTCCTGGAAACAGGAGAGAAACACCTTCTCTCTTACAAAGAAGATGAGTTTTGCTTCTCTTCCATAAGCTTTGGTCTTTGCCATGCTCTGGGAGGAGAGCATTTCTCATTCCTCTCCCAGTGGCACAATAGTTTATTTCCTTTTGAGATTACATCCAGGGAAGGGGGGAGTTATTTATACCTTGCATCCAGCTGCAGCCAATCCTGAGCTACATGGCTATGCCACCAAGCAGAACTCTCTGGTCTCTGCCCTACTCTTTCTCATGAACAGCTCAAGAAGGCCTTTGACAAAGATCTTGAATGTGAACATCTCTTATGTTTTGAGTACCCAAATATTCCAAACTTTGTCCCACACTTGGCCTTTAAGAATTCCTGAATATTCTGATTTCTTCTTACTCATTTCTATGCAGGCTACTACCCCTCCCTTCTGTGTTCTGCCAATGTAAGATTGTTCTGTCTCTCCTCAGAAGAGATTAACACTCTGGAATCTAGTTCACTTGGATGCTTTGTAATCTCAGGCCTCTGGGCTCAAGACAAATTAAAATTTTGTAGATCATCTGGCTTAAGGGAAGAGTGTTCTTTTGAAGCTTTCTACACTCTGAACAGAAAGGATACCTTATCCTCCAATTCCAATCTGTACTGAGTTTTTCCTTGATCTATGGATTACTTTACAAGTGAAACTCTTAATTCCCAAATATTATATTTTCCATCATTTTTATTGCTTATTTCTAGTCTACTTTCATTTAATTGGCATTCAGTATAAATTGCTTTTGAATTTTGCTTTGCTTTATTTTGCAGAAGTTCTGCATGTGCTTGAATGTGTTTTGCATTTACTGGGTACAGTGTTCGCTGTATATGCTCTAGTTTATTAATTGCAGTGGTCAAATCTTTGACTTCCTTACTGATTTGTCTGTTTTTCTATCAGTTACTAAGATAACTAGATTAATAGTCCAATATGATTATGGATTTTTCATGTCAAAAGAACTACAAATCTTAGCTGACATATTTTGAGGCAGAAAAGCATTAGAGATAGTTACTTCAAAATGATTGTTCAGTTTGAGTACACATAACTTGATCTCAATTTTTTTTCTGACATGTTAGACATAACTTTGAGCTTTAATTTCTTTCTATTTCCATCTCTTCTACATAATTATTTTGTAGATCATGTGCATAGCTAGGTTTTCTGAGGCTTGACATCTTAACTGAAGCATTTAGCCCTTTGTTACTAATACTTGGATTTAAGATTTATTCCACAAGGTCTGATTATTTTTCTCTTCCTGCTTTCTTTTGAACTGATTACAGTTTTTTCCCCACTATTTCCTTCTGCTAATGAGGTTATTCTTTCTGTGATTTTAGTGGCAATGTTAAAAATTACAAAATGTGTTAACTAAAGGCTAATAATGAGTACCTTAGCTCTCTGCCTAGACAACTTTACACATTTGAGGTGTTTAATCTATTGAGGTTATATTTATTCTATCTTTGGCCAGTGAAAGCCTCTGCCAAGAGTTGGTACTCCAGAATTTTTTTTTTAATGTTCAGTTAGCCACTGTATAAATACATTATTAGCTTTTGAAGTAGTGTTCAATGACTCATTAGTTCCGTATAACACCCAGTGCTCATCACAACATTTGTTCTCATCTACTTTAGGGCAACAAGACCAAATTGCAGATATTAGGGGAGTGGCAATAACTCCTATTATACCAATGACCCCCACATTTTGGTGGAGACCAAAATACCTACAAAACTTGGTGGAAAATATAAAGGCAAGAGCATTTCCTGCCTCAATGAGTCTGGGCCTTTATGCTTGATTAGCATTTCAGGGGATTCAGACACAGAATTTTAGTAGCAATGATGCTATAATGCAGAAGGTTCTCAGACTTCTCATCTGTGGTGAATGAAGATGACCTAGAAATCCAAGAGGATATACTGGCTTATACAATTTCTCTATCATTTGAGAGCAAGGGAGGCAACAGTGATTACCAGGATTGAGAAATTGGTTGTTAATGGCCAGAGTAGCACTGGTGAAAGAAAAGGGAAACTCAGTTCAACTAACTACAAACTATGGCATCTTCTAAAGGAATTCTCATCTTCTATAGCCAAAGTGCACATGTAGCTAAAAATCGGACCCAGGATATGATTAGGACAATAGCAGAATTACAATGGATGTTAAATTCTACCTCTGGTATACTAAAGTCTTCTAAAGTCAGGCCTTGGTAAAGGAGTTAGAATACTAGTTTAGACACACCTGGGCAGATGCACTTTAAATCCTTGAACTACTCATTTCTCAGAATCCTTTGGACCTCTCCTTTTGCTTAAGGGTAATGCAGAGGCCTCACCTGAGACACGTCCCTCACAAGCTGATATTTACTCCTTTATAAGAGATGTCCCCAACAGTGTAAGAGGGCTCCCCTTTCTCCACATCCTCTCCGACATTTGTTGTTTCCTGTCTTGTTAATCTTTGCCATTCTAACTGGTGTAAGGTGGTATCTCAATATGGGTTTGATTTGAATTTTCTTGATAGTTAATGATGATAAACATTTTTTCATGTATCTGCTAGACATTTGTATGTCTTCATTGGAGAAGTGTCTGTTCATGTCTTCTGCCCATTTTCTGACATGATCATGTGTTTTTTGGGTGTTGTTTGAGGAGTTCTTTATAGATCTTGGATATAAGCCCTTTGTCTGTAGTGTCATTTGTGAATATCTTCTCCCATTCTGTGGGGAGGGGAGTGGGGGTATAGGTGAGCCTGGTGAGGGTATTAAGGAAGGCACGTATTGCATGGAGAACTGAATGTGATAGGTAAACAATGAATCTTGGAACACTGAAAAAATAAAAAATAAAAAGATGCCCCATATCCCACACAGCTTCCAGCCCAATTACTGGTGTCAAGTTCTGCATGACCTAAGTGGGGCAGTCTGTCCTTGAGACAAAGAGAAAGGATTATTCATCAAAGAATCTATAGGACCTGGCTACTCTGTCAGTAGGAACTCAGAACAGACTTATGGATCTTAAAATTTCTAAAGCAGAGAAGGTAGAAGAAAAAGCCAGACAATGGAGAGTTGATTGATGTGAGGTGCCCTCGCAGGACTAACTAATGTCCTGGCAAAGATGTGGAACCAGTCTTGATATGCTGCTGGTATAGCTATCAGAAGTTCTGGATAGTGTGGGAATGTGGAAAAATGGCCTATACCAGCAGTCTTCAAACTTTGCTGTACATTCAAATCATGTAGGGAGATTTTTTTTTAATCTTGACCCTTAACCTTCCCATAATCTCTTACAAATAGATCAATCTCAAGACCTGAGACACAAACATCAGGGTTTTTAGAATTCCCCAGGTGATTTTTGACTTCAGCCAAGTTTGAGAGCCAAAACAGCAAATGTGGAGATGGCACAGTTACCTTGTTAAGGTTTGGGGAAAGAGCTCAGGGATGGGCCAGCTAAAAGTTTTTTGTTTCCTTTTTTTTAACAGGTCAGGATGTTCCCCAGAGTGCTCCAGGGATCAGTCTTTTCCTTAAAACAAGTGGTTCACACTAGTGATAGAAGGCACCAGCCTCACTAAGAAGCAGAAGTGGCAGTCATCTACAGGCCTGGGTTGGTGGTGGGTTTATATTGAACTGGACTCACTGGTGTCCATGAAAATAGTAGGATTCAGAAACAGCAGAGGTCATGCAACAGCACTGATCACATCTACATTGCTGTAAAGCCAGAGTAGCAAGTAGAAGTCTTGATCCACAAGGCAATTAGACCATGACACAGCTAGTGCAAAAGATTGGCAGCCACAAAGGTATTGCTTGACCTGTATAACAAAAGCAATCAAGAGCAGGTGAAAAGACTTAAACAGGCTGTCCCAATAGGAAGCAGCTCTCTTACTCACTTTTCACACTTGAGCTAAATCCAGCTAACTCACCTTGAAGGAAGAACCTGTGATATTACAGCAAATACATACAGTAGTGATTCCCCAAAGTCCATCCCCATCCTATGATCATTTGTGTGAGGAATTAAATACTGAGGAAAAGAAAACACTAAGCTCTTTCAGAAAGTGCTGGATAAAGGGTTGCACATGTTAGTGATATGAAGGATGGAGAAAAAATGCTCCTGAATTTCCTATTAGACAGGATTTAGGGGGCCAGTTAAATCCTTGGTCAAGGATTCTTCCGAGTGTCTGGTATCACCCCATGGTTATTTCCTTACTCCTCAGTGAGTAACTGTGAAGGTATACTTGGAAAACTCTCATATATTTCTCCTATTCTGGGGGCTATATTTTAAAACATATGAAGCAGGTGGCCTGAATGGCTTGAATATTTGACTAGAGTAATCAAGTGTTACCTGTTCCCTAGAATGCCCCAGCAGTCACTCCTTTCTCTAGAATTGAAGGAAAGCATTAGTGAGGATGATGCCCATCTCTATGAGAAGCTAGTGTGTTGGAGGTCTCTTGTAAGCCAGGCTACATGATGATGGCAGGGGCTACACAGTTAGGCTTCCTGGTGTCTGTGGGGACAGAAGGATTCAGAAATGCAGAGGTCTATCACAAGCACTTAATTACATTCACATTGCCTCTAAGGGTTGCCGTGAAAAACCATGAAGTCAGAGTGGCAAGGAGAGACCTTCATCCACAGGGCTACTAGACCAGGATCTATGAGGTTAATAAGGAAGTCGGGTAGCCAACAGAAGTTTTGATTTACACAACCAAAAGGGATCAAGAGTAGATGAGCAGAGTTGATTAAGACCAGTTGCCCCAGTGAAAAGTCCACTATCCCCTGTCCAGTACTCACACCTCAGCCGGCTGGCTAACGTGATAAGTACACAGAGCAGTGACTCCCCAAGTCCTTCCCCAAAAGCATCTATGCTCACTTAATTTGAGGAACTCAACCCTATGAAAAGGAAACTACTCAGATTTTCAGGAGTTGTTGGACACACAGTTGGATACATTACTGATATGAGAGAACAACAACACTTATGACTTTTCTATTAAAGGGTATGGGGGGTAGTTATCACCTCCCAAGTTTTTCTGATCCGTTCTGTGGTCCTTTCCCATTACATGTGAAGGCCTGTCTGTAGTGGTTGGATCCACTTGGCAGTTGGTAAGGTCGTGTTGTTTCCTGATATGTGGACTAAGGTTATACAGCCAGGAAAGACCTCCATTTCAATCCTAGCCCTTCAAGGGGGAAACCTGTGAAATTATACCCTGTCCAAGACTGAAAACTGGAATACTGTATACTGGAATGTATACTGGAATGGTAGGTACTACTGTTACCTTGAAATTTTAAAGAATGTGGGAATCATGGTGCTCATCAATCATATCCCCATTCAGTGCTGTGCATGGTACCTTCAATGATCAGATGGACTCATGGTAGATCATGACCAAGCCCAACAATAGGCACAAAAAGGAACACAGTCTGTTATTGTATATTGCATAGCCCAGAGGCTGCTGGCCTGACATACTTTAGTATGGTCTCTGGTCTACAGTTGATACATCAGCTTTGGTGCACTTGACATTCTGCCATTCTGATAGATGGGTACATATTCTGTGCCAACAGCCACAGTGAGCCAGGGCCATGGAGAGTCTGAGGGTAAGAAAAATCTAGAATGGGTGGTAGAAGAGGAATAGAAGAGGAATATCAATCCTTACCTGTTACAAATTGGTTCTCCCAAAACAGGTGCTAATACAAATAGGGGCATAAGATATTAGGGATGAGCAGCTGCGAAAGGAATGGGAAGAAGCCAATTAAGTAGATAAAGAAGTCAAATTGAAGCATGCTAGAGAGACCTTGACCAATTTGAGGTGCTCTGATATAAGAGTTGCCCATCAGTGTCCCATATTGTGCCTAAATGGCCATTGCCTTATTTTCCTTCTTCACTCACTGTGCTGCCCCAGGAAGAACTCTACATTGAGTGGGAAGGCTCTGGTATAGAGCTTAAAGGAACTGGTGAACTGGCAAATTCCAATTCCAGGATGGGCAGCATGTTGGCCAGGCTAGATTGCCGTAGTGGAGTTAGAAGGGAGCTGAAGTCCTATGAAAAGTGGGGAAAGAGATGTAGATCACATCAGCAGCTTCACCCACATGCTTGAACTTGCCAATTGCCAACCTTCCTATTTACAAGTGGGGCCTGCTCTCCCTTATATTACCAAGGCTGTCAACTTATGCTGTCCCTTTTTGTGTAACCTGGTTAGTATAAAGCTGTTGTTAGTCTCTTTGAAGTTTCTTTGTTCCTTATTTCCCTATTTGTTCTGTGTTTTGGTATGACCTTGGACCATACCAAGGTTGATTTCTCCTCACCTAATAATAGTCCTATTCCTGCCCTATTATGGATTCCCTATAGGGACCAGTGTTAGCAGAATTCTTTAGCCTGACTACATTGAGACATCCCAGTCACTGGAGTGAGCTGAGCTGGTAGGTGACCACATGGTTTCTAATAGTAGGAATGAAGGTACCCGGATTTCAGCTGGGAACACCTAAAGTTGACCAACTACAGCAGGGTGCCCTGATGTCTGGGAAGGCTGAGATAACTGAGAAAATTAAGTATAAGCAGGGTCAACATGGACAAAACTTATAGTAAAGGATTTACCAAAATCTCATCCCAAAAACATGAACTAGGAAAATATCATCAATGTTTTATCAGAAAGATACAATCAGACACTAGTGTCTTCTGATCAAGTTTCAGAGCACAGCACTTCTGGATTCAGACATGCACCGTTCTGAACTCCTTCACCTGCTAGGAGTCTGGTTCCAGCAGCTCTAATACTGATTAGTACTTTTCCTGAAGTCTAGGAAAAAAGGTTGCTGCTACCTGAGCTATTGCCACAAAACAAGGGATTTTTAAGAGCTGCATTATGAGTCTTCAGGTTGTTCACAGCTTTGCCTTATTGTGCCTCACCTGGAGTGTGAGACCGCTGGGGACCTTCTGAATGCACATCAGATGTGCAGAGGAGTTAATAGTCCCTGGGGCAATTTTGACAGTGGGAGAAAGTAGCTGGTGAATATTCTCCATCACTTGGAGGGATTTTGGGGGAAATTACTTCCTTGGTCTCTAAAGACTTTCAGGCCAATTAAGAAATCAGCTTTTTAGGGAGCTATGACCAACCCAGAAATATAATTTGTTATATTTGCCATCCCCCCTCCCTTGTTTTTTCCCTCCTGTTTTTCTTTATTGTAATGAAGTATAATCTTTTTTTTTAAAGATTTTATTTATTTATTTGACAGACAGAGATCACAAGTAGGCAGAGAGGCAGGCAGAGAGAGAGGAAGGGAAGCAGGCTCCCTGCTGAGCAGAGAGCCCGATGCGGGACTCGATCCCAGGACGCTGGGATCATGACCTGAGCTGAAGGCAGCGGCTTAACCCACTGAACCACCCAGGCGCCCAATGAAGTATAATCTTATCAGCAAAAAATTTTGTTTCAGGCTCTGTTCTGGAATACATGGTCTAAAATCAACCCCTATTTTATTGTTTTTGCTAAAATACAAATTTGATTCTAAAGTGCCTGCATCTAACTTTTAATGTGTAAAAGACAGACGAGACAGAACACAAATGACACCAAGGGAATAAAATCTTCCAAATCTAGATTCTGGAACTATTCACAGAGCAGATGATCCACTTTTAAGGAACTGTTTGAAACTGAGTGGATTTAGATTTTAATTGAAAAGAGGCTTCAAGGGTATTGGTGAAACTTTATTTCTTGAGATGAATTATTTATAAACATAGATGTTTACTAACTCTTTAAAACTACATGGGCCATAAATATTTCCCCTCTTAAAACAGACCAGGTCAGGGGCGCCTGGGTGGCTCAGTGGGTTAAGCCTCTGTCTTTGGCTCAGGTCATGATCCCAGGGTCCTGGGATCGAGCCCCACGTTGGGCTCTCTGCTCCACAGGGAGACTGCTTCCTCCGCTCTCTTTCTCTGCCTGCCTCTCTGCCTACTTGTGATTTCTCTTTAAAAAAAAAAAAACAGACCAGGTCAAAAAGTTGGAGGAGGAGCACAATCAGTTATGGGACAACAGTTAGGTTTTTGGTTAGGAGGATTCCAAGGCTCCAGTAGTTGGAAGAAATGTACAGAATTGGTGAGAGGTATAATATTCAGTTGTGACCTGTTGAAGGTTTGAGGTAATAGAGATCTTAATGATTCTAAGGTCCTCAGAGGTGCTCAATCAGATGATGGTGTCTCTTACTAAAATGAGAGGCAAGTTGAGAGGAAGAAGTTTAATTTTGTTGGAACTTGATTCCTATAGGTCATTCATGTAGAAATGGATATTGTTAACAGGCTGGACAGAACCCCAGAAGGGGACCTGTAGGTGAGCAAATACAAGACGGTTAGTGACTGAGCTTACTCCGTGTCTTTTAGACCTTGTTTTGGGGGAAACCCAAGCTGAGGCTGACGTGCAGATAGTTTATTGCAAACATAGCAGGACCAAGGTTTAGTGGGAAATGAGAGACAGGAAAGATGCATTGAGCTGGTCATCACTACAGGTGACTGATTGTTTCATCCACTGATTGCCAGGAGAAGAGAGAAGAATTTATTCGGGGGTGGGGGGTATTGCTTCTATTGATCAAATGTTGTCAAATGTAACTCCATGGTTTCATAGTCATGTGTGCATAAGTGCTGAGCAGATTTCCAACAGCATCTATGTGATAGAAGTTCCAGAATAGAAAGCCAGGTGGGTGACATGATGTTGGGTTGCTCTTGGGTGAAACTGGTCCCTGTAGCAATGGTTTAAAAGAGAGGTGAGGTCAGAGAGAAGTGGTACACAAACATTTCCAACCCATTTCAGGGGGAGCACACAGAGAAGTAAATATAATTGGGTCCCTAGGCAATACCAACCTTTAAGAGATAGGTAGAACAAGGTGCCTAGAGGAAGACTTCAAGGATTAATAGGAAAGGAAAGAGGGAAAGTTACCACAAAAGCCATGGGGGGGATTCAAAAAGGAGGGATTAGAAAAATGGTATCAAATATAGCAAAAATAGAGCAAGGTTGTGACTAATATATTTGGGGAGTCATTAGCTAAAGTCTAGTTTTGGAATGAAAATGATAAAAGGCTACAACATAAAAAGCAGTAAATATATTTGTGATCTGTGTAGACCAATGACAGTAGTATGTCTGTATACTCCTACTATATGTATATGCTACTGTACTGTGGTATGTACATTTTCAAACATTCACGGAAAATGAATGCCCTAAAACACCTAACATTTAATACAAAACCTCTTCACAAAAATATGTAAAACATTAATTTGTCAGCGATGTGAAAATAAGTGTGCTATTTTCAAGTTTTTTTAAACCTCATTTGATACAGCATTTTTAGGATCTAAGTTTAATTTTATTTTGATTGTTGATTTTAAGGATTGACGTGGCTAAGGAAGATATTTTACAAAGATTGGTAGTTCCAGATGAAGGAACTTTACACCACTTGTGGTTTGTTAAATTGTGAAACTCAGTGATTAGTTCCATCTACCAATCATGCAAAACTGGTTTTGTTGTGACTTCTGGAAAATTCCTACTCTCAGTGTCAGTAAATGGGTGCAAACTAATTGGGAGGTGTTGCATTTCTACATTTAAACAGTTAGCCCAAACCTGCTGAAATTATTTGAAAACCTAATTTTCTAGTCTGCTGAACTCTTCCAGATTTAAGTATGCAGGCATAAGACACTTTAGTAGATACTTTTTTCCTAGTATGCAATCTCAACAGTAGCAACATGTCAAAATGTGCTTTTAAAATACTCTCTGCATAGCATGAAATTTTTTCAAAAGAGGTTGTCCCTGTATCACTCCTACAACTTCACCTTTAGCTCTTGTCAAGGTCAGCAAATGTGGAATATTAGAAATTTTTAAAGGACAAATGTATAACTCATTTTTAAGTATATTCTTTCCATTTTAGAGATAGGGAGTGATTAATTTTTTTCATACTACAAAGGCATTTGGGTCAAGTGCAAAGTATAAAAAGTGGGCTATAGTTTAAAAGTCTTTTTTTCATGAAATTAGTCCCATGAATGACATCTTAGTACTATGTACATTGCTTTCAACTTCTTCCTGGCAACTCCCTGTTTGCAAATGATGTGACAGATGAATTGCACATGGTGTAATATCTGTAAGCTTACTCTGGGATAGTAGCTATACTTATATTTTCCATGAAGGGGCCATTTAATGTTGAGTGTGGCTTACAAAAGTAATTTTAGGTGTATATCATTTTTTGAAATAGAACCTGGCAGGTACCACAATCTGAGACATGTTCAAAACATTTATACTTTCATCCAACTGTATTGCAACCTCCCACACTGTGTAATTTGTTCTAAACCTTGCTGCTGCAAATCATCAGTATTTTCTGAGCATCTGCCAATAGAATTTGGTGATAGAGGAATACATTTGGCTTATTCTATTGTTTTGGTGTATTCTAGCAATTTCTATAATGGTAGGAAGAGCCAAGTGACAAATGGATTTTTATCTTTCACTCTTAAACACCAATTGCTAAATTTAGTGAAATCTTGTGGAGTATTGGAATAAGAATTACATAACTCTATAGAGCACTGCTTTCAGTGGAAGTTCTTCTGTTCTGCATGCTTAGTATAAATGTATCAGGATTAGCAAGACTTCAAAAATAACATTAACCTACCCAGTCACTGTGTATACTTAGGAAATGGAATTTTTCTGCTATTATTCACAGATATTACCCTAATAGTCTTGATAATTTTAATTCTTCTGGCAGATTTCTTGAACTGATTAGTTATAACATGGCTATTGAAGAATCCTACTAGGAAATAGAAACTATCAGGTTTTCAGCTCTGCTCAGTTGCTTGTATCAATCTTTTCAGTCTGCATTTTCATTGCAACAATCTAAATCATGTGCTGCCCATGTTGTGAGGATTCATTTAAACAAAATAATTGCCATCACTCAGTGATGGTTTGCCCTAAATGGATTGATGGGTGAGCCCTGCCTAAGGGAGCCTTGGTCAGCATTTCCAGATTGTGGAGCTCCCTCTCTGCCCACATCTTGTGTCCCAGGTAACCTATGACTATCCAATGCACAGAGAAGCAGAAATCAACCTGTATGTCCAGTGTCCTTATCAGAATTTACCAACATGAATGTGAGAATCTCTTTACCCCAATAGGTTTTATTGGAATAGTTTGTAGGTATATCCATCTCAATTTCGAGACTCCTGGTGTATGAGCAAACATATTAAGGAGCTGATCTATAAGGAAATCAGTTAGATAACAAATCAAAGTTGTTTTTTTTTTTATTAGAAAGGGGTGACAGGAGTATTAGGCTAAGGGGAAGGGAATCACTGGAAAAAAGCCAAAGGTACAGAAAGAGAAATAATAGAGTAAGTCAGAGAAATAAGGAAAAGCCTGGTATATAGGAAACATGAGGAAGCATTAGCCTTCTAGCTCAGAAGAGGCCATTTCCTGATAAATTGAAATGGGGTGGAAGAGCCTAAGTAACTTTGGGGATAGAGAGCTGAAGGAGTTCAGAAGCTGGAGGCAGGGCTATGTGCTAGAAGGAAGGGGCATTAGGTCTGTGGAGACAAAAATATTACAATAGTCACTATATGTAACGAGAGCTAAGGAAGTATATGTGTTAACTTCAGGATAGTCACCTTGCTCTTCCTCTGCCACTTTTCTGGTTTTGAGATCCATTGGTTACCACAACTGTAGCTTTCATAAACCAGTTAGTTCTCAGAGGAAGACTCTGGACTCTATATAGGCAAACAAGTGCCCTAAATGCCCAAATACAGAATGATAATAAATGTAAGGCACATCCATCCCCCAGTGAAAGACTGCAAATGCTCTCTGGACACCTTGAATAGACAAATATTTAGAGCTGAAAGAAAACTATCAAATGTTAGATCTGCCTATTTTACAACATCAAACATTTTTAAACTACTGTTTTTTGTAGTCCTGTTATAGAACAATTCACTCTTCTTATGTAGCTTCAACATTAGTGTTCTGATCACTAGCAACATACGGAGTCATCAAAGTCTTCCAGAGCTCATGTGCTCAGTCACATAACAGAAAATAATACTTGAATCAGACACAGCTTCAGGAAAGTTGATGCCAGGCCACAAGGACCCATTTACACAATGTAATCAGTCTTTTCCCTTATTTTTCCAATGACAAGAGATTTGTTTCCCACAGCATAACTTACTCTGATGTTTCTAAAAGGGATCTCTAAAAGACGTGTTTATAGTGACCTCCAAACTTTGGTTGAGGACAGGAGACCTACAAATTAACAATTAACAACTGATGAACAATTAACAAACTGGTGTCACTGTATGTACACAACTGCTCATTGCTTTTGTCAATTCTGTCAGATGACCTGTAGCACAGTTCTGAACCAGCATTGATTGGACTATTGTGTGATTAATGCAATCCCCACACTTTTACTCAAAATAAAGCCACTGCAAGATTGCACCAAAATGTGAGCCACTGTGAACTCAGTCATTGTAAAGCTCAAAGTCATTGTAGAGCCTCATAATCTCTCTTTTCTGAGAGATGAGCTCTTGAGGGAAAATTGTTATATCCAGGCATACGCCATATGTTCTTCATAACCCACAGTCCTGGTAGCATACTGCATGACGCATGGTTAACTTTTAACAAACAGTCACTAGTGTAATAGGGTCAAATGATGAATATTAGAGTGTCCTCTGCCTCTTCCCCTTCCTCCTGCACTCTGCCATCCCTTAAGCTCTTGAGAGTCATTTAGATTCAGGTAATCCTTTAGAGGAAAACATGAGAAGTGAGGAAAGTTATGTTTGTAATAGAAAGAGTGACTCTACTGCCAGGAGAGAAAATTATTGTAGAAGTTAAAAAGGGGGAAAAAAATCTTGGGATGAGTGGGAGTGATTCTGGAGGCTGAGCAGAGTTTAGAGATCTGCCTCCTGTGGGAATGGCAAAGGCCATGAGTGGGGAGAACATTCACGATCTCTCACTGAACAAAAGATTTCAGTTTACTCTTCAGGATTTTACTCAGTCACAACACATACTTCACTATGTTAGACTGTTTCTTTGAAGAGACTCAAGGACCTGGATTGTCTTTGAGGCTATACTTGATCACCTGATAGTACCAGGTGCTTGATAGGGATTCTTTCAATCCTCTGCAACTCTGAGACCAGTCTTCAGATGAGAAATCGAAGGTTCACCAGTTGCCTCAGATCCTGGCTATAAGCAGCAGCTCCTAAGAGGCACAGTCGGGGTTGTGAAGAGGAGGAAAGACTTCTCCTCTACCTTTTAGGTTCTGTGACTAAGCTTGATTATTAAACTGGCTAAAGAAAGATTAACAGGAGAAAAGCATATAAACTTTACATGATTAGATGTTCTTCCTGTATGTTTAAAAATAAGAAATGAAGACCAAAGAAGCAGATAGGATTTACATACCTTTTCAACAAAGAATGACAAACTGGAGAGACAAGGCAAAGTAAAGTGCAGCTTGGGCTAGGGGCAGTAAATTGTAGGACTGATTGAGGAAATAGGTAGTGGAAACTAATGAAAGGTAAAGTTTGTTAGTGGGTTGGTTTGTACAGATGCCTCTCAGTGTTGATTCCCTGTCTCCAATGATAAGAAAGAAGGGGGTCAGAGAGCCCTTTCTGCATCTGCTTTTTCTCAAGTGCCTTCAGCTCAACTATCAGTCTATCAACTGGCATGTTTTGTGGGTGACATATTCTGTTCTCCTTCAGTTGTATCAAGCTAGTGGGTGTTCTTTTAACCATTACTCAATTATCCCTCATTATCTCCAGATGAAGAACCAAATCAGCATAACACCATCTCAGGATTGAGTAAATAACTCAATGTAAATGTCAGACTGCAAAGGGAGAAGGGACAGAAGTTAAAAATTGTTTTAGAACAAGATGGAATAGATATCCAAGCTATCCTGGGCTGGCGCCATGGCCAGGTGCAAGATGTTAAAAACTGTAGAGGCTCTGCTAAAACTCATGTTTCATAGAAGGGGAAAAATGTTAGTAAGTATCTTATCAAAGGTTGATGGGCAGAAAATCCAGGGGAATAGGATATCCTAGAGCTTGGTGTCAGAGTTGTAACAAATGTTTTCATGGAGGTAACAGACTGATGCCTGGACTTCATTAGAAAAGGGGTTAGTGTCTTTCAGTGCTGGAGTTAAGCTTATCTGGCCTGCCTGTGGTGGAACAGATTAGAATATTAATCACTGAAAATAACTTTATCCTATATTTTGTCTGCTTATATCACTTAAAAAATGAATGTAAGATTGTTTTTATCAATTTCCCTTTAATACTTATTCTTGTTCAGAAAATCTAGTATCTACCTCTGGAGGCTGGCCCCAAAGTATTGAGAGCCCTAGGGATAAGTGTGGCCCTGTGAAGGAAATCAGTCCTGTTCATTCCTGTTAGTTACTTCCACAGGGTGGAGTCTCTGAGAGTGATTCTGGATATCTTTTTACTCTATTAATCCAAATCCAGTCAGAGCTGCAATGGGATTCTGTTATAATACCAAAGTTACAGCTTTTTGAAAAAAAAAATCATATTCCTGTGTTCAACCATTGTTTCCAAAATGCCATGTTTATGTCAAGGGAGCATCCAGCATCAATCAAATGTCAGTTTGATCCCAGACTATCAACCTGAAATTCCCTCTTTCTCTAGACCTATTTCAGGGACCTCATTGTACTTTGCCAAGGCCTACACCACCCCCACGCCCCCTTTTAATCTAGGGGAGAGGTAGTAGTGACATAGTGTGAGGAGCCCAGGGGCTTCGAAAGAGATCTCTTCACTTTTTATGTCCCAATTTTGCACACCAAAATAAGAGTTGCCCTTTGCAGAAGTTCATGTTACAAATAAAGCCCAGGGCAATGTGACTGTCCTCAGTTGGTTTTTGTTTTGTTTTGTTTATTATTATGTTAGTGATTGTATGTCCTAAGTTGTTAATTACAAAATTACAAAATGCCTTTCACAATACACAAGGAAAAATTAAGTATGGTGGGCATTTAGTGCTCCCATGCAGACTCTCAATTCCTTTCGTTAACTATGGCAAAAATATATAAAATTAAACATCTTGGCCATTTTTAAGTATACATTTCAATATTTGGTTTCATAACAGTGAATATACTTATTTCCAGAACTCTTTATTTTGCAAAACTGAAACTCCATACCCATCCCTTTTCTCTCCTTCCCACTAGTAACCACCATTCTGTCTATGAATTTGACTATTCTAGGTACTTCAACTAGAATCGTATTTGTCGTCTTGTGATGAGCTTATTTCACTTAATATAATGGGTTCAAGATTCCACCGTGTTGAAGCTCGTGAACTTGTTTTTCAGAATTTCCTTTAAGGATGCAACAATCCGTTGTATGTATATACCACATTATGCTGATCCATTTACCTGTTGGATACTTGGGTTGCTTCTACCTTTTGATTATTGTGAATGCTACTATGAACATAGAGTACAAATCTCTCTTCAAGACCTTGCTTTCAATTCTTTTGGGTATAAACCCAGAAGTGAATTGTTGGATCATATGGTAATTCTATCTTAAGTTGTTTTTTTTTTTTTTTTTTGAAGAACCACTAACACTGTCTTCTGTAGTGACTACACCATTTTACATTTCTACCAACAACACACAAGTGTTCTAATTTCTTCACTCATCATTTATTTTCTGTTTTTTTCCCCAGAGTATTTACTTTTTATTAGGCATGAATACAGCTTTTTTTTAATTTAAATTCAATTAGTCAACATATAGTACATCAACAAATTAATAACCAAATTTAAGAAACACATTGATGATATATTAATAGTAGGGGACTTCAATACCCCAGTCATAGCAATAGATCATCTAGGCAGAATATGAACAAAGAAACAAGGGCTTTGAATGACCAAATGAACTTCACAGATGTATATAGAATATTCCATCCTAAAACACCAGAATCCTCATTCTCCTTAAATGCACATGGAACTTTCTCCAGAGTAGATCACATACTGGATACAAATTAGGCCTCAACCTGTACCAAAAGACTGAGAATATACCATACATATTTTCAGACCACAATGCTTTGAAACTAGAACTCAATCACAAGACAAGACTTGGAAGGAACTCAAACACTTGGAGGCTAAAGAGCATCCCACTAAAGAATGAATGGGTCAACCAGGAAATTAAAGAAGAATTTTTAAAATTCATGGAAACTAATGACAGTGAAGACACTTTTGTACAACAACTTTTGGGATATACCAAAGGCAGTCCCAAGAGGGAAGTACATTGCAATATAAACCTCTCCCAAGACTTTGAGAGAGGGAGTCAAGATGGCGGAGAAGTAGCAGGCTGAGACTACTTCAGATAGCAGGAGATCAGCTAGAGAGCTTATCTAAAGATTGCAAACACCTACAAATCCAACGGGAGATCGAAGAGAAGAAGAACAGCAATTCTAGAAACAGAAAATCAACCACTTTCTGAAAGGTAGGACTGGCAGAGAAGTGAATCCAAAGCGACAGGAAGATAGACTCCTCTCGGGAGTCCGGCTGGGGGGAGGGGCCGGCTCCCAGCAAGCGGCGGAGCAACGGAGCACAAAATCAGGACTTATAAAAGTCTGTTCCGCTGAGGGACATTGCTCCAGAGGCTTAACTGGGGTGAAGCCCATGCGGAGTGAGCATGGCCTTAGGTCCCACAGGGTCACAGAAGGATCGGGGGTGTCTGAGTGTCGCAGAGCTTGCAGGTATTAGAACGGGGAAGCCGGCTACAGAGACAGAGCCGAGGAGTGATCTCACAGCTCGGGGTTACCTTGAACCCGTCGCAGGCTCGGTCAGCTCAGAGCGCGGCCGGAGGCCAGGGAGACGGGAGTAAATGGGAGCTGTTCTCTGAGGGCGCACTGAGGAGTGGGGCCCCGAGCTCTTGGCTACTCTGGGTCAGAGACTAGGAGGCCGCCAACTTCATTCCAATCCTCTGGAACTCTACGGAATGTGCTCAGGGAACAAAAGCTCCCAAAAGCGAACCCGAGCATATTACTCACCCCAGCCCCTGGTAAGGGCAGTGCAATTCCGCCTGGGGCAATGACACTTGAGAATCACTACAACAGGCCCCTCCCCCAGAAGATCAACAAGAAATCCAGCCAGGACCAAGTTCACCTACCAAGGAGTGCAGTTTCAATACCAAGGAGAGCAGCGGAATTCCAGAGGAGGAGAAAGCAAAGCATGGAACTCATGGCTTTCTCCCCATGATTCTTTAGTCTTGCAGTTAATTTAATTTTTTTTCTTTTTCAATTTTTTTCCTCTCTTCTTCTGCTACATTTTTTTAAACTTTTACCCTCTTCTTTTTTTAACGTTTTTTAACTAGTTTATCTAATACATTACATATATATATATATATATATATATATATATATATATGTATATATATATATATTCTTTTTTATATTTTTTCTTTATTTGTTTTCTTTTTTCTCTCTCTTTTTTCTTTCTGAACCTCTTTTTATCCCCTTTCTCCCCCCTCACAATTTGGGGTCTCTTCTGATTTGGTTAAAGCATATTTTCCTGGGGTCTTTGCCACCCTTTTAGTATTTTACTTGCTCCTTCATATACTCTTATTTGGACAAAATGACAAGGCGGAAAAATTCACCACAAAAAAAAGAACAAGAGGCAGTACCAAAGGCTAGGGACCTAATCAATACAGACATTGGTAATATGTCAGATCTAGAGTTCAGAATGATGATTCTCAAGGTTCTAGCCGGGCTCAAAAAGGCATGGAAGATATTAGAGAAGCCCTCTTGGGAGATATAAAAGCCCTTTCTGGAGAAATAAAAGAACTAAAATCTAACCAAGTTGAAATCAAAAAGCTATTAATGAGGTGCAATCAAAAATGGAGGCTCTGACTGCTAGGATAAATGAGGTAGAAGAAAGAATTAGCGATATAGAAGACCAAATGACAGAATAAAGAAACTGAGCAAAAGAGGGACAAACAGCTACTGGACCACAAGGGCAGAATTCGAGAGATAAGTGACACCATAAGACGAAACAACGTTAGAATAATTGGGATTCCAGAAGAAGAAGAAAGAGAGATGGGGGCAGAAGGTATATTGCAGAGAATTATTGGAGAGAATTTCCCCAATATGGCAAAGGGAACAAGCATCAAAATCCAGGAGGTACAGAGAACCCCCCTCAAAATCAATAAGAATAGGTCCACACCCCGTCACCTAATAGTAAAATTTACAAGTCTTAGTGACAAAGAGAAAATCCTGAAAGCAGCCCGGGAAAAGAAGTCTGTAACGTACAATGGTAAAAATATTAGATTGGCAGCAGACTTATCCACAGAGACCTGGCAGGCCAGAAAGAACTGGCATATTATATTCAGAGCACTAAACAAGAAAAACATGCAGCCAAGAATACTATATCCAGCTAGGCTATCATTGAAAATAGAAGGAGAGATTAAAAGCTTCCAGGACAAACAAAAACTGAAAGAATTTGCAAACACCAAACCAGCTCTACAGGAAATATTGAAAAGGGTCCTCTAAGCAAAGAGAGACCCTAAAAGTAGTAGATCAGAAAGGAACAGAGACAGTATACAGTAACAGTCACCTTACAGGCAATACAATGGCACTAAATTCATATCTCTCAATAGTTACCCTGAATGTTAATGGGCTAAATGCCCCAATCAAAAGACACAGGGTATCAGAATGGATAAAAAAAACAAAACCCATCTATATATTGCCTACAAGAAGCTCATTTTAAACCCAAAGACACCTCTAGATTTAAAGTGAGGGGGTGGAAAAAAATTTACCATGCTAATGGACATCAGAAGAAAGCAGGAGTGGCAATCCTTATATCAGACCAATTAGATTTTAAGCCAAAGACTATAATAAGAGATGAGGAAGGACACTGTATCATACTCAAAGGGTCTGTCCAACAAGAAGATCTAACAATTTTAAATATCTATGCCCCTAACGTGGGAGAAGCCAACTATATAAACCAATTAATAACAAAATCAAAGAAACACATCAACAATAATACAATACTAGTAGGGGACTTTAACACTCCCCTCACTGAAATGGACAGATCATCCAAGCAAAAGATCAACAAGGAAATAAAGGCTTTAAATGGCACACTGGAACAGATGGACATCACAGATATATTCAGAACATTTCATCCCAAAGCAACAGAATACACATCTTCTCTAGTGCACATGGAACATTCTCCAGAATAGATCAATCCTTGGTCCTAAATCAGGTCTCAACTGGTATCAAAAGATTGGGATCATTCCCTGCATATTTTCAGAGCACAATGCTCTGAAGCTAGAACTCAATCACAAGAGGAAATTTGGAAAGAACCCAAATGCATGGCGACTAAACAGCATCCTTCAAAAAATGAATGGGTCAACCAGGAAATTAAAGAAGAATTGAAAAAATTCATGGAAACAAATGATAATGAAAACACAATGGTTCAAATTCTGTGGGACACGACAAAGGCAGTCCTGAGAGGAAAATACATAGCGGTACAAGCCTTTCTCAAGAAACAAGAAAGGTCTCAGGTACACAACCTAACCATACACCTAAAGGAGCTGGAGAAAGAACAAGAAAGAAACCCTAAACCCAGCAGGAGAAGAGAAATCATAAAAATCAGAGCAGAAATCAATGAAATAGAAACCAAAAAAACAATAGAACAAATCAACAAAACTAGGAGCTGGTTCTTTGAAAGAATTAGTAAGATTGATAAACCCCTGGCCCGACTTATCAAAAAGAAAAGAGAAAGGACCCAAATAAATAAAATCATGAATGAAAGAGGAGAGATCACAACTAACACCAAAGAAATACAGACAATTATAAGAACATACTATGAGCAACTCTACGCCAGCAAATTTGACAATCTGGAAGAAATGGATGCATTCCTAGAGACATATAAACTACCACAACTGAACCAGGAAGAAATAGAAAGCCTGGACAGACCCATAACCAGTAAGGAGATTGAAGCAGTCATCAAAAATCTCCAAACAACAAAAGCCCATGGCCAGATGGCTTCCTGGGGGAATTCTACCAAACATTTAAAGAAGAACTAATTTCTATTCTCCTGAAACTGTTCCAAAAAATAGAAATGGAAGGAAAACTTCCAAACTCATTTTGAGGCCAGCATCACCTTGATCCCAAAACCAGATAAGGATCCCATGAAAAAAGAGAACTACAGACCAATATCCTTGATGAACACAGATGCGAAAATTCTCACCAAAATACTAGCCAATAGGATTCAACAGTACATTAAAAGGATTATTCACCACAACCAAGTGGGATTTATTCCAGGGCTGCAAGGTTGGTTCAACATCCACAAATCAATCAATGTGATACAACACATTAATAAAAGAAAGAACAAGAACCATATGATACTCTCAATAGATGCTGAAAAAGCATTTGACAAAGAACAGCATCCCTTCCTGATCAAAACTCTTCAAAGTGTAGGGATAGAGGGCACATACCTCAATATTAACAAAGCCATCTATGAAAAACCCACCGCAAATATCATTCTCAATGGAGAAAAACAGAATGCTTTTCCGCTAAGGTCAGGAACACGGCAGGGATGTCCATTATCACCACTGCTATTCAACATAGTACTAGAAGTCCTAGCCTCAGCAATCAGACAACAAAAGGAAATTAAAGGCATCCAAATCAGCAAAGAAGAAGTCAAGCTATCACTCTTTGCAGATGACATGATACTATATGTGGAAAACCCAAAAGACTCCACTCCAAAACTGCTAGAACTTGTACAGGAATTCAGTAAAGTGTCAGGATATAAAATCAATGCACAGAAATCAGTTGCATTTCTCTACACCAACGACAAGACAGAAGAAAGAGAAATTAAGGAGTCAATCCCATTTACAGTTGCACCCAAAACTATAAGATACCTAGGAATAAACCTAACCAAATAGGCTAAGAATCTATACTCAGAAAACTATAAATTACTCATGAAAGAAATTGAGGAAGACACAAAGAAATGGAAAAATGTTCCATGCTCCTGGATTGGAAGAATAAATATTGTGAAAATGTCTATGCTACCTAAAGCAATCTACACATTTAATGTAATTTCTATCAAAATACTATCCATTTTTTTCAAAGAAATGGAATAATCCTAAAATTTATATGGAACCAGAAAAGACTTCGAATAGCCAAAGGACTATTGGAAAAGAAAGCCAAAGTTGGTGGCATCACAATTCCGGACTTCAAGCTCTATTACAAAGCTGTCATCATCAAGACAGCATGGTACTGGCACAAAAACAGACACATGGATCAATGGAACAGCATAGAGAGCCCAGAAATAGACCCTCAACTCTATGCTCAACTGATCTTCAACAAAGCAGGAAAGAATGTCCAATGGAAAAAAGACAGCCTCTTCAATAAATGGTGTTGGGAAAATTGGACAGCCACATGCAGAAAAATGAAATTGGACCATTTCCTTACACCACACGCAAAAATAGACTCAAAATGGATGAAGGACCTCAATGTGATAAAGGAATCCATCAAAATCCTTGAGGAGAACACAGGCAGCAACCTCTTCGACCTCAGCCGCAGCAACATCTTCCTAGGAACATTGCCAAAGGCAAGGGAAGCAAGGGCAAAAATGAACTATTGGGATTTTATCAAGATCAAAAGCTTTTGCACAGCAAAGAAAACAGTTAACAAAACCAAAAGACAACTGACAGAATGGGAGAATATATTTACAAATGACATATCAGATAAAGGGCTAATGTCCAAAATCTATAAAGAACTTAGCAAACTCAATACCCAAAGAACAAATAATCCAATCAAGAAATGGGCAGAAGACATGAACAGACATTTCCGCAAAGAAGACATCCAGATGGCCAACAGACATGAAAAAGTGCTCCACATCACACGGCATCAGGGAAATACAAATCAAAACCACAATGAGATACCACCTCACACCAGTCAGAATGGCTAAAATTAACAAGTCAGGAAATGACAGATGCTGGTGAGGATGCGGAGAAAGGGGAACCTTCCTACACTGTTGGTGGGAATGCAAGCTGGTGCAACCACTCTGGAAAACAGCATGGAGGTTCCTCAAAATGTTGAAAATAGAACTACCCTATGACCCAGCAATTGCACTACTGGGTATTTACCCTAAAGATACAAATGTAGTGATCCGAAGGGGCACGTGCACCCGAATGTTTATAGCAGCAATGTCTACAATAGCCAAACTATGGAAAGAACCTAGATGTCCATCAACAGACGAATGGATAAAGAAGATGTGGTATATATACACAATGGAATACTATGCAGCCATCAAAAGAAATGAAATCTTGCCATTTGCGACGATGTGGATGGAACTAGAGGGTATCATGCTTAGCGAAATAAGTCAATCGGAGAAAGACAACTATTATATGATCTCCCTGATATGAGGGAGAGGAGATGCAACATGGGGGGTTAAGGGGGTAGGAGGAGTAAATGAAACGAGATGGGATTGGGAGGGAGACAAGCCATAAGTGACTCTTAATCTCACAAAACAAACTGAGGGTTGATGGGGGAAGAGGGGTTGGGAGAGGGGGGTGGGGTTATGGACATTGGGGAGGGTATGTGCTATGGTGAGTGCTGTGAAGTGTGTAAACCTGGCGATTCACAGACCTGTACCCCTGGGGACAAAAATATATGTTTATAAAAATTTAAAAAATTAGAAGAAAAAAATAAACCTCTCCCAAAACTACAAAGATCTCAAAAATACAAGCTAGCATTACACCTAAAGGAGCTGGAGAAAGAACAGCAAACAAAAGCCTAAACCAAGCAGAAGAAGAGAAATAATGAAGATTAGAGGAGAAATCAATGAAAAGAAACCAGTAGAACAGAACTGATCAACGAAACTAGAAGCTGATTCTTTGAAAGAATTAATAAGATTGATAAATCTCTGGCCAGACTTATCCAAAAGAATAGAGAAAGGACCCAAATTAATAAAATCATGAATAAAAGGAGGGAGATCATGGCCAACATCAAGAGAATATAGAGAATTTTAAGAACATATGAGCAACTATATGCCAACAAATTAGGCAATCTGCAAGAAATGGATGCATTCCTGGAAACTTATAAACTATCAAAACTGGTTTCTGGGTTTTGTTTTGTTTTGATAGTAACCACCCTAATGGGTGTGAGGTGATAGCTCATTGTGGTTTTATTTATATTTCCCTAACGATTAGTGGTGTTAAACAGCCTCGTGGGCTTATTGGCCATTTGTATATCATATTTGGAGAAATATCTATTTAAGTCCTTTGCCCATTTCTAAGTTGGGTTGTCTTTTTTTGTTGAGTTGGTATGACTTATATATTCAGGAAAGTAGCCCCTTAACAGATAAATAATTTGGAAATATTTTATCCTTTACCATGGGTCACCTCTTCACTCTGTTTATTGTGTCCTTTGCATATAAGTTTTAAATTTTGATGTAGTTTAACTTATCTATTTTTGCTCTTGTAGTATCTAAGAAATCCTTACTAAATCAGTGTTATAAAGCGTTCCCCTTATGTTTTCTTCTAAGTTTCACAGTTTTAGCTCTTAGGATGTGTAGGTCTTTGATTCCTTTTAAGTTGTGCTATAAGGAAAGGTTCCAACTTCACTCATTTGCATGCAGATATCCAGTTTTTCCAATACCATTTGAAGAGACTGTTCTATCCCCTGTTGAGTGGTTTTGACACCCTTGTCAAAAATCATTAGACCATATATGTGAAGGTTTGTTTCTGAGCTCTCTATTTGTCCATAGATTTGTCTTTATGCTGGTATCTTACTGTGGCTTTGTAATAAGTTTTGAAATTAGGAAGTGTAATACCTTCAAATTTGTTCTTTTTAAAATTTTTTATGAAAGTATAAAATACAGTATTAGTTTCAGATGTGTAATGATTCAACCATTCTATACATTTCTCAGTGCTCCAGATAAGTTTACTCTTAATCTCCTTTATTTCACCCAACTCCCTACCCACCTCCCCTCTGACAACCACCACTTCTGTACTTAAGAATGTTTTGTCTTTTTCTTAAATTTTATGTATGAGTGAAATCATATGGTATTTGTCTTTCTGACTTGTTCTTTTTCAAGATTTATCTATTCAGGGTCCTTTAACTGTGAGATGCCGCAATAAGGCTTGAGACGAGGACCACACCAGGCCCTGACTTGTGCCTCCTTTAAAGTCTGAATAACCTAACAAAAGGTTTAGGATGGGAAAAGTTGAGTAGCACTGAGAAAGGGTCTGTGCTGTGTTGTGCACTCGCCTATGTGACTTCCCACACGCTTGCTAAACAAATGAGAACAATTCGGTTGGGGTCATAAGTTCATGGCTGGTCCTTGCTGCCCTAGTACAGCCCATAAATTACTTTCAGGTTTGCTGTATCAATACAGAACACTTGTACTGGCATCAGCCATTTGGCGTCACGAGGTCTGCTTATAGTTACTTGTGAAACTTACTATGGGAACTCATGGTTGTTTAACTATACACAGATGTATTGCTTCTCCTATTGTAATATCACTACATATTTGGCCTTAATGCTTTGAATAAACTTAGCACTGTTGGACATCCTCCTCAGTGCTCCTCCTGCCCCCATCTCTCTGCTTCTCGAGTTCTTTTCTTCATCCTCTTACCCTCATGTTCTTGGTCAATTTGTCGCGCTGGCTACGACATTTAGCATTCCTGAATTTTATGATGGGTTGTTTTTATTTCTATAAAAAACACCATTAAGACTGATAGGCATTGCAAGAAATCTGTACATCAATTTGGGCATATTAATATCTTAATATTCTAACTAATGAACATGCTAGCTCTTTCTGCATATGTGTGTTTTGAATTTTTTTCAGCATTTTTTTTTTAGTATACTCATCTCTTGCCATCTTAGTTAAAGTTATTTCTATGTATTTTATTTTTGATGCTATTGGAAATGGAATTGTTTTCTTTTCCAGGTTGTTTATCGTTCATATATAGAAAAACAACTGAATTCTTATTTTTTATATCCTGCAACTTTACTGAACTCATTTATTCTAACGTGTTTTTGTGTGGAATCCTTAAAATTTTCTACATGTAAGATTGCTAACAGATAATTTTACTTCTTTTAATTTGGATGCCTTTTATTTTTTTCTTAATTGTACTACGATTTCCAGTGTGATTTTTTTTATTAATTTCCTTTCAGTGTAACAGAATTCATTGTTTATGCACCACACCCAGTGCTCCATGCTTTATGTGCCCTCCATAATACCCCCCACCTGGCTCCCCCAACCTTCCACTCCCCGCCCCTTCAAAGCCCTCAGATTGTTTTTCAGAGTCTATCCAGTATCCAGTATGATTTTAAATGGAAGTGGTCAAAATAGGCGTCCTTGTGTTCCTAATTTTAAAGAAAATCTTTCAGTCTTTAACAATGAAGTATGAGAGTATGATTCTAGCTGTAAACTTACATATATAACCTTATTATACTGAGATAATTTCATTTTCTTTCTGGTTTGTTTTTATCATGAAAGGGTATCGAATTATGTCAACTTGTTTGCATCTCTGATTGTTTAATTTCCCCACTTTTTTTTTTTTTGAGAGTGTACACATGAGTGTAAGTACAGGGAGGGACAGAGGGAGAGGAGAGAGAGGAATCCCAAGTAGACTCCATGCTGAGGGCAGAGCCCGATGCAGGGCTTGATCTCACAACCCCGAGATCATGACCTGAGCTGAAACCAAGAATTGGATGCTTAATCCACTGAGCCACCCAGGCTTCACTCCCTGCTTTCATCTGTTAATGTAGTATATTGATTTCTCACATGTTTAACCATCCTGGAACTCTAAGAATAAATTCTGCTTGATCATGTGTATAATCAGTCCTTCTAATGTGGTGATGAATTGTTTGCTAGTATTCTGCTAAAGTTTTTCATGTCAACATTCATCATAATATTGGTCTGTAGTTTCCATGTGTCTTTATATGGTTTTGTAATCAAGGTAATAATTCTGGTCTCATAGAATGAGTCTGAGCATGTTCCTGCCTCTTCAATTTTTTTGGATGAGTCTGAGGAGTACTGGTGTTAATACTTCTTTACATGTTTGGTAGAATTCACCAGTGAAATCATTTGGTCCTGGGCTTTTCTTTGGGAAGTTTTTGATTACTGATTCAATCTCTTTATAATTCATAAGTCTGTTCAGATTTTCTATCTCTCCATGATTCATTTTGGGGGGGGGTGTTTCTAGTAGTTTATGTATTTCATCTAGATTATCCAATGTATTTGACATACAATTATTCATAGTATTTTTACAACTAATTTTACAGAAATAAAAAAAAGGATTATAATATCCCCTCTTCCATTTCTGATTTTATTTTCAAGTTTTTCTTTAAAATCCAGCTAACATACAGTGTAATGTTAGTTTTAGGTGTAAATATGATTCGACACTTCCATACAACATCTAACACTCATTACAAGTGCTCTCCTTAATCCCCATCACTTATTTAACCTGTCCTCCTTCCCACCGCCCTTCTGGTAACCACCTGTTTGGGCTTTATAATTAAGAGCTTCTTGGTTGGATTGGTTTGGCTCTTTTGTCCCCTTTCTCATTTTTTTTTTTTTCTGAAAATCCATGTATGAGTGAAATCTTATGGTATCTATCTTTCTCTGACTTATTTCACTTGCATAATACTCTCTAGCTGCATGTCATTGCAAATGGTGAGGTTTCATTTTTTATAGCTGAGTAAATAAAAATGTGTATATATACAAAAGACACTTCTTTGTTCATCAATGGGCACTTGGACTACTTCCATACTTTGACTATTATAGATAATTTTGCCATAAACATAAAGATGTATGTATCCCTTTTACTTAGTATTTTTGTATCCTTTGGGTAAATACCTAGTAGTGCAATTGCTGGATCGTATGGTAGTTCTATTTGTAACATTTTGAGGAAATGCCATACGGTTCTCCAGAGTAGCTGCACCAATTTGCATTCCCACCAAGAGTGCAAGAGTGTTCCCCTTTCTCCACATCCTTGCCAACACCTATTATTTATTGTGTTGATTTTAGTTATTCTGACAGTTGTGAGGTGTTATCTCATCATGGCTTTGATTTGTATTTCTCTGATCAGTGATATTGAGCATCTTTTTATGTGTCTGTTGGCCATCTCTGTTTTCTTTGGAAAAGTGTTTTTTTTTCATGTCTTCTGCCCATTTTTAAATTGGATTACTCATTTTTTGAGTGAGTTTTATAAGTTCATATGTTTTAGATACTAATCCTTTATCAGATATGACCTTTTCAAAGATCTTCTCTCACTCCATAGGTCTTCTTTTTGTTTCATTGTTTCCCTCATTGTACAGAAAGATTCCACCAAACTGCTAGAACTGATAAACCAATTCAGTTAACTCACAGGATATAAAATCAAGGTACAGGAAACAGTTGCATTTCTATAAACCAATTATGAAGTAGCAAAAAGAGAAATTATGAAATCAATCTCCCTTACATTTGCACAAAAACCAATAAGATACGCAGGAATAAGCCTAACCAATGGGTTGAAAAACCTATACTCTAAAAACTCTAAAACACTGATGAAAGAAACTGAAGACAGTACATAGAAATGGAAAGACATTCCATGCTCATGGATTGGTAGCACAAATATTGTTAAAGTATCTATACCCAAAACAATCTACACATTTAATGCAATCCCCATCAAAATAACAACAGCATTTTTCACAGAGCTAGAAAAAACAATCTTAAAATTTGTATGGAACAAAAGACCCCAAGTAATCAAAACAACCTTGAAAAAAGAGATACAAATCACGATTCTAGATTTCAAGTTATATTAGAAAGCTGTAATAATCAAAATGGTATGATACTGGCATAAAAATAGACACAGATTAATAGAATATAAAACAAATGAACCCACAACTATATGGTCAATTAATCTTTGACGAAGCAGGAAAGAATATTCAATGGGAAAAATGGTCTCTTCAACAAATAGTGTTAGGAAAACTGGGCCACTTTCTTACATCATACACAAAAATAAATGCAAAATGGATTAAAGAACTAAATGTGAGACCTAAAACCACAAAAATCTTAGAGAACACAGTTAGTAATTTCTTTGACATTGGCCGTAGCAACTTCTTTCTAGATACATCTCCTAAGGCAAGGGAAACAAAAGCAAAAATAAGCTATTGAGATTCATCAAAAACCATTTCTGATTTTAGTTGAATCTTTTTTCTTAATCTAGTTAAAGGTTTATCAATTTTGACTTTTTCAAAGAACCAACTTTTGGTTCCATTTACCTTTTTTTCTCTTTTCGTTTTTGTTTATTTCTGTTTTAATCTTTAAAGCTAGACAAAGAAGGAAATCAATTTTACTACTTTTTATAGTTTCTTAACATGTAAGGTTAAATTACTGATTTAAAAAAATTTTTTGAAGTCTTTAAAAAGTATGTTTACAGCTATAAATTCCTCTCTTTTGGGGATACCTGGGTGGCTCCTTTGGTTAAGTAGCTGCCTTCAGGTCAGGTCATGATCCTAGGGTCCTGGGATCAAGTCCCACATTGGGCTCCTTGCTCAGCAGGGAGCCTGCTTCTCCCTCTCCCTCTCCCTCTGTCTGCTGCTCCCTCTGCTTGTGCTCTCTCTCTGTCAAATAAAATATTTAAAAATATAAATAAAAAATTCCCCTCTTTGCACTCCTTCTCCTTTCATTACATTTCATTAGTCTGGGCTTTTTTTATCCCCATTCATCTCAAGATGCTTTCTAACATCCCTTGTGATTTCTTTTGATCTATTAGGATTGTGTTGTCTAACATGAAAATCCAAAAATTTGTGGAAGTTTTGTTTTCTAGTTTCAGTCCATCGTGATAAGAAAAGATATGAGACTCATGATGTAATATATATTGGCTAATTGAATTTAAATAAAAATAAAAACTTTTTTAAAAAAGATACTGTTCAGATTTCAATCCTTTTAAGTTTATTAAGTCTTGTTTTGTGGCCTAACGTATGGTCTGTCATGGATTATGTTCCATGTGAATTTGAGAAAAATGTTTTCCTTCTTTGGGTAAAGTGTTCTCTATATGTCTCTTATGGACAATTGGTCTATAGTGTTCAAGTACTCTACTTCTTTATTGGTGGTTTTTCCTCTTTCTGTACACTATTGAAAGTGAGGTATTGAAGTCTTCTATTTTAGAACTATTTCTCCCTTCAATTCTATCAATGTTTACTTTATACACTTAGGAGTTCTGATGTTTGGTGCTTGTGTTTATCATTATTTGAATTCTAATCTTTTTATTATTCATTATACAAAGTTCTTTGTTTCTTGTAACAGTTGACTTAGTCTATCTTGTCTGATATCACTACAGGCATCCCTGCTCTTCTGTTCCTATTGTGTGGAATATATTTTTCTATCCTTTCACTTTTAACCCATGCATGTACTTAGATCTAAAATGGGTCTTAGGTTCTGAATGTTAGGAGTTTAGAAGTAACCACACTGTCTTCACAAAAAATAGTTGAACAAGCAGTAAAAATTCACACTTCATCTTAGATCCATAAGAGAGGGGGAAGACATAAGGCAAATTGCTGCCCCCGGACTAGAGAGAGAGCAGGAAAATATAGGTAGTCATGGCTTACAGAGCCAATACAAGCAAAAACTATTAAGAACCAGTGCTGGGTAAGAAAATTTGAACTGTAATTCACAAATTCCTGGAGGCTTAGTGTGAACAACTCAAAGTTAAACTCTAGGGGACCACAGTATTTTGAAATTTACCTCTGAGCTCAACCAGGTTTCAACAGTAAATACTAGAGAAAAATTCCCTCAGGCTTGCTGCAGGAAGAGGGGAAAGAGGAACCATTTTGAAATATGCCAGAGAACTCTGTACTTTCTAGGAAGGCCTCCCTTCAGGGGAAACTAGTTAACTACAGCCTAGCCTGCTGGAGTACCATCAGAGCCTAACTGACCTGGAGATGGGAAATCCCTAACTCCAACCCATTCCAGCCAGCCTGTTTCACCAAATAATGGAGAAAAACTGGGAAACCTTTGAAATCTAGTCCTGAAGCTCACTAAAAGACTGAGACCTAATCATAGAACTACAGAATATTCCCTCTCCCTCTCCCTTCATATGTCATCACCACATTATTGAATGCCTATTTACTGTTCTTTTTTACCTGGTACATCAAGTCTGGCTATCAAGAAAAAATTGTACTAATTATTTCACAATATATGCAAATATTGAATCACTGTACACCTGACACTAATGCTATGTCAACTATACCTCAATTTAAAAAAAAAAAAATGGAAAGGCATACCAAAGGAGTGGGGAGGACATAATTTGAAGAGACAGAGCAAGTATTAGAGCTAGACATGGCAGAGATGTTGAATCTAAATCTGGGTTTAGATTTAAATTCAGATTTAAACTGGTAATATAAAATAATTATTATACTAAGGGTCTAGTAGATAAAGCAGACAGCATACAAAGACAGATAGGCAATGTAAGCAGAAATAGAAACCCTAAGAAAAACAAAGAAATGCTAGTGATTAAACAAAAAAAGTGAAAAATGCCTTTGGAACTACCTGTAGACTAGATATGGCTGAGGAAAGAATCTCTGAGCTAGAGAACATATTAATGGCATCTTTAAATCAAAAAACAAACATAGACTAAAAGTCCAAAGACTATGAGGCACCTACAAAAATTACAGCATATGTACAATGGAAATATCAGAGAAGAAAAAGGAACAGAAGAAACATTTGAAATAACTGGGATTTTCCCCTAAATTAAATATCAGACCTCAAACCACAGATACAAGAACCTCAGAACACAAAACAGGATAAAACTTAAATGAAAAACAAAATCTATGCTTAGGCATATTTACAAACTACAGAAGATCAAAGATATAGAATATCCTAAAAGAAGCCAAAGAGAGGGGCACCTGGGTGTCTCAGTGGGTTAAAGCCTCTGCCTTCAGCTCGGGTCATGGTCTCAGGGTCCTGGGATCGAGCCCCAAGTCAGGCTCTCTGCTCAGCGGGGAGCCTGCTTCCCCCCTCTCTCTGCCTGCCTCTCTGCCTAATTGTGATCTATCTCTCTCTGTCAAATAAATAAATAAAATCTTCAAGGAAAAAACAAAAGAAGAAGAAGAAGCCAAAGGGAAAAAAATACCTTAGAGGAACAAAGAGTTATACCAGACTTTTCCTTAAACCATTCAAGCATGACAGGGTGCCTGGTTGGCTCAGTGGGTTAAAGCCTCTGCCTTTATCTCAGGTCATGATCCCAGGGTCCTGGGATCAAGCCCCAAGTTGGGCTCTCTGCTCAGCAGGATGCCTGCTTCCCCCTTTCTCTCTGCCTGCCTCTCTGCCTACTTGTAATCTCTGTCTGTCAAATAAATATATAAAATCTTTTAAAAAAATTCAAGCATGAAGAAGGGGGAGTGAAATATTTTAAGTGTTAAGATAACCCACCAACCTAGAATTATGTACCCTGCAAAATATCTTTCAAAAGTGAGGAAGAAAAAGTCCCAGACAAATTAAGGGAATTCATTGCCAGTAGACCAACTTTGTAAGAAATGTCAAAAATTTCTTTAGCTGTTGAGTCAGTTGAGGAAACTGTAATCTAAAGTTTAGGACCCCTAATCCAAGGATTTGGTTGGTATGGGGCAAAGTCACCATTGTCCTTCTGTCATCCCAGAATTTTGTCAGGAATATATTGGTTCTTCATACACCTTGATGCCCCTCAACAATCCTTAAGGAGTCTGGAAATAAGTAGATGGGAGAGACCTGAAGTATTGGAAGTAAGGCTAGCCATATGGTTGGTATGGGCTGGGTGGAGGTGAGGATGGCACCCCAATGGCAGGTGGAATGACCTCTAAAAGAGGCCCTACCACTGAGTCTGAGGCTGGCCTGTGTAAGACCATCTAGGAGAGGTGCTGAGCCACCTTCTGTAGACCACTGAGCCATGGAAATGGCAGAGATGGTAGAGGAGAATCTTTCCCAGACACCCTTATATGACCTCTGTTGAAGAAGAATAAGCCCTGGGAGACTGAAGCACTGCTGTCATTTTTTTTTAAGTTTCTTTTTAATTTTAAAAACACTACATATTTCCTAGAGTATTTTTTCCAACTTTATCGAGGTATAACTGACATACAAAACCATAAGATTTTAAATTCTTTAGAGAGAAGGAAAACGTAGGTCAAACTCAGATTTATATAAAAAAGGAAGAACATCAAAGAAGGAATAAGTGAAGGTAAAGTAAAGTGATTAATTTGTAGGCAGCATATAGTTAGATTCTGTGTTTTATTCATTCTGCTAATCTGTCTTTTGATCAAGTAGTTTAATCCATCTACATTTAAAATAGACTTTGTTTTCTGTATGTCTTAGTTTTTCTGCCTTCCATTTCCTCCTTTACTTTCTGCATTTGTGTGCCTTGATATTTTTGTTGTGACATGCCCTGATTCCCTTCTCATTTCTGTGTATATTATATATTTCCTGTGGCTCCTATCAGGATTACATAACACAACCTAAATTATAACAATCTATTTTTAACCTGATAACTTCAGTTGAACACAAAAAGTACCTCTTTATAGTTCCATCTCCCACACTTGATCTTATGTCACAATGATATCTCTGTATTACATACCAATTAACAGAGACTTAGTTTTTATGATTTTATCTCAAATTTTATAAGACAAGAGTTATAAAACAAACTAAAAAATGGCACAGGATTTTATATTTATCTATATATTTACCTTTACCAGAAAACTTTATATTTCCATATGGCTCTGAGTTACTGTCTGGCATTCTTTCAAATTGAAGGACTCCCTTTAGTATTTTGGTAGGGCAAGCCATGAACTCCTTTAGTTTTGTTTTGTTTTGGGTTGCTTTTTTTTTTTAACCTGAAATGTATTGCTCATTTTTGAGGACAGAATTTCTAGATTTTTTTTCCCTTTCAGTACTATGAATAGATCATCTCATTGACTTCTGGTCTATAAGAAATCTGATAATTTTAAGCTCTTGTACATGGCGAGTTATGTTTCTCTTTCAGATTCTTTGTCTTCCACTTCTGGCAGTTTGATTAGGTCTCCATGCTAATCTATTTTATTTTACCCTACCTAGAGTTTGTTGAACTTCTTGCATTTGTACACCCATTTCTTTCATCAAGTTTGAGAAGTTTTAGGCCATTATACAAGTAAGCTCTCATTACAAACAAGCTTTTTTCCTTTTCTGGGACTCCAATAATGTGTATATTTGCACATTTGGTATCGTTCCATAAGTCCCTCAGATTCTACTCACTTTTATTTTGAGAAAGAAAGAGAATAATTGTAAATACTTGTCTTCAAGTCCACTGATCTTTTTTATGTCTGCCTGTTCAATGGGCTGTTGAACCTCTTTAATGAATTTTTCACCTCAGTTATAGTATTTTCAGCTCTAGAACCTACCTGAATTTGTTTTGTAATTTTCACCTGTTGACATTCTTGTTTTGTTCATCTATCATTTTCCGGATTTAGTTTGGTTGTCTGTGTTCTCCTTTAGCTCATGAACATACTTAAGTTGGTTGTTTTAAAATACTCCTCAAATAAGTCAGAGGACTGTATCTATTTAGGGTAAGTCTGTAGAGCTTTATTTTGTTCCTTTAAGTAGGTCACATTGCTCTCTTTATTCATTTTCATTGTGATCTTTTGTTGAAAATTGGGAATTTGAAAAAAGTCACCTCTCTATCTTTGCAGACTTCTATGCAGGAAAGAACTTTAAGCAGTCCAGCATAAAGGTGTAGCGTTCTCTCCAACCTTTTTTTGGTGATGCATCTTCCCTGGGCCTATGTGTGCCTATTCCAATTCCCTATATTTAGGTTGCTTTTAAAGATCTTAACTTCCCTAAGAATTCCAAGTCTTACCTCTGCTTCTTAACAGAGGTTTTGATGTCTTATTGTATTTCTTTGTCCATAATCTCTTGATCCCAAGAGCCCATGAGCCTGTAGCCCCCCAGCAGCTCATGTACTGTGGTGCCTGCCCCCGCTTTCAGGCACCTCCAACCAGATATCCAAATCCTGACCTTCCCTGAATTGAGAAAAAAAGTAATCTTTTAGGCAGCCCCCAGACAAATCATAATATTGTAAGCAAGTTTAATTATTTTCCTTCCCTCCCGAGGGAAGAACCAGGAATTGGGCAGCTTTTTCTCAACTGTTGACAGGATGGGGCAAGGGTAGCAAAAATGCCAGTTTTCTACTATTTTGAGTACAGTTTTTTGTTTTTACTGTGGTTGGTGCAGCTTCTTAACTGGGTTCTGGAGTTTTTACAAAGCTACTTTGGCCTACATATTGCTTATCCAGGGGGGTACTCTCAATTCCTTTTTACCATTTCTGTATATCCCAATTTTGAGCTTTTGCCTCCAATAGCCTGTATCTGCACATCTGTACTTGCATCTGCCAATCTAGAGGATTTCCCTCAAATTTCAAATCACCTCATCTGCAGGTACAGAGAGTCAGAAGAATCTGGGAAATTTTCTCCCTGGGGCCATCTTTAGCCAATGACTGTCCCTACCGGAGGCAAAGGGAGCTGGGTTTTCCTATCTCTGTACCCATAAAATTTGGAAACCTAGCTTTTATCCTCAAGTTCCCTTGTAGAATCAGGCTATACCCTACCCTCTGTGGGACCTTGCCTGAATCCTATACCTGCTTTGATTTCTTCCCTTTCCTTGCCCTGCTTCCCAGACTACCTTGCTACTCTCCTTGGAACTTTTCCCTAATCACATGTACATATCCTCATGTCAGGGTCTGTTTCTGGAGACAATACAAAGTATATGTATATTTCTCCCTCAACAAATAGCAACTTACAGATCATCAAGATTAATCAAACCAAAAACTGCATGTTACTCTACATTAAGCACCTCATTATAGATTTTGAAAGTAAGCTTTTCCTAAACTGTCTAATTTGCAGAAGATCTTAGATATTGCACAGGAATTTGGAACAAGGGAAACCAGCATGGAGGAGAAAATCCCTTGATTACTGGTCCATTCAGATCCTAGCAGAAATATATGGTACATTTCATAGATTTAACTAAAGAGTAGTTAAAAAGGGACAATTTAAGGAGGCAAAAATAAAGTTAAGGGAGCTAATAAAGAATAGTAAAGCACCAAGAGAACATCAACAGATTGAGCTGTTATGGCTACCAGGACCTGGAAGTATATGGGGAGGAAGTTGTTAATGGAACCCAGTACAAGCTGTAGCCATGGGATAAATCACACAGGAGTTGTGGGTTTTGGTAAAGCAATACAGCCACTGCTCATCATGGCCTGTCAGGAAGGAAGCATAGGGAATAAACACTCCATCCTTTCATTCCACTCACCCTCTGAACTTCTGTGGGTGCCTTCCATTGGCTGGATATTCAAGTCAGAAGACAAGTGTGGAAGGCACATATGTCATTCCTTCCAAGGACCTCCTTTCAGCCCAGCTGCAGAAAGCCAGTCATTCAAAGTTATGCCTGAGTGGGAGTAGCCCACATCCAGTGACTGAGCAAGGTGTGTTATAAAGTCCCAGCTATGTCTTCCACTCAAAGGACACTAAAATGGACAAGGCTTCAGAAGTCTTAGCCAGGCTGGTCAAAGTCTGTTGGGCGTATTTCAGTTTGGTCTCTTTCTGCTTGGTCCTGCTTTCTTCCCTCGCTTTCACTGGTGTTGATACCTAGTAATTATCCTGCATCCCAAATTCTATTTCAGTGTCTCCTAGAGAGATAAACCCATGACAGCAAGAGGGATGGGTGCTGCATTCCCCATAGAACATCCTCCTCTGTACAGAGCAAGATAGAGAATAGCTCTGGAAAGGTAAACACAGAACAACCAATAAATAACCCATAAACTTACACTTACTCCTAGTCCTGTGCTTTCAACTGCTCCCTCCCTTCCCTTAAAGTGTAGAGTGAAAGTGAACCCAGTGCCCTGTGATCTGAGGGAGCTCACGCAGTTTGAAGACATGCAGGGACTGGTGGAGCTGTAGTGAGGTGTACATACCCTCACATGCCATCCCTGTCACATATACACACCATGTGAGAATCTGTACATGTTGTCACCATGTCTCCAGGGACCTGCGTTGCATGATGCATGTCAGGCCTGTGTGCAGCTCCCCGCTGTGTGCCATCAAGGGAAGCCCCACATGATGCTAAATGATGCGGCTCTAATTGAGCTGATTAAGCAGTTCAGTGACCCAGTCTTCCCAGCTCCCTGGGAAGCCTCCCCGAGGAGGCTTCTGGGGACATGCCTGAGGGACTCAGAATGGGGTTCTAGTGAAGGCGACTAGCTTGATCACCTGCGGTTATGGTGAATGCCCCTTGTCCTGGGACTGCGGCATGCTGTGCTCAGACCTGAGGGGCAGTGAGGAGCCACTGAGATGGCAAGCTGTTGGACTGAAGCAAGCTTAAGGCAGAGTCTGTTCTGACTACCGTGTTATTTGTTCTCAGCTCCTCTGGCTTCTTTGAGTAATTCTGCATCTCAACCAGATTTTTTTTTTTTTTTTGCATCTGAATATTTGTTTTTGTTTTTGTTCTTGATTCTACTCTGAATCCTGTTTCCATCACATGGGAAGCTCCTTTAAGGATGGGACTATATCTCCTTTGCAATAAGTTTCTCCATGTTGCAGGGAGAGACTGAGACAAACTTTGGGGTACCAGGTGTTGATCCCTAGTCAACACCTATAAAAGGAAGAGAGAGGAAGCAGAATGGGGCAGAGAAAGAACTGAGATTCAGACTCTGACAAAGCCCAGAGCAACCTTACAGGGAATTCTGCAAACACTGGAGCCCATCAGTATTGGGCTGAAATGCCAGGCCTTTATACATATACTCCTGTTACTGGGCACAAACTACCCCAGAAACACAGGGCATCCGGTTCCTTCTTGATGGACATCTCAGTGGTACATTTCCATGTCTGATGTTTTTCTAGATGAGGCTTTTTCTTGCCAATTCTCTGTGGACTCCAAGCAGTGGAGGGGAAGGATAACAACCCCTGAGTCCCTGAGAAGGAAGCAGGTGGGGCCCCATAAGGGATCATGGTAGTTCCTGTTAGACATGAGTTTCATGTCTAACTTGAGCTGGTCTTGAAAGGCTGGGCTAGAACCAGAGTCATAGCTACCTCTGGCACCTCCAGCTCCTTCCTCCTTCCCTAAACAGCCAGATTCAAACTGAGACAACAGGACAGAGGCCCTGGGAATCCTCCTTGGGGAGAGCTAGTGATTACAGAAAAGTAAATGCATTAAAGAACTAGATAATTAGATAAACACCAGTAATTCAGAGTTAGCAAAGCTGCAGTATTTCCTTGAGGTGAGAATGCTTTTCCTCTCTTGGATACTTTTTGTCCTTTATGATAATCTAGAATAGCAGTTCTGCTGTTTTGGAGCTAGAGGAACTGAAGTGCCTTCTCTGTCCTTCAACCAGAAGCCTTCTCCCAGCCTCCCAGGGACCCACTTTTGAGTGTCAAGAGCAGGAGAAACATTTTAGGCCAGCTCTCTTGTCCAGAAGCTGGGGAATGGCTCTAGAGCAGTTTCAGTCCCCTGAAGATTCCCATAAACCTACTCCTTCTCCACCTTTGGGTAGTTGGCTAAAGGCTGTGCTGTGGCAGGGCTAGACCCTAGGACCCATTTACCTCTGTCCCCTACCTGACCCCAATTGTAGCCATTTGGCCGCTTGTCACTTGTCTTCCTGAGATGCTGTCTGGACAGGTGAGGCCCACTTTGCCTTCTGCCCAGCCCTAGTTGAAAGGCAACTGGAGGAGTGTCTTTGTGACACCCCTCAGGACTGCACTAAGCCCATTCTCATAGGCACTGGGGCTAACTTCACCAACTCTCAGGATCCTACCTGGCTGGGGATGCCCAGTCTCTGACCCCAAGAGCCACTCTTCCCACAGACCTGAATCTGACTGTGCCATATGCTACCTCTCAGGGTATGTTCCACTGTCAGGGGCTCCTTGCATGACCTAAAATACTGCTTGTTGGAATAGGGTTGGTGAAACAAATACTGATGAACACTAAAGCTATTCCTCTTTCTCTCTGGGCACCTGTCAGTAGAAAAGCAAGCAATTCCCAAAACCTGCCTCCTGCAACCTCTATCAGAGAAGGGAGCTGCATGCCAGGTGGTAATACTGATGCTGAGGCTGATAGAGCTCTGCGGTGTCTCATCTCTCTGGATCTGTGCCAGTGGGGTCCCAACAGGAAACAGGCAGCTCACTCAAATTTGGATCATTCGGTGAGGGCTTATTTCTAAAAGAACTCCTCAAAAGCTGTGAGTGAAGTATAGGGGAACCACAGAAGTAGCCTATAACAAGCAATAAACTTGTCCTCCTCACCTTGGGGCTCAGAGGTGATAAGGAGGGGAGACTTCCAGAACTCAGGGAGCAAGTCCTGAAGAGAAGATCACCTTGAGAGTAGCAGCACCCTCTGGTAGAGGTGACAACCAGCTGGAGGTGACCTCTTAGCAGGAATAAATCCTATCCTCCCTTTGTTCCCCTTCCTTTTGCTGGTATCCTGCCTGTCCTCCCCATGAACTGAACGTAACCAGGGACCAGAGGGTGGCAGCAGAGCCTGTCCATCCTGCTTGGCCTCCCATGGCAGAAAGGGTTGGGGATAGTGGATATGAACAAGTGGAACCCATCTGGTAGGGTTTTCCTAATTTCCTTTTCAATTAGTAAGTATATGCCCCCATCAAAGCTCATTCTCAAGAGTTAACTGAAAGGCTGAATCTTTATGTGCTCGTATTTGATATCTATTGCTGTGTTACAAATTATCTTGGTTTTTTTTTTTAATTTCAAATCCTGGCTTTATTATTCTTAGACTCTTAACCAAGTTAGCACACATCCCGATAATATTGAACATTAGGTTTTCTTTCACTAACACTCAAGAAATCATATAATTATTCAAGAAAATATAAGGATGTTCTTAAAGGAGGTAGAGCTTACATAATGTAACAAATTATTCTGAAAGTTAGGAGCTTAACATTCTATCATAGCTTCTGTCCATCAGGAATCTGAGGCAGCAAAGATGGGTGGTTCTAATATAGGGCATCTTCTGAAAGCTTGACTGGTGCTAGAGGGTCTGTTCCCAAGGTGGCTGACTCATGTATCTGTGGATATGGTGACCAATTCATCCTGGCTCACCCAGGAAAATTTAAATTATTGTCTGTGGCTGCCATGGCATTCTACAATGGAGGCAGTAGTTGGATAGTTCAGACAGAGACCAGTTGGCCTTCAAATCCTAAAATATTTAGGATTTGGTGCTTTATGGAAAAGCTTACTAGTACCTGACCATAAGCCCATGGTGAAAATCAACTCCAGAGGAGATACAAAGTCTTTCAACCTCCACATTGGTAGCAGCCTGGGTGACTAGACACCCCCAAATACCCCTCAGGACTACAGTTAGGCTATCCCTACAGGTACTGGGGCTGCGGTTTCTGAGAGTCTTAAGGATGTCATCTGGCTGTGGATTCCAAGATTCTGCAGCCTGAACAGCTTAAATATAGTATAGAGCACTTTAAATAGGTACTATCTAACTTGGTATTCTATGTGAGAAACCCATAAAAGTCAGATGGTGTTGGTGACCTGTCCATGCTTCCTGGCTTTTACCACTTTAGTACACTCGTGTTTGACTTCTAACTGCACCTATAATTCTTCACCTGAGGGCTTTCTCTGGATGTTGAAATCTGGTACATGGCAGTCTTGAAGAGTTAGGGAATTAATGTCACTAACAGCAGTCTTTTGCTAATGACTAACAGGAGGTGATGTATGAACACCCACCCCTCTACCCTGAGGGGAGTTGCTCTACTGGCTCTCCAGATTCCCCAGTGAAACTATGTTCCAGTTACCCACAGTGATAATGAGTTTGATGACATACCATGCATTGACTGCCTTTCCTTCTTTGTCTCACTTCTCTTGTTCCTTATGAGTGTTTTCCTGGGCTCACCTCCTAAATAAACTTGTTCTCCATTCTTTATCTTAGAGTTCCTTATGTCAGAAACCAACCTGAGACACAAGAAATTTCAACATGACATAGCCCGAAAAACTTTTAGACTTAGCCTAGATGGCTGATTCCAATGGCTGTTTTTGTCACTTATTTACTGTGTCTTTGGTTTGATAGCAGAATGATTTTTTCCAGTTTTCATCTATAAAATGGGAATGTCAAATCCTGACATGAATGAGAATGCTCAAAAATCCCCAAGAGTTCTGATGTGAATCCCTGAGTCTGGAATCCTAGATGAAATCTTCTGAATTTATCCCTGTTCTAGGCACAATAACTAACTCTTCTTTACCTTCTATCAGTGCTATGGTCAAGAGTGCTTCCCTGCAGCTGCTTAAGTAGATCAGGCAAGAAAGGACAATGATGAGAAATAGCCCCTGAGGGTTTTCTCTTCTCTGAAGAGCCTGAGTGCTAGGTTTACCTTCTTTATTGGAGCAAGTAGCTGGAACCAGTTGTATACATGATGCTTTTGTATTTAAGATACCAATGGGCACAAGTGAGGTTCTCTTGGTACCCAAGTCTGGGGGCAACTCCATCTGTTAAATTTATCATTTTTTTAAATGTACGATGATGCTAAACCTACTAGTACTCTCTTAGTAAGAAGGAATAATGGAGAAGTGGTGTTCCAGGGGAATTTAAGACATGACAGAGACAGATCTATATGTCAGTGGCACAGGAAGTATCTGATATGTCCTGAATATAATGTACTTTGACTAAATTATTGAATCAGATCTTAATTTCATTGTATCAACTAATCCACAATACATACTAATTTTATTCTGATAGATGATCTGACATTGGTCTATGACTTGAAGTCCAATAGGTAGAACTACATAATATTAATCTCAGCACTGAGAAGACTTCTCATCCCAGGGATGAGAGTGAGGGCTGGAGAGAAGGGAATGGTGGACTAATAGTTCTGACATTTCCTACTTTGTGAGACTAAGTAGGGAGGCAGGACAGTACCAGATGAGAATTCTAGGTAGAATACATCTAAGAAGGATTACTGGGGGTGAGGAATATTGAGCAAGACTGTGATAGAGAGGGGTGGGACTAAGGAAGAAAGGGTAGGCTGGCAGAAGTAATAGTATGTCCAAAAGGCTCATATTATGAAGAAGAGTTCAGAAACTTCAGGAATATTTTGGAAGAGATTGAAGGGTCACATAGGCATGTGGCTTTCAAATAAGTCTTGAGTTTGAATCTGGTGTAATCACTTACAAAATAAGAGAGCTTGGACAAGTTGTCTGATTTCCACTATAATTATTTAAATCATATAAAATGGGAATTTGTAACTAACCGTTAAGGGTGTTAGGAGTACAGCAGTCAATAAGGTCAACAGTCTAGCATGGTGCCTGGCACTCAGTAAATAATCAACATATGGTGGTCACTGCCATTATCACTCCATGTTTGAAGGCTGACCTGTGGAAAAGGGGCAGCAGTTGCTCTGCATGGCTTTGACAGTAGAGTTGTAAGAAGACATATTTGTTTGGCTTTAGAAGAAACTTCCTGGCTCTTAGAGCTATATGAATAATAGAGTGGATCCTCCCAGGAGCCAGGGGACCCTCCTCCGGTACAAGTATTTGAGCAGCAGCTGCTACAGTCTCACTCCTTGGCTGGACTGCTAAAGGAGTTTTTGAGACTGCCTGGATGGGTGGTCACATGAGAGACTGAGATCACTTCAAACTTCTGTGAATGATGTACATTAATCTTGTTTTTCAGGCTTACTAGACTTTGAGGGGACTCTGTTCTGACCAAATACTCTGAAATCAATTTTGTTTCTAAATCTTTCCTATTTAAAACCTTTTTGTATCTCATTGCCTGATCAGGGATTTTTATTAGAAGAAGGAGGGAGAGAATAGATATGAAAAGTGTTCTGACCTCCTTCTTTAAATCTAAGAAAAAATGAAATTACATCCCAGCAAACTTATTATGATTTGAAATTCTGCATATAGTCATGCCCACCCTAGACATGTTCTCGAACCTGCGAAAATTAAATCATTTTTAAATGCACTGGGAGAGCTTGCTATTTAACTCCCATTGGAGGAAGATTCTTATGAAAAAGGGTTCATAATAAGATGATTGGAACTGTGTGTATTCGATTTAAAGTAACTAGTGAAAACCATTTTCCAATTACTTATTATAAAATGAGAGTTGTGTTCTTGTGGGGGATTTCTAGGATCATTGGCTAGAGAGTGAAAGAGGGAGGAAAGACAAACATCAAGCCATATAGATCCTGGTTCTTCTAGAGATGGTCTTGCCATGCCCTTATGAGCTTCCCTTTGGATGTCATCTGGTTATGTATGTTACCAGCCAAGGCAGAATCTGTGCCTTTCATTTCCCTTGGACTTAGAGTATCAGGGCTGACATAACTTACAGTATCGGTATCTCTGTGCCTGACAGCTCTGTCTCAATTTATAGGACAATTGACAGCAGACCCACTAGGCAATTAACATTCCCTAGGAGCTGCCCTCAATCAGTGACTAAGAAGAGTATAAACACCTTAACTCACACGCACACCTACACCTTAGTGGGATAATTCTGAGGCATTTGTTTTGCACAATTACCCAGGGTCTCTAAGTGGAATTAAGTTCCAGTTGCCTTCTATAGCTTTGACATCCTTTCTTTCCCAATATAACTTCCCACACTGCTATGAGTTCCTCTGCACTTCTCAAATAAGCCAAATCCTCATCTTAGGGCCTGTTTCCGGGGAATATAAGCTAAGACCTGAGCTTTGTAAATTCCTTACACACCGTACTTTGAATTATTGAATGTCAGACCTGTGTGTATGCGCATACACACACATGCACACATTTTCTATTTTTAAAGTTCATGAGAAGGAGAGGTGTTGCCTGGCTGCTCTCATATACAAGCCTTTAAGCTGCACATGGTAGAGTCATGAGAGCTGGATTGGGCTGGAGGGTTCAGGGAGCTGCACTCTGGAAGTAATAGGATATCCATCTGGCTAGTTGCTGAAAGGTCACCTTTTAAAACAAGGGCATAAATGGGCACAGAGGGACAAGTTCTTAATTCTTTGTTCTCCTACCCTGAAAAATACCTATTTATCAACTCCAGAAAGGTATAAGGATTATTCTGGTGTTTCCAAGGTGAGTCTTTAATGTCTGTGCCTTTTGTAGTCCATTTGAGGAGGACTACTGTGTGGATGCCTACCACTGTCTCCTACAGGAGAATTATCTGGTTTCCAAACAGTCCTGTCTCTACCTATAGCCACAGAATTGGGTGCAGGGTCTCTTTTTTGTTGTTGACTGGAGGATTGGTGAAATTACTATAGCTTTAAATGCATTGTTTCTCCCAAGGGAGATTACAGCCTATTAGGAAAAATTGAGGAAAACTGAGGCAAACCCCACAGGCTTATTGGCTGGCTCCCATATCAACAAATAAAATTCAGTCAGTGACAATTAGTTTCTTCTAGATAGGAGTGAGGTCAAAGTTAATAGAGAAGGTCCAAGGACCTGGGCTGGCTGAGGTTTCAGTTAGTATGGACAGATATTCTTTACTTCACTTGCCCCTCACATTCCCATCTATGGATAGATTGCCTGGGGCATTTAGAATTTCATGTTTTTGAAGAGAAGAAAGTGATGATCTGTCTCTTAGATGGTATAATGGGCCTGTTTTGTGGGCTCATTCACACCCTGAGTGTAACCACTCATGTAGGGATCAGTGGTTTTGTGACCCTGAGCTGGTAAGAAGGAACAGAGAAGAATCAAATGATCTTCACAGGGAAAATGAATTTTTGACTTGAGATGACATCCAGTCCTTTTTCAAGTAAATATCATTTATAATTTGCTACCAGTGTATCAAGTTATAGCCAATGGCGACAGATATATCCATCAGTTCCCACTGGTTTTCTGTTTCTGGTTTTCACTGGTACTGAGAAGTGCCCTCTGTGTTCCTTGATTTTCATCTAGGGGTTTTCTAGTAGGAGGAGGCATTTCAGATGGCCTTGTGGAGAAGGGGACAAAATGGAGAGACATAGTATAGGATTCCATAAGCTTAGAATCTTATTTTTAATTCCTTTTAGTTACCTTATTTTTTATAGTTTTTTTAATCATTTTTTTAATTTATTTTCAGCATAACAGTATTCATTGTTTTTGTACCACACCCAGTGCTCCATGCAATCCGTGCCCTCTCTAATACCCACCATCTTGTTCCCCCAACCTCCCACCCCCCCACCTCTTCAAACCCTTCAGATTGTTTTTCAGAGTCCATAATCTCTCATTGTTCACCTCCCCTTCCAATTTCCCCCAACTCCCTTCTCCTAACTCCCCATGTCCTCCATGCTATTCGTTATGCTCCACAAATAAGTGAAACCATATGATAATTGACTCTCTCTGCTTGACTTATTTCACTCAGCATAATCTCTTCCAGTCCCGTCCATGTTGCTACAAAAGTTGGGTATTCATCCTTTCTGATGGAGGCATAATACTCCATAGTGTAAGAATCAAAACAACCTTCCTCGCCCACACTGAGAATTTATAACCACTCTCCCATCTTTTTCTTCCACCAGTGTTTCTGTGTTTTTGTGTTTGTCCTGATAGTATATAAATCTTACACTTGGGGTTCTTTTCGACAAGGTTTTTCCTTTATTTGCATATATTTTTTTTCTCTTGTTATATACTTTTATCAGTCTTTTTATTTGTCTGTTTTTGTTTGTATACTTCATAAATCTTACCTTGGGGCCCATTTGGGCTGAACCTTCTCTTTCATCTTCCTTTTCTTTCCTGTCTCTCTCTCTCTCTCTCTCTTTTTTTCTTTTTCTTTTCTTTTTTCTCTCATTTGGGTGGGGAACCTTGATTGCTCAGAAGTGTTCCAGGGTGCACCCAGACTGCACCATGGTCGATACAACCAGCTACATCTGTTCAGTCATCTCTCACCAAAATGACTAGGAGGAGGAATGCCCAACAGAAGAAAAATACAGAGGATGGACCTTCTGCAACAGAGCTAACAGCTATCAACATAGACAATATGTCAGAAAGAGAATTCAGGCTAACAATTATCCAGGCAATAGCTAGGTTGGAGAAAGCCATGGATGACCAAACGGAATTGATTAGTGCCGAGCTGAAAGCGACTAGACAGGATGTTCACAATGTTAGGGCAGAGCTAAAAGCTACCAGGGCTGAGGTTCACAATGCTCTCAATGAGTTCCAGTCTAATCTAAATTCTCTCAAAGCTAGGGTAACTGAGACAGAAGATAGAATTAGTAATCTGGAGGACAAACAGATAGAAAGGATCAAGAGGAAGCCTGGAACAAACATCTTAGAAATCATGAAAACAGAATCAGGGAAATAAATGACGCCATGAAACGTTCCATCGTCAGAATTATTGGAATCCCTGAAGGGGAGGAGAAAGAAAGAAGTCTAGAAGATATAGTGGAACAAGTTCTTCATGAAAATTTTCCCAATCTCGTGAATGGAACCAGCGTTCATGTACTAGAGGCCGAACGGTCTCCACCCAAGATTATAGATTCCAGAAAAACATCAAGGCACCTAATAGTCAAATTGAGGAATCATAATTGTAGGTATAATCTCTTGAAAGCCGCTAGGACAAAGAGGCTCCTTACTTACAGAGGAAAGCCCATCAGAATAACGTCAGACTTGTCCACAGAGACCTGGCAAGCCAGAAAGGTCTGGCAAGATATATTCAGGGCACTAAATGAGAACAGCATGCAGCCAAAAAAAAATGGATAAGGAAGATGTAGTTACCTTATTTTTTTAAAAATTTCTCCCCAATTAAAAATAATTCATAGCAAGATTTTTGGGAGGGAAGGAGAGGAAGGATGAACTTTGCTGAACTCATCCCTCTGAGGATCTGGAACAAATTGTGCAGAATACGGAGTTTACCATTTATCTCCAGAAATATATATAAATGGTATATGTGACTAACGTTACAAGGTGAATATTTAGCATCCATGTCACCATGTGGTCCATTTGAAGAAGAGGGCTCTGGTGAAGCTTCTTAAATCTTAGGCAGAGATGACCAAGTCACCAATTCAGCATCTGGAAGCTGGGCCAGGTTGCAGTCCAGTGTAAGACTGTAAGCTGCCTCAAGGAAGGCAAGACTGTCTTATCCATCTTCATTTCTTAATGATAAGTAAGACTTTTTGATAAATGTGATACAAGTTTGTGTTTGGAAAATGCATGTTTGATCAAATAGCTCCCAGGAACTGTCTGGGCTATTGGAGGCGAGCTCAGAGAACTGGGCTCCATAAACATCAGGGTCCTCAGAAGGGAGAAGTAATTACAGTCCTGATATTTAAAACATGAGCCAGAGCTTATAGAAGTGCCTGGCTCCATGAACTATTTTGGAAATTACCAAGTGGAATAGGCAGCCAAGTTCCATAGGGCAGGGGAAGGGTCTCTTTAATCTTCCTGTTTTATGCTCCTTCCCCTCCCAGCCTTCCCATACACAGGTGTCCACTTTTGGTTCTCATAATTCCAGACTGATGTAGTTTTTAGAATGTTTTGGTGAGGTTTGGTGGAGTCCAAAGCCAATGGCCAAGAAAGAATTCTTGATATACCTTTGTTGCGAAATGGTGGTTTTAGTAAAACATAGGGACAGGACCCATTGGCAGAAAGAGCTGCTGCTGCTTGCTGTTCCCTGTTGCCCTCTGCTGCCCTGGAATTATGAGGAGCAAGTGATTATATACCTGGCAGTTGGGGGAAGTAAAGATAAAGGAAGTTTCAAAAGGACTTTCATATATGAAAGACAACTCAGGATCCTGGAGGAATGTTATAATCTGCCTCTCGAGTATCTGTCAATGGTTAGAAGGACATTTAATTTTATCTATATTTCCTTCTGCTTTTGTTTTCCACATCACAGACCTGCCTCATTTGCAAAAGGAATTTTCAGCTCAGATTGACTTAAGGGTTGCCAGGATGCCTTAGATAGATACATGCAGTTATTGACATATCCCTGACTCTTATGCTCAGTTCTAAGTCAGTGCTTCCCATCCTTTTTTACACCAAGGAACACAGAGAGAACATTCACTATACTGAGGTCTCTGAAGGCCACTTGCCTGGAGGTTCCAGCTGCTCAAGCTCCTCCCAACTGTCCCAAGAACTAAGGGAATCTGTATTCCATTCCCCAGTAACCTGTTCCAAGTGTCCATTGGAAAGATTCCTTTTAAATAATTTTCATCTCCATTGGTTCCCACAACACCCCATTTCCATGGGGAAAAAAATAGAGAAAAGTCAATTACTTTCATAGGCCAGACCTGGATGAAATAACTTCAAAGTTCATTCATTTAGCAAATATATTGGGTGTATTTAATGAGCCAGGTACTGTGCAGGGACTGAAGATTATCTGATGAAGTAGATGGAATGGTCCCCTCAACAAATAAATAGGCAGTCACAATATAATGTGAAAGATGGTGAAAAAGGCACTTGCAAAGGAGCTGCATGGTTATGGGGGTGAGTTGGGAGGGGAGACAGGTTAGAGAGGTTTAAGAACAAATCATGTGCATGAGGAAAAAATATACTCCTTTGAGTTCTAAACCAGAAGTCAGTAAGTCTTAACGGGCAAGACGATCTGCCACAAACATACACTGTAGCTCAAATGCAGCAAAAGACAACACATAAAAGAATGACTGTGGCCATGTTCTAATAAATTTTTACAGAAACAGGTAGCAGTAGTGAGTACATTTAGACTAAGCGCCATAGTTTTTCAACTTCCCTAAACAAAGGAAGAATAATCTGTCAATCTCTTCAGATTTAGAAACACTAGGAGAGGGAACTCTGGAGAATTTTATCTAATCCAAATTTGGAAAAATGAGTCTTTAGTCCACAAGTCTTTAGTTAAGAGTAGAGGCTGTGACATACGGCTCCATGCATGCAAAAGCATCAGTATAAAGGCAAAACACATGCCCCAGAGCATGGTGTGGGGCTAAATGCTGAGGAACCACTGACCTTCATGTAGAACGGAAAAGAAAGGAGGCTTGCAGGAAATGGCAGCAGAAGGGTTCCAAGGGAAAGATGTCCAGGGAAGAACTTTGAGATGAGGCTGGCTGAGTATTTCAGGAAGGATATAACATTATTTTTGTTTCCAGTTCTTCAGGGATATAATCCTTCATCCTATATCTCCAACTTTTCAGAAGATGGACAATAGGTGAATCAGAGACAGTTGGTTTCCATCAAATAGTCCTTGTGTTTCCCAACATTCCCAGACTCCTTTGCAATTAGGTTGGGACTATTTCTGGCCAATGGAAAATGAGTGAACATAACATATATAACTTTTAGGGTGAGGTAGTTAAGATGTTTTCCCTCCACCATTCTCTTTTCCTGCCACGGTAATCACAAAGGCCTAGAGTTTCAGATGGCATAGTTGCAAGATTTAGAGAGGTGACCCAATCTACATTGTACTTTATATGAGCAAAAATTAACATTTTAATGTATTAAGTGGCTGCGATTTCAAGGTTTGTGATTAATACAATAGGCTTGGTAGTGGCGCTTTGGAAAAAATATGCATGGGCAATTCAGGGTAGAGACAACAATAACCACAGGAAGTAAGACGTTGAGTAACTAATACCTACTTAAAATATTGGAGTTGAATACCATGTATTAAGCAGGATATGCTAGATTATGCTATAGTAACAAACAGCCACAAATTCTCAGTCTCTAAACAAAAAAAGTGTGTTGTTTTTGTTTTCATTTTTAAATTCATGTAAAATCCAGTTTGGGGCTCCAGAGATTCTCCAGAGTAACTCTCTTCCATGTGATATTGTAGCTTCACATCATTACTTTTTTCTACTATTAACTGGGGTAGAAGGGAACAGAATGATCATTGGTGGGGTAGTGAGTCAGTGATCGGCAGTTAAATGCTTCTACTCAGAAATGACACACAGATTTCATTGGCCAAATCACATCACCTGGTCACACTTAACTTCAAGGGGATGGGAAAGTACAAGTGCCCTCATGGATATCCATGAATAGTGGTAATATCTGCTACACATTCCCTGCTACAGAAGCTTCCAAAATCTTGGAACTGATGTAGTTTTGGAATGTTGGTGAGGTCTGGAGTTGACAGCCAAGAAAGAATTCTTTAGGTCTTCAGTGCTTTATTAAAGCATGGGGGAAAGGACCTGTGGGCAGAAAAATCTGCTGCACTGAGGTTGTGAGGAATAGCTGATTATATAGTTAGGAGCTGAAGGAGGTAAGGACAAAAGGAAGTGTCCTAAAGGACTTTCATATGATTAGGACTTATAGGATACTGGAGGCCTTGCTATTATTGCCAAGCTTAGGTTGTTTTTCCTTCTAGGAAGGCATTATGTTAAGACAGTTGGGAATTTCCTGGAGGAAAGTTATACTCTTTCTATTACAAGTCCTTGTCAATAGGCTACAGGTTATAAAGAAACTTTTGTTTATATTTCCTTATGCCTATGTTCCCCAGATCAGTCATGGAAGACAGGGTGATGTTAGGGCTCCAGGAAATTGAGTTATGGGTCTCTGAAAGCTAGGCTATTGATAAGAATGCTTTTTCCTTATAAATCACTAAGACATTGGTAAACTGATGGAGACGCATGTCTTTCAGGACTGTGATCTCTATCCGTTACCCATTTGTTTTTCCCTTCCCTTAGTTTTAGGCAGTCAGGAGTACCTGAGGAATGTCACAGATATCCCACCAAGGAGTGGTGTGAGGGTATGTTGTAGGGTGTCAGCTTGTGTTTTGTTTCTGGCTTGCCTTCTGCTCTATCAGAAGGTATATTCTTCCCAGAAGTCTAGAAAACTTAAGACTTACAGAATGAGTAGCAGTTGGCCAAGGAAAGAAGGGTAGGTAGAAGGTGAAAGAGTGTTCTTTCTAAAAAGGAACATGTATTTTTTTTAAAAGGTTTTATTTATTTATTTGACAGAGATCACAAGTAGGCGGAGAAGCAGTCAGAGAGAGAGGAGGAAACAGGCTCCCTGCTGAGCAGAGAGCCTGATTCGGGTCTCTATCCCCAGACCCTGGGATCATGACCTGAGCCGAAGGCAGAGGCTTTAACCCCCTGAGCCACCCAGGTGCCCCTAAAAAGAAACATGTAAAAGTCTGCAAGAATTTAAGGAATAAGACTTTCAATGTGAGTGGGGAAAACAGTCTAAGAGTAGGAATATTAACAACACATTTGAACAATTGTGCAAAACAATTTAAGGCAAAACTCTCTTCTGATGGTTTGGGAATGTAGAATGCTTATGGATATTTCATACTATTTTTTTTTGTCCAACCTGTCATGTGTATCCATGCTGGCACCTGCTATAGAGGAGATGGAGAGCCTAGCCTGAGAAAGTCCAGGGCACTTTAACCCCCAATTTTTCTGTTGGCAAGTGTGAGGATTTCCCAGTATCTACCTCTAAGATCTTTTTAGATAACTTACTAGGTCCCTGAACTGACTAGACCCCTCTAAGGATTTAGTTCCCCAACCCCTCCCCTCAGTGAGGGACAGCTAGGTAGAAGGTCTTCACCATGACATTATCTCCAGTGAAATAGGTAGTAACCATGGCTGTTTTTTCTTGCCTGCAGCAGGTTTACAACAAGGAGGAATGGGCTGAAGTTATAGCAGAAGGAAACATAATGCTTTAGACCTGAGCTCTCTGATTTGGGTTCAGAAAATAAGAGCCCATGTTAAAATTAAAGTCTGACAACTAGAATTCCATGATCTCACCCAATCTCTTGCTCTCTGATCATACTACTTAGAGGACCCCTGAAATAATTCATATATGGGGATTTATCTGAAATTAAACAATCAAATATTCTAGATTCTATAAGAACATTCTCCAGACTAAAGAGATGGTGATTCTTTTAACCAGTTTCCTCTGCTTCTGTATTCTTTCTTCCACTCTACAGTCCCAGGAGAGGAGACATAACATAAATATATGTTCAAATTCCATTTAGAAATCACAGGAGAGGATATACCCTTGGATTTGTCTACTATAGCACTTTTATCAAAATAAACTTACTTTTAATGGAGTGGGAGTCAAATTATACTAATTAAAGCTTCACCCCAGCTATTTATTAACATTTAATTCCCATATTAACATGTAATTCCAACATTTTATGGTTGTCCTTGTCTTCATTTGTCCCATTTTATGTTTCTACTACTCCAGCACTCATTGGGGTTCTATGCCCAGATCATAACTTAAAGTAGAAATGTTCCTTGAGGGATAAGTTATTAACCAGAACATTTTGGATATAAAGCTTTAGTTTATAGGAACAACTATAAAGTCAGGAAATGGGGCATGATTTGAGATGTGAATGTATGTATGTGGAGGGCAGACGGGCATTGAAGTTTTTTTCCCTATGGACTCCTAGGTCCTAGAGTGTTGGAACAGTCTTATTTATCTTTCTACCCCAGTATCTGGCATATATAATTAAACAACTTACAGTGTAACCGATTCCCTGTCAGTTGCTTCCGACCATAAAGAGAGTTGGTCAAAAAATGAATGAATCCACTAAAGGTACTTTTCCTAACCAAGTTTCCCACTGTCCTTTGCCCTCACTGCTGTTGCCCAGCTTGTGCCAATGGGTTGAATCCCCTGGATCAAATTAATTGTGCTGACCTCATTGAGGAGGAAGAAAGGAATTACAGCTGTGACTAAGTCCACCAAAATACCACAGTCTATTAAAAGCATCAGTTCATCAAAGTCCATGATGTTAATTTGCCAAGAAAGAGTCCCACTGGATTAAACTTCTAATTGGTATGAAATGCAGCCCAGAATATGGGGGTCTTGGGGAAATTTCATTCTGTAGCCTGGCAGTAATTAATAGGCCTCCTCCGGAGTTACTGCCCCCTGGTGTATTGGAGTTGTTAAATTACCAGGCAGGGAAAAAATTCTATTATCCAGAAGCTCAATCCTTAAAAATTCCCAGTGTTCTCCTCCAATCCTTCCCCATCTTTCTCTGAAGGAAGTTGTAAATGAGTGACCTCTGACCCAAAGCTTCTAAAGACTCTTGGACCCTATACATCTGTGTGATCACGAGCAAATCATCATCCCCTGGGTGTTAGATCTTTTCCAGCTTATTTTTAGGGGCAAAGATGTGGGAGTCCTTTAGATCAGGACTTAGGGCACAGGAAAATGTTTAAGTCAGAACGGTGGAGCAGTGATACAAATTGTGATATAATCATACAGTATAATAAAAATATAAAATAAGATAAGTTATATTTCATACAATCAAATAAAAATACATGATAAAATATACAAATTAATAGAAATAATGTACAAATTAACACAGAATATAAAAGTAATTTAAAAATGAACTGTAGATACATATGACAATATGGATGAATCTGAAAAACATTAGGTTTAGTGAAAAGCCAGACACAAAAGAGAAACTATGATCCTTACTTATGAAGTTCAAGGACAGACAAAACTAATCTATTGTGAAGGAAATCTGAAGGGTTTGCTTATGAAGGTTTGGGGTAGGAATTGACAAGTAAAAGGGGGCATGAGAGAACTTTCTTAGGTTATGGAAACAGTTTGAATCTTGAATAGATGGTAGTTAAATAGACGTATACCTTTGTCAAAATTTAGTGGGTTGTACACTTGATCTACAAGTAAATTTCACCCCAGTGAAAGAAAATTAGGCTTGAAGGCGGGAAGAAAACACATACCCCTGCTAACTTAGCAAATTTCACTTGGAGAATTTGTCATTAGACAGGTATAAAAAAGGAGTCATTGTAATGCTTATAAAAGGAAAAAACTAGAAATGTAATTTAAATACTCAGTAACATGATTAAATTATGGTAGCTCGACATAGCAGAACGTTCTACAGCCATGAAAAATGTCAAAATGTACTTTGACATGTAAAATACAAAATGTGGTGAATTAAAAACATTATAGAATGCTGTCTCATTTGTGCAAACATTAAATGTAACAATGGCTTATTTGGTTTGGTTTTATTACAGGCAGCATGTATGCTTTTCCAAGTTCTATCAAGTATATGGAGTATATGGGTCCATAATCAGTGTTTATTACTTTAAAAATACCTGTCCATTTTGTTATGCATTGTTAGAGTCAGGACTGCACCCACCACAATACCTAATGCCTAGACTGCCAAAATTCACAGGATTCTCTCCCTCTGGTTTTCTCTCTTTCTCAAATAAAATCTTTTTTTTTTTTTAATGAGAAGAGAATCCAAAGAATTGAGTGAGAAGAAAACAGATAAAGTGAAACAGGAAAGAACACCAAAATAAGCCCGTGTTCTCTATCAAACTGGTGATCGCTGTGAAACTGCAGGTGTGTTCTCCCAGGGGACTCTGAGGAGCTACAGCAGGGCCTCTCAGAATTGTCCATCCACAGGGCAAAAGGGGAGAGCATGATATTTCTTGGTTTCTTCTCCATTGGTCAAAATTTTCCCTTTGGACACTAACTGCTCTGTGGCCATGCTTCCAGCTGTGCATGCAGGAGTCCGGAGTGGGAGAATCCTGGGAAGAATGACAGTGAGCAATGACTGCAGTCAGAGGCAAGCCAGGAGGATAGGAGGCAGAGGGTCTCATGTCATGGCCTAGAGAAGTGTCATCAGACTAAGAGCACCAGCTCTGAGACTTTGGGGGAAATGGAAATGCTTTGATGTGTAACTAAAAACCTGACCTCAGAGGCTTGTTGAGGATCCAATAAAATAGATATCAGCTAGTATATCCCCAGTTGTATACAATCATCCCAAACACAAAAATTTGTCTTTCCACATCTCCAGTTACCCAGGTGGGGGCTGCTGCTCAGCAATCTTGCCACAGAGAAGGCTGCCTGCCTTCTTCTGGCCCAGTGATGGGCCATTCCCAGCCAGTGCCCAGCTGCCCCATCAAACCACAGACACTGCATGTATTCGGCCCTGTGCTCAGTGGGTTCTGGGACAAGATGCTAACACTGCTGCTCACCACCTAAGAAATGGGGTTTTCTGTCCCTGCAGTAGGTGTTAGCACCCCCTAACAGCCCAATTGATTTCTCATCCTCTTTCTTCAATATGCTGTGTCTGACAGCAGGTATCCTAATGTTATTTTTCAGAAAAAATATTTTATAAACATTGTAATAAAACATTAAACCATATTTATAAGATAAGAAATAGAACTATAAACACAAGTATATTTATGGAATTATATAAACTTTATAAACTTATAAGACTACAAACATCAAAGTTCCAACTGAAACAGATGGCTCACTTCTATTAGGAGTTGGAGGGTGGTTTATTTGTATGGGGGCTCTTTACAAAGTGAGGGCAAGGTGAGAGGGACTCACAAAGGATACTGTCCTAATGACCAGGACTGGGTAATTATAAAGGATACCTTCTCATTCTGCTTTTTCTGAGGAGCTCAGAACAAAAGTTGACTGGCATTTTCTGGTAACTGGAGCACTCCTCATGAGAGGTGCTCCCTCTACAACCCCTGAGCAGTTTGGGGTCAACCTCAGTTAGAGTTTGGCCTTTCTCATAAGCATGACCATCATGAAAGATGAAAATCCCAGAAGAAAATGCTTGCAGGTCAAGAAGTTTTGGGAGCCAACTATTGAAACAGACACACACACACACACACACACACACACACACACACACTGGATTACAATTTTTCTCAAGAGCAGAAATATTAAAGATAGGCCAAGGATTTAAAGCTAACCTAATAACCATAATAAAGATAGAGATTTCACAGTTTGAAACAAAATATCCAAAAGAACAAACAGTGATAGTTCTGGAAAATATAACTGAAATAATATAAACACATTATATAACCCAATAGGTAAAATAACATCATGGGTACAATTGAGAAATTAGCAAATGGCAAGAAAACATGAGAAGAAATACAACAGTTTTCAAATTTCTTTAGAGAATATCCTGATGAAGTCCCCATGGTTCATTTTTGCTTTTGATTCACCTGCCTCTGGAGAGGTGTCTAGCAAGCAATTGCTGTGGTCAAAGTCAAAGAAGTTGCTGCCTGTGTTCTCCTCTAGGGTTTTGATGGATTCCTGTCTCACATTTAGGTCTTTCATCCATTTTGAATTTATTTTTATGTAGGTGTAAGAACTAAATTGAATTTAAATAAACTAAAGAACTAAATTAAATTGAAATAAATTTTAAAAAATTTATTTGGAGAACAGAAATAGAAGTGTTAACATTCCAGACAAGAGAGTTCAATGAAAAGGACCGTGAAGAAAATATCTGAAGAAATGATGGAGATGAATTACTCAATGAGACACCTCAGATTGAAAAGGCCTATAGAAGGCCAAAGAGAGGAGGAAAAACCCATCTCTGGACACATTATAGTGAAATATAAGATTTTAAAAGACAATAGATTCTAAAGCTTACAGAGATTTTTTATCTTGTATTCAGTTTGTTGAAAAATTTATCAAAATATTAGATGTCAAAATATTAAAAGAAAATAATTGCTATTCCAGAAATGTATATCCAGTCAAGCTAACAAATGATTCAAACATTCTCAGGTAATCAAGGCTTTAGAAGCTTGTCATAAAAACAACAACAAAAACACATTGGAAACAGTTTCAGACAAAGCACTTATGTAAGGACAGATGAAAGTAGGAAATGTTGCAGGAGAGAAATGAAATAAAAATGATCAGATGCCTTTGGTCTTAGCTATTTTTCTTAAGATAACAATAGCCTTACAAAAGAAAGGGAGAAAATATTTTAACCCAGTGTTGAGTCCATAGGATATTAAAATAATACAGATTGTGTGAAGAGAGGGAGAAACAAGGGATATAAAATCATACTACACTGTCATGCTGTGAAGAAGACCTAGATTATTAACTACATAAAATAAGATAGGATATAAAAGATACAGAAAAAAAAAATGGCAAGGTGCCTGAGTGGCTCAGATGGTTAATTGTTTGCCTTTGGCTCAGGTCATGGTCTCCAGGTAAGGAGATAGAGCGCAATGTAGGGCTCCCAGCTCAGCAGGAAGTCTGCTTCTCCCTCAGCCTCTCTGCCAGCTTGTGCTTTCTCTCTTTCAAATGAATAAATAAAATATTTTTTAAATGGGAGAAATAAAGAATATAAGATTGTAGAAATCAGCATAAATTCATCTCTGGCCATACTACCCTGAATGCTCCTGACCTCATCTGATCTCAGAAGCTAGGCAGGGTCAGATCTGGTTAGTACTTGGTTGGGAGAAATTGGCATAAGTTCAAATTCCCCAACTTCTGAGAAACCTTGACAGTAATTTTTAAAAGTGACAAAATCCAGATATAAGCTATTTACCAGAGATACATCTAATATATAAGAATAAAGATTTAAGGAGTTCTTTATAGATCCTGGATATCAACCTTTTGTCTGTACTGTCATCCTCAAACTCAACACACACAAAACAGATAATTATATAAAAAAAATGGGCAGAAGATAAATGGTGCTGGGAAAACTGGGCAGCTATATGTAGAAGAATGAAACTCGACCATTCTCTTACACCGTACACAAAGATAAACTCAAAATGGATAAAAGACCTCAACGTGAGACAGGTATCCATCAGAATCCTAGAGGAGAACATAGGCAGTAATCTCTTCGATATCAGCCACAGCAACTTCTTTCAAGATAGGTCTCCAAAGGCAAAGGAAACAAAAGCCACAATAAACTTTTGGGACTTCATCAAAATCAAAAGCTTCTGCACAGCAAAGGAAACAGTCAACAAAACAAAGAGGCAACCCACGGAATGGGAGAAGATATTTGCAAATGACAGTACAGACAAAAGATTGATATTCAGGATCTATAAAAAACTCCTCAAACTCAACACACACAAAACAGATAATCATATCAAACAATGGGCAGAAGATATGAACAGACACTTCTCCAATGAAGACATACAAATGGCTATCAGACACATGAAAAAATGTTCATCATCACTAGCCATCAGGGAGATTCAAAGTAAAACCACATTGAGATATCACCTTACACCAGTTAGAATGGCCAAAATTAGCAAGACAGGAAACAACATGTGTTGGGCGGGATGTGGAGAAAGGGGAACCCTCTTACACTGTTGGTGGGAATGCAAGTTGGTGCAGCCACTTTGAGGAACAGTGTGGAGATTCCTCAAGAAATTAAAAATTGAGCTTCCCTATGACCCTGCAATTGCACTACTGGGCATTTACCCCAAAGATACAGATGTAGTGAAAAGAAGGGCCATCTGTACCCCAATGTTTATAGCAGCAATGGCCACGGTCGCCAAACTGTGGAAAGAACCAAGATGCCCTTCAACGGACGAATGCATAAGGAAGATGTGGTCCATATACACTATGGAGTATTATGCCTCCATCAGAAAGGATGAATACCCAACTTTTGTAGCAACATGGACGGGACTGGAAGAGATTATGCTGAGTGAAATAAGTCAAGCAGAGAGAGTCAATTATCATATAGTTTCACTTATTTGTGGAGCATAACAAGTAGCATGGAGGACAAGGGGAGTTAGAGAGAAGGGAATTGGGGGAAATTGGAAGGGGAGGTGAACAATGAGAGACTATGGACTCTGAAAAACAATCTGAGGGGTTTGAAGCGGCGGGGGGTGGGAGGTTGGGGGAACCAGGTGGTGGGTATTAGAGAGGGCACAGATTGCAAGGAGCACTGGGTGTGGTGCAAAAATAATGCATACTGTTATGCTGAAAATAAAAAAAAATAAAATAAAATAAAATAAAAAAGAATAAAGATTTAAAAGAATGAATAAATAGGTTAAAAAACTACTGTAGCATATTGATACTAAATACAATAGACAAAATATATAGTTGGTGATAGAAAAAGCAGTACATCACCCTAAAGGATTAAATTACAGCATTATTTATAATAGCCAAGATATGGAAGCAACCCAAGTGTCCAACAGTAGATGAATAGATAAAGATGTACGGGGTGTGTGTATATACATACATACAATGGAATATTAGCCATAGAAAAGAATGATCTTGTCATTCATCACAACATGGATGGACCTAGAGAGTATTATCCTAAGTCAAAATACTCAGGGAAAGAAAAATACCATACAAGGTCACTTACATGTTGAACTTAAAAAGCAAAATAAATAAATAGATTAATTAATTAAAATAAAATTCAGAGGATTAATGAGTAGGTTGGGGGAATAGGAAAAATAAAGGATATTAAGAGATACAAACTTCCAGTTATATAATAAGTTATGGAGATGAAAAATACAGGGAATATTGTCAATATTTTGTGATAACATTGTATGGTGATGGGGGGGCCACTACACTTATCACAGTATTAATATATAAAACTGTAGAATCAATATGTTGTGCACCTGAAACATTAATGTAACTTTATATGTCAACCACATTTTATTCATTTTTTAATTTAATTTTATTTTTTCAGTATTCCAAGATTCATACTTTATGCACCACACCCAGTGCTCCATGCAGTACGTGCTCTCCTTAATACCCACAACTGAGCTCACCCATCCCCCCACCCCACTCCCCTCTAAAACCCTCAGTTTGTTTCTCAGAGACCAAAGTCTCTCATGGTTCATCTCCCCCTCCAACTTTCCTTGCATTTTCCTAATGTCCTCCATGTCATTCCTTATGCTGCACAAGTCAGTGAAACCATATGATAATTGACTCTCTCAGCTTGACTTATTTTACTCAGCATAATCTCCTCCAGTCCCATCCATGTTGATACAAAAGTTGGGTATTCATCCTTTTTGTTCGAGGTGTAATATTCCATTGTATATATGAGCCATATCTTCTTTATCCATTTGTCTATTGAAGGGCATCTTGGCTCTTTCCATGGTTTGGTGACTATGGCCATTGTTGCTATAAACACTGGGGTACAGATGGCCCTTCTTTTCACTACATCTGTATCTTTGGGGTAAATACCCAGTAGTGCAATTGCAGGGTCATAGGGTAGCTCTATTTTTAATTTCTTAAGGAATCTCTACACTGTTTTCCAAAGTGGCTGCACCAACTTGCATTCCCACCAACAGTGTAAGAGGGTTCCCTTTTTTCCACATCCTCTCCAACACACGTTGTTTTACTGTCTTGTTAATTTTGGCCATTCTAACAGGTGTAAGGTGGTATCTCAGTATGGTTTTGATTTGAATTTCCCTGATGGCTAATGATGATGGATGTTTTTTCATGTGTCTATTAGCCATTTATATGTCTTCTTTGGAGAAGCATCTGTTCATGTCTTCTGCACATTTTTTACATGATTATCTGTTTTTTGAGTGTTGAGTTTAAGGAGTTCTTTATAGGTCTCGGATATCAGCCCTTTGTAGTGTCACTTGCAAATATCTTCTCCCATTCTGTGGGTTTCTTCTTTGTTTTGTTGACTGCTTCCTTTGCTGTGCAAAAGCTTTTGATCTTGATAAAGTCCCAAAAATTCATTTTCACTTTTGTTTCCTTTGCCTTTGGAGACATGTCTTGAAAGAAGTTGCTATGGCCGATGTCAAAGAGGTTACTGCCATGTTTTCCTCTAGGATTTTGATAGATTCCTGCCTCACATTGAGGTCTTTTATTCATTTTGAGTTTATCTTTGTGTATGGTGTAAGAGAATGGTCGAGTTTCATTCTTCTATAGATAGATGTCCAATTTTCCCAGCACAATTTATTAAAGAGACTGCCTTTTTTCCACTGGATATTTTTTCCTGCTTTGTTGAAGATTATTTGACCATAGAGTTGAGGGTCCATATCTGGGCTCTCTACTCTGTTCCACTGGTCTATGTGTCTGTTTTTATGCCAGTACCATGCTGTCTTGCTGATCACAGCTTTGTAGTAAAGCTTGAAATCAGGCAACGTGATGCCCTCAGTTTTGTTTTTCTTTTTCAACTTTTCTTTACCAATTTTGGATCTAATAAAAAAATCATGTTGAGTTTTTTAAAATATAGCAATTTTAAATTCTCACACATGCATTACAAAAGCTTTATAATAGGGAAGCAAAAATTAATAGACCTTTAGAAAGAAGCTGATTAATGAAATCCCATTGTGGAAAATTTCAATATACCTCTCAAATAGGAAAAAAACTCAAATAGGAAATGTTAAATAGGAAAAAAAGTATATCAATAAGGTATATCAATAAAAAGATATCAATAAGGATATAAGTGAATAATTCCGTTAACAAGGTTGACCTAGTGGTCAATAATTATATCAACTTCCAATGAGTAGATAACTTTTTTCAACCATGCAAGGAAATTTTCAAATGAGTATGCACCAGGACATAAAGTTTAACATTTAAAAAGCAGGTTTCACGAAGACAATTGTGTCTGATCATAAATTAGATGCTTATTTAAAATATTCCAGCATATTTGAAGTTAAACACTAAAAGCCTAAAGAGAAACTTGGATATCTAGAACTGAATGGTGACAAAATGATATATTATAACCTATGAGATTGAAGCTAATATTTATAAAAACACTTTTTAATTTTTTTTAAAGATTTTACTTTAGAGAACAAGTGGAGGAAGGAACAGAGTAAGAGGAGAAGGGAAAGAATTTCCAGCAGACTCTGCTGATCATTAACCTATTTACCTACATAGAGCTGGATCTCATGACCCTGAGATGACTACCTGAGCTGAAACCAAGAGTCTGATCTTTAACTAATTGTGCCACCCAGACATTCCCATAAATAAGAACATTCAAAAACAATGAGTCAAGAAGGTAGAAAACAAATAAGAGAATAAACCCAAAGAAATTAAAAATATATTATTTAAAAACATAAATGAGTAAAATAGAAAACCTTTAACAAGAAACGCCAAAAAGTGGAATTGTTGAAATAACATAGTACACACCTGCAATAACACTGATAAATATAAGACACAAATTATATACATAAAATGGGGGAGATAGCTACAGATGAAGTAGACATTCAAAAGATAATAAGAAAATACTATTAACCATATACCAATAATTTTTAAAACGTTAGTTGTCTGTTTTAGGAATTCTCATTTTGTCTAATGAGAACTGACTTAAGAAGAAATAAAAGGCTCTAATAGTCCTATTCAAGAAACTGAACAACTATTGAAAATATCTCTCCAAAGAAAAGACCAGATCTGGAGGGTTTACAGATAGAATAATCTGTTCCTTGACATTTTAATGTAATTAATATTAAACACAATAGAAAATGAGGTAGATTTCCAAACTCATTCAAAGATGCCAGGCTTTGTAAAACCTAGTGAAAACATTGTGGAAAAAAATTACAAGCATATTACCTTGATAAACATAGTTGTAAAAATCCCAAATATTAGTAAATTAAATCCAATGTATAAAAAGATACCATGTTCAAGCCAGGTATATACAAAGATGTTTTACTATTAGAAAACTCATAAATATACTCTGCCACATCAACAAACTGACAAGAAAACATTTTTGAAAGGCAGTTCTCCATTGGTCTCTTAGGTATCTGCACATCTTGTGAGAAACCCCCATGACCTTTGTTCTAGACTATATTTTTAAAGATTATTGTATAGAAAATAACCTTGAAATATGTTGTGCCACTTCCTAAATCAGATGGCAAGGTTTTTACCATCCAGTAAAATATCTCACTTCAGGGAAAATGTTGGGCAAGTCCACCTGTAGCCTATTTTTTTTTAAAGATTTTATTTATTTATTTGACAGACAGAAATCACAAGTAGATGGAGAGGCAGGCAGAGAGAGAGAGGAGGAAGCAGGCTCCCCACTGAGCAGAGAGCCCGATGCGGGGCTCGATCCCAGGACCCTGGGTTCATGACCTGAGCCAAAGGCAGAGGCTTTAACCACTGAGCCACCCAGGTGCCCCCTGTAGCCTATTTTTAAAAACTCAGTTTTTCTCAGCTGTAATTCAAATAAACTGCTTTGTATAGCAGTTGGGCTGTTCTGTGTTGCTCCCATGGGGTTCAGGGGTCAAGGGAACTGATGGGAACATGAAGATCATACTCCCTAGTGCACCATGAGTCATAGTCCTTTATTTCTTACCCAAGAGTCTTCAGGTCTTCTGCCAGCATCTATAAAATTATGGCAGGAGAGAGAGACAAGATGGCGGAGAAGTAGGAGGCACTGTTTCAACCTGTCCCCTAAATTGAGCTGATTACCTACCAAAGAACTCTGATCACCCATGAAACCAGCCTGAGATTAGAATTATACGCTTCTGGATCTCTATGGGGGCAGAAGATGCCAGTGGACAGGTAAAGTGGAGTAGGAACATCAGACTGATATCAGAAGATAAACAAAAGGGGGAGGGAGCCACCAGAAGTGACCCATTGGAAAGTAATACCCCAATACGAGAGTGCCCTGTGATTGGGAACCAGCATTAACTTGGAGTCTGGTTGAAAACATTCAAAAAGTGCAAAAGATCTTAAGGTGAAATTAGTGGAATTGGGCAGTTAGGGACAGGGACTTAAGCCCACAGACCCAGGACAGCCACCGCTGTCAGGGAACCAGAGAGCGAGCGCAGCGAAAAAGCCAGGTCTTGGTCCCTGAGCCGCTGGCATGCCTGAGAGTGTCTGGGTGGCAGTGCTCATAAGGGTGAGGGAGCCTGCTGTGGACACCAGTTGGCAGGACCACAGCCTTTTGCACTCTGCACATGCGCTGCGCAACCAGAGTCTGAGTTGCGCCCCACACCCTTCCCTGAGAGAGGTCCATGCAGGCGCCAGCCAGCCGATGCTCTCCAGGACCCAGAGAGTCTGAGCACTCTCAGCCCAGGCCAGCATAAAAATCTCAGTGCACTGTCTCTGCTTGGGACCTCTCTGTTGGTCTGGATCTGCCCAGACAGCCGCGGCTACTATTCTCGTGGTTTTGGGTACAAGCGACAGTTCCTGTGACTTCAGAGACTGTGACTGGGGATGTGCTCTGCCAGCAGCAGAGGGAGAATTTATGTGCTCTGGAGCACCCAGAGGGGAACAGACTGAGGCTTCTCTCTGAGATGGAGGTCTGGGTGCAGTTTGCTTTCCTCTAAACCCCAAAGAACCACCAAAAGCCGCCAAGGGGAGAGAAAACAAACAAACAAACAAACAAATAAAAAAACCTCCAGACAACAAAAGCCTGAAAAACAGGTTTCCTCAGAGCCCAGCCCCTTGATGGGGGCAGGAGGACTCAAATCTAGCAAGACTCCCTGAAAAACCACAAGGTAGGCCCTTCCCCCAGAAAGCCAGCCAAAAACAACAACAACAACAGGACAACCACCACTACTTCATAGATACAACTTTTATTTTTAATTCGTTCCCACTATTCTGGTTCTTTTCACTTTTTTTTAAAGATTTTATTTATTTGACAGAGAGAGAGAGATCACAAGTAGGCAGAGAGGCAGACAGAGAGAGAGGGAAGCAGGCTCCCTGCTGAGCAGAGAGCCCGATGCGGGGCTTGATCCCAGGACCCTGAGATCATGACCCGAGCCGAAGGCAGAGGCTTTAACCCACTGAGCCACCCAGGCGCCCCTCTTTTCACTTTTTTATATAACTTTTTAAACTATTTACCAACACAATGAGTTGTTCAGTACATCAAATTTCATAATAACCTTTTAACCTGAACTTTTTTGATACACATACCTGTGTTTTTCTGTTTTTTAATTATTTTCTTTTATTTTTTAAATATTCATATAGAGATAAGCTTCAAGGTAATCCTCTTTCCCCAATCAATGCTACCCCTATATGTAAACCAGTGTGTTTTTTTAAATTTTTTTTTTATTTTCAGCATAACAGTATTCATTGTTTTTGCACCACACCCAGTGCTCCATGCAATCCGTGCCCTCTCTAATACCCACCACCTGGCTCCCCCAACCTCCCACCCCCCGCCGCTTCAAACCCCTCAGATTACCAGTTTTAATCCCCCTTTATCTCAATAAAGTTGAGTCCTTTAACAAAGATATCAAGATACATCCAGGAAGAATCAAAATAAACTTCCTCACCCACACTGAGAATTTATAACCACCCTCCCAACTTTTTCTTCTGTCAGTGTTTCTGTGTATTTGTTTTTGTTCTGGTAGTATATAAATCTTATACTTGGGGTTCATTTTGACGGGGTACTTTTTTTTTAATTTATTTTTTTCTCTTTTTTTTTCTCTTTTGTCGGTCTTTTTGTTTGTCTGTTTTTGTTTGCATACTTCATAAATCTTACCTTTGGGGCCCATTTGGGCTGGGCCTTCTCTCTTTCCTTTTTTTCCCTGTCTCTCTCTCTTTTCTTACTTTTTGGTAGGGACTCTCGATTTCTCAGAGGCATTCCAGGGTGCACCTTGCCTGCACCATGGTTAATACATTCAGCTACACATCCGTTCAGCCATCTCTCACCAAAATGACTAGGAGGAGGAATGCTCAACAGAAGGAAAATTCAGAGACTGGGCCCTCTCCATCAGAGCTTTTGGATATGGACATAAACAGTATGTGGGAAAGGGAATTCAAGCTAACAATTATCCAGGCAATAGCTGGGTTGGAGAAAGCCTTTGATGACAAAATGGAATTGATTAGGGCAGAAGTGAAAGCCACCAGGGATGATGTTAACAATGCTCTCAATGAGTTCCAATCAAATCTAAATTCTCTAAAAGCTAGGGTAACTGAGGCAGAAGATAGAATTAGTGATCTAGAGGACAAACAGATAGAGAAAAAGGATCAGGAGGAAGCCTGGAACAAAGAGCTTAGAAGCCATGAAAACAGAATTAGGGAAATAAATGACACCATGAAACATTCCAATGTCAGAATTATTGGAATCCCTGAGCGGGAGGAGAAAGAGGAGAAAGAAAGAAAACTAGAAGATATAGTTGAACAAATTCTCCATGAAAATTTTCCCAATCTGGCAAATGGAACCAGCATTCATGTACTAGAGGTAGAAACTTCTCCCCAAAAGATCATAGAATCTAGAAAGACCTTGAGACACCTGATTGTGAAAATGATGAATCATAATTTTAAACAAGAGCTCTTGAAAGCAGCTAGGGGGAAGAAATTCCTTACATACAGAGGAAAGCCCATCAGAATAACATCAGACCTGTCCACAGAAACCTGACAAGCCAGAAAGGGCTGGCAAGATGTATTCAGAGCACTAAATAAGAAGAACATGCAGCCAAGAATACTTTATCCAGCAAGACTGACATTCAAAATGGACAGAGAGATAAAGAGCTTCCAAGACCCGCAAGGTTTAAGAGTATGTGACCACCAAGCTGGCACTGCAAGAAATATTAAGGGGGGGTTCTATAAAAGAGGGAAAACCCCAAGAATATCATTGAACAGAAATATATGGAGACAATCTATAGAAACAAAGACTTCACAGGTAACACGATGTCAATAAAAACGTATCTCTCAATAATCACTCTCAATGTGAATGGCCTAAATGTGCCCATAAAACGACACAGGGTTGCAGATTGGATAAAACGACAGGACCCATCCATATGTTGTCTACAAGAGACCCATTTTGAACGTAAGGGTACATCCAGACTGAAAGTGAATGGATGGAAAAGCATCTTTCAAGCCAATGGGCCTCAAAAGAAGGCTGGGGTAGTGATTCTCATATCAGGTAAATTAGATTTTAAACTAAAGACTATAGTCAGAGATACAGAAGGACACTACATAATTCTTAAAGGGACTATACACCAAGAAGATCTAGCAATTGTAAGTATTTATGCCCCCAATATGGGAGCAGCCAATTACATAAGAAAACTGTTAATCAAGATAAAGAGTCATATTGATATGAATACATTAATAGTAGGAGATCTTAACACACCATTCTCAATAATAGATCATCCAAGCAGAAAGTCAATAAAGAAACAAGAGCATTGAATGACACATTGGACCAGATGGACCTCGTAGATATAAATAGAACATTCCACCCTAAAACAACAGAATACTCATTCTTCTCAAGTGCACATGGAACCTTCTCA
>NW_019154101.1:8317847-8320704 GCF_002288905.1 Enhydra lutris kenyoni
TACAATTACATAAGAAAACTGTTAATCAAGATAAAGAGTCATATTGATATGAATACATTAATAGTAGGAGATCTTAACACACCATTCTCAATAATAGATCATCCAAGCAGAAAGTCAATAAAGAAACAAGAGCATTGAATGACACATTGGACCAGATGGACCTCGTAGATATAAATAGAACATTCCACCCTAAAACAACAGAATACTCATTCTTCTCAAGTGCACATGGAACCTTCTCAAGAATAGACCACATACTGGGTCACAAATCAGGGCTCAACTGATACCAAAAGACTGAGATTATTCCCTGCATATTCTCAGATCACAATGCTTTGAAACTGGAGCTCAACCACAAGGAAAAGTTTGGAAGGAATTCAAACACCTGGAAGATAAAGACCACCTTGCTTAAGAATGCTTGGATCAACCAGGAGATCAGAGGAGAACTTAAAAAATTCATGGAAACCAATGAGAACGAAGACACTCCAGTCCAAAACCTATGGGATACAGCAAAGGCAGTCCTAAGGTGGAAATACATAGCCATCCAAGCTTCCCTCAAAAAAAAATTGAAAAATCCAGAATACACCAGCTGCCTCTACACCTTAAAGAACTGGAGAATCAACAACAAATTAAGCCAACTCCACACACAAGAAGGGAAATAATCAAGATTAGTGCAGAGATCAATGAGATAGAAACTAGAGATACAGTAGAATGCATCAATGAAACTAGAAACTGGTTTTTTGAAATAATCAATAAGATCAATAAACCATTGGCCAATCTAATCCAAAAGAAAAGAGAGAAGGCCAACATTAATAACATTATGAATGAAAAGGGAGAGATCACAACTAACACCAAGGAAATAGAAACAATCATCAGAAATTATTATCAACAGTTATATGCCAATAAGTTAAGCAACGTAGATGAAATGGATGCATTCCTACAAAACTATAAACTCCCAAAATTGAACCAGGAAGAAATTGACAACCTGAATAGACCAATATCTAGTAATAAGATTGAAGCAGTGATCAAAAACCTCCCAAAAAACAAGAGCCCAGGACCTGACGGATTCCCTGGGGAATTCTACCAAACTTTCAAAGAAGAAATAACACCTCTTCTCCTGAAGCTGTTTCAAAAAATTGAGACAGAAAGAAAACTTCCAGACTCTTTTTATGAAGCCAGCATTACCCTGATCCCCAAACCAGGCAAAGACCCCACCAAAAAGGAGAATTTCAGACCCTGATGAATATGGATGCTAAGATTCTCAACAAGATCCTAGCTAATAGGATCCAACAGCACATTAAAAAGATTATCCACCATGACCAGGTGGGATTCATCCCTGGGTTTCAAGGATGGTTCAACATTCACAAATCAATCAATGTGATAGAACAAATCAATAAGAGAAGAGAGAAGAACCACATGGTCCTCTCAATTGATGCAGAAAAAGCTTTTGACAAAATCCAGCATCCATTCCTGATTAAAACACTTCAAAGTATAGGGATAGAGGGAACATTCCTCAACTTCATAAAGTCTATCTATGAAAAACCCACAGCAAATATCCTCCTCAATGGGAAAAAGGTCACAACCTTCCCTTTGAGAACAGGAACACAACAAGGATACCCACTCTCACCACTCTTGTTCAACATAGTATTAGAAGTCCTAGCAAGAGCAATCAGACAGCAAAGAGAAATAAAAGGTATTCAAATTGGCAATGAAAAAGTCAAACTCTCTCTCTTAGCAGATGACATGATACTTTATATGGAAAACCCAAAAGACTCCACCCCCAAAATACTAGAACTCATACAGCAATTCAGTAATGTGGCAGGATACAAAGTCATGTACAGAAGTCAGTGGCTTTCTTATACACTAGCAATGAAAATACAGAAAGGTAAATTAGAGAATTGATCCCATTTACTATAGCACCAAGAACCATAAGATACCTGGTAACAAACCTAACCAAAAAGGTAAAGGATCTGTACTCGAAGAACTACAGAACACTCATGAAAGAAATTGAAGAAGACACAAAAATATGGAAGACCATTCCATGCTCATGGATCAGAAAAATAAACATTGTTAAAATGTCTATACTGCCTAGAGCATTCTATACTTTCAATGCCATTCTGATCAAAATTCCACTGGCATTTTTCAAAGAGCTGGAGCAAATAATCCTAAAATTTGTATGGAATCAGAAGAGACCCCGAATTGTTAAGGAAATGTTGAAAAATAAAAGCAAAATTGGGGGCATCACGTTGCCTGATTTCAAGCTTTACTACAAAGCTGTGATCAGAAAGACAGCATGGTACTGGCATAAAAACAGACACATAGACGTGTGGAACAAAGTAGAGCGCCCAGATATGGACCCTCAACTCTATGGTCAAATAATCTTTGACAAAGCAGGAAAAAATGTCCAGTGGAAAAAAGACAGTCTCTTCAATAAATGGTGCTGGGAAAATTGGACAGCTATACATAGAAGAATGAAACTTGACCATTCTCTTACACCATACACAAAGGTCAATTTGAAATGGATAAAAGACCTCAATGTGAGGCAGGAATCCTTCTAACCTCTTTGATATCAGCCACAGCAACTTCTTCTAAGATATGTCTCCAAAGGCAAAGGAAACAAAAGCAAAAATGAATTTTGGGGACTTCATCAAAATCAAAAGCTTCTGCACAGCAAAGGAAACAGTCAACAAAACAAAGAGACAACCCACGGAATGGGAGAAGATATTCGCAAATGACAGTACAGACAAAAGGCTGATATCCAGGATCTATAAAGAACTTTTTAAACTCAACACACACAAAACAGATAAAATCATGTAAAATAATGGGCAGAAGACATGAACAGACACTTCTCCAATGAAGACAT
>NW_019154101.1:8321104-8379531 GCF_002288905.1 Enhydra lutris kenyoni
GCCTTTCAACGGATGAATGGATAAGGAAGATGTGGTCCATATACACTATGGAGTATTATGCCTCCATCAGAAAGGATGAATACCCAACTTTTGTAGCAACATGGACGGGACTGGAAGAGATTATGGTGAGTGAAATAAGTCAAGCAGAGAGAGTCAATTATCATATGGTTTCACTTATTTTGGAGCATAAGAAATAACATGGAAGACATGGGGATATGGAGAGGAGAAGGGAGTTGGGGGAAATTGGAGGGGGAGATGAACCATGAGAAACTATGGACTCTGAAAAACAATCTGAGGGTTTTGAAGGGGCGGGGGGGTGGGGTGAGAGGTTGGGTGAGCCTGGTGGTGGGTATTATGGAGGGCACATATGGAGCACAGGGTGTGGTGCATAAACAATGAATTCTGGTACACTGAAAAGAAATTTAAAAAATAAAAAAAAATTTTAAAAAAAGAAACCAACTACAGAGTACAATGAACCACAACTTTCCTTTCCTTTTTTCTTTTGATCTATAAACTGCAAGACAATTGTTGAAACCTTGAGTACATTTTCATTTCAATAAAGTGTCTACAAATGGAAAAAAAAAATTATGGCAGGATAACTTCCTGGCTTCTAAGAAAGATAAAATCTGGAACCCTTCACATTTCTTGATAATTATTTTAAAATGTCACAATAAAGCAGGTGATACTATTTTATAACCATTTATGATGAAAATTCTTAAATGGAGATACATTAGAAACATTCATTTTAAATAAAATGAAACAAAAATTTTCACCATAATTTATTCAATATGATATCAAAGGTCCTAGTCAGTGCAAGAGGAGAAACAATCATAAGGATCAGAAAGGAGGAAATAAAATGGTCATTGTGGGAGATAAACCCAAAGGAATCAGACAAGTTATTGGAATTAATATGTATTAGGATGTCTGTGCATAAAGATGGTACACTTAAATTTGTTGTATTTCTGTAAACCAGAAATAAACAATTAGAAAATGTCATTGAAGAGAAGATACCACTTACAATAGTCCCAGAATATTAAAGATCTAATAAATCCAACAAAAAATATGCAAGATCTTTATAGGAAAAATAAACCTTAAGACATATTTTTAAAGAGCTAAACAAATGAATTATAGCATGTTGGTAGTTTAGTGATGGACTTTTATAGAACTAATAAGATAATTGTAAATCTTATATGGAATAGTAAAGGCCAAAAATCGTTTTTCAAAATGTCTTTCTGTATCAAATATAATTATTAAACATGATGTTATATTAAACTGGGTGGCATTGACAGAATAGAAAAATTGACACATAGAATAGAATAAGGAGCTCCCAAAACAGAAAATAATGGTGGAGTATCATGCTGTTGAAAAAAAATTTGTCAACAGATATATTGCTAGAAAATTTTATCCTTAGAGGATAAAATCTATCCTCACACAACTCACATGTGTATGTACATATATCCAATAACTTTGCATGAACTAAAGACTCCATTCATATTTTGTACTGCATTTGGAAGTTTTATTTTTTAAATCTGGACATTTGGAAAAATTTCTTCTGACATGAAAAGCGTTAACCATAAAAGTTGACAAACTTATTGTTGAACAACTTTTAATTTTAACAAAGTAAAAAGGTAAGTTACAAACTGAAGATTTTTGTAAAACATACAACTTAAAAGATTAATATTCAAATTATAGAAAGAACACCTATAAGTAAATAAGCAAAAAAAAAAAAAGACAAAGACTTAAATGGGCATTTCACAGTAGGTGAAACCTGTATAATAAAATATGAAGGGGTGGTTGGGTGGCTCGGTGGGGTAAAGCCTCTGCCTTTGGCTCAGGTCGTGATCCCGGGGTCCTGGGATCAAGCCCCACATCAGGCTCTCTGCTCAGTGGGGAACCTGCTTCCTCCTCTCTCTCTGCCTGCTTCTCTGCCTACTGGTGATCTCTGTCTGTCGAATAAATAGATAAAATATTTTTAAAAAAACTATTTAAAATGTGAAGAAATTTTCGTTAATGATTATAAAAATGCAAATCAAAATCACAATGAGATTCCATTCTGTAACCATTCAGTTGGCAAAAAAATTAAATTCTAGTAGTAATAAGAGTTGGCAAAGCTATGTATCCACCAGATTTCTTCTATATTGCAGGTGGAAATATAAATTGGTATAATCACTTTGGAAGATAGCATTAATTCCATAATGCAAAATTCTTTGCATGTATGTAAAGGGGAGGAATTGCTGGGCTGTAAAGTATCTCTTAAAACTGAATATTCAACCTCTTCCAAATATATCTATATCCCCTCATCTATGGAAATGTACATTTTGGCCTCTAGTGGTTGGGTGGGACCACAGATTTAGTTTTAGCCAATGAGTTATGAGTAGAAGTCACTTATGTCACTTTCATGGCAGAGTACTGAAATGTTGATATTAGATCTTTCAGTGCTGGTTATTTCCCTCTGGCACAGCTACTGTTGACATTTGAGATAATGACTGTTTTGTAGGCTTTGGCCCTTGAGTGATTATAATAAACAGAGCTTTCTCCATTAACTGTAAAGGATATACACCATGAAGGAGAAACCTTTCTAGTTTCAAGATGCTGAGAATTTGGGAGCTGTTTGTTACTGCAGCACAGTTTATCTTATTCTGACTGATATTTGTATAGTAGGAGACATCTAAAAGTCTGGTTCTGGCACACTATTCACAGTGGCTTTGAAAACCATCACAAATGCCTGTCCCCTAAGGAAAAATGAGTAAATCATCGTACCTTTACTAAGTGGGAGATTATTCAGTGAAGGCAAAATGACTGTAGTGACCTATAACAATATGTATGAGCTTAAGTAATACACATAAACTGGAAAAGTAAATCCAAAAGATTATAATATATGTAATTATATATATCAAGATGACTTTCCTATAAAATCAAAAACTAAAATCCAAACACTCTTTAAAAATATTGGTATAACAAAATCTTCTAAAAAGGAAAACAGGAAGTGAAAGCCACAAGATTTAGGATCATGGTTACCTGAAGTAGAAAGAGCCAAAGGCATGGTATGGAAAAAACTGCATTGTTAGATGTAGGTTATCGTCAAGATCTTAACTGGGGCAGGGGGAAGGGAGGACAGGGGGATGGTGAGTGGAGAACATAAGTATTAAGAATAGCTAAATAAATGATTGGCAGGTTATATGTGGATTAATAATGCTTTATAAACCAAAATTATTACTAATCCATAATCCAATTCTACGTACCTGATATTTTAAAAGACCATGATAATGGAAATGGCCCCACTGTCGTTACCTGTGTGAAAAGAGGGTTATGTATGTGAAAGGATTCTCAGTCATCCAGGAGAGTTAAAAGTTAAAATATGTTTTGTACCATCCATCAACATTAAGCCCTGGAAGTAGGGCCATATGGGACCAAAGGGTTATTTTTTTTTCTTTCTGATAACATCCCAGTCACCCTGAGAGTTCATGTATCCCATTTCTTTTCCTATAAGGTTCTTAGTTCTATACCCCAGTTAAAGGCTGATTAGGAGATAATTTCTGCAAATAAAAAAATATATATTAACAAATGTGATGGTCGCTGACCTGTTGTCCATCCTACTCATTTGTTCCTATTCCTTTGCCAGTCATAGTTCCCAGAATTGAGGGTAGAATGCTACAAAGGGTGCTTTGGAAAATAGGGAAGTCATAGTTCGCTGGGACATGTAAACAAATAAGTGGGTGCTAGTTCTACTCTAATAAGGAAGAGGTGACATCCGAGCTAAGGCCTAAGGCACTACGCAGGATCTCTCCAGGTAAAAGGTTGGAGTTATGAGAATAGGGTGGAAAATAAAGGAAGAAGAGGGCATGTTTCAGGCAGAAAGCAGTATGTGTAAAAATGTTCAAGGGAAGGAGGTTTTGAGCAACTCTAAAGTTAGTTCTGGACTGAAAAGAACAACAGGGAGGATGAAAAGAGGAAATGCGAGAATAAACAGATCACACAGGTGCCTGGAAGGAGTTTGGACTTTGGACTGAGGGCAACTAGTCATTTGGAGTGTGTTAATCAGGGGAGTGATAGCTGATTTACGTTTTCGAAGAATGTGCAGAATGAATTACAGGGCCTACTGCAGGGAGATCATTTAGAGGGTGTATTAGGGTTCCCGTAGGAAACCGCACACTCAGTTTTATTGAAGAAAATCTAATGAAGAGTTATTTACAGAGATGTGAGCAGATTAAGATAATCCAAAAGGACAGATTTGAAGATTAGCAAGGGTGAGAGACTTTGACACACCAACCCCATAGGGTACTGGGGAGGGACTTGGGGCATGGGAGAGGGGTCATGGAACACAAGCTGTGTCTGTAGAGGAATGCAGCCACTGCCAAAACCATGCCCAGCAAGTAGGGAAAAGGGGAGATCTGGGCCCCTATGACCTCAGTCCATGCTTCCTGGTAGTCTAACCTAACCAGAACATAGATGGTATGGGAATTTGGGTGATGCGGTCTGTGGAGGGCAACCTCCTGAGGCACAGAGAAGAATGTGAAGGGGCAAATAAAGAAAAGGTTGCATGTAAGGCTCTAGTGCTGATCCCAGTGTTTTGGTGGCCTGAGATGGGGACATGGCACAGGAGATAAAGAGAAATAGGAAAACCTGAAAGAGATTTAGTAAACTTATCCAACAAATAGACCTGTGATCAGTAGAACGGATACTGCATACAAGCACTACAGACGTGGACCACAGGAAAATGGACTTCCTTTCCCTGTCCATGTGGAATCATGAGAACACAAGAATGTCTATTACCCTTCAGCACCACCTCCCTCCTCTCTAAGAGAAGAATGGCTAAAGTAATAGCTCGCAATATGACATTCACAGGTCTGTATTTCACTAGTGGGCAAAGTTATTGTGTCAATACTCTTATATGGTATGGTTTTCTCATACTTTTTTCTATGGAGTATCCTCCTCTCATAAGTTCTACCCAGTGATTTTGTGCATGTGTCTGCTTTATAGGCTCTAAGGGTATAGAGTCTAGACTTACAGAGCTGGAGCTGGAGGAGGGAGGACCTTAGGAGATTGAGGTTCAGATCCAAGCCACATTCTCTAATCCATCACTGCCAGCAATAAAGCTTATAGCCTGATCTCAACTGGGCTGTCCCCAGTGTTTACATTCTAGCTGGTTATGAGAATTTAGAAAATGGGTGATACTCCCAGAGGCCACACTATTTGCTGTGGGTTGTCCACACAGGCTGCCAGTCCCATGGGCTTCTGACTGAACCAGCCAGAAGTTCATCATTCCACCAGCAAATGTCCACTTATGGACATTTAGATTATAATTCTTAGGTGCTCTTTTACAGTTTAAATAATTGGGACTAGCCTTCAAAGAACAGCTTCTCTAAATTGGGTTCTAGCTTTGGGAAATTTTGGGGAGGGTAAAGAGGACTGGGCAAAAGATCATTCCTTGCAATTATTACACATTGAGATTCACTTCAGAAAAGTTGAGTGTGTTGTTAAGACAACATGCTGAGAGTGAGAAAATCCCACCAACTACATGAAATCCTCTCTAAAAAACAAAGACCCAGATCTGAACAGTTAAGACATGGCCATAGAAGAGTACATCATAGGCCAGAGTGTCTGGGCAGCTGGGATAACTTTTAGATAGTAAGTTGTCATTTTACCCAAAAAGGAGAGCCACAGTATAGTGACACTATTACTGCTGGCTCTCACTCATTTTATAAAGTATATTGAAGGGAAATAAATTGTGTTCTAAATCACAGAAGTCTGTGGTAGCAAATTATGGATAACTAGAATTATAAAAGCATAGTGAATGAAAGCTCTGAGCAATGCCTTACGGGGTTGGTGTGTCAAAGTCTCTCACCCTTGCTAATCTTCAAATCTGTCCTTTTGGATTATCTTAATCTGCCCACATCTCTGTGAATAACTCTTCATTATACTTTCTTCAATAAAACTGAGTGTGCGGTTTCACGTGGGAACCCCAATACACCCTCTAAATGATCTCCCTGCAGCAGGCCCTGTAATTCATTCTGCACATTCTTTGAAAACCTAAAACATATTTTATATACATGGGTGTGTATAAACAATCACTTGAATGTACAAGGTTTACCTTACACTTATTTTCACTGCAAGAGAGAGCATCTAACTCAGACTTGCATGGGGTATGGAACAGCATGGGAAACAGAAGAAACAGCAAATAATGCAGACCAGAGTGGAAAGGAAGAGAACCTGGATGAGATTCATCAACTTCCTAGCACAAAAGATCAGCAATACTAGGTTTATGCAGCTTGAAATAATGTTTGTAAACTAAGCTTAATAATCTAGCCTGCCAGCCACTCTGGATTTATTCATGCCTACTTATTCTAAAAATGAGTGAGTGACTATGCATATCATAAAATGTTTGCAATTTGTAAAACCATTCTCTTGTCTTTATATAAAGGCTAAAGTTAAACAGCCCCTTTGAGTATTATAGACAATTTAAGGTGTTTAGTTCAGATATTTGAGCACCAAAACCTTCTCTGTAACTGAAGATAATGCTTAGTTCTATCTGAGAACATCACATTTAAAAATGCAGAAGTAGCTGAGCTGTAAACATGGGGGATTAGTTACAAGAAGCAAGCAATCCCAATGTCTTTGTCTCAGCATCTGTTTGTGGAGGAACCCAAACGAAGATTTGAAGGCAAGTAGTTTATTTTGGATGTGATCCCAGGAAACATGGGTTGAGGAGTGGAGAAGTGAGACAAGGAAGAGAAGCAATCAATAAAATGTGTATTTCTTGCCATTGTGGGCCCTGAATCTTAATCCAGGTGAGGAATTCTGGGATGCATTACAGGAAACGTGCCTCAGAGCTCAGAATGTTCCTGAGCACTCGTGTCCAAAATTTTGAGAACCCAGAAATTCATTCTTCATGAAAAAGAAATGGATGGCTTGAGCCCCAGACAGTCAGCCTACGATGTGCTCTGCTATGGCCATGTCTTAACTGTTCAGATCTGGGTCTTTGTTTTTTTAGAGAGGATTTCATGTCCTTGGTGGGATTTTCTCACTCTCAGTGTATTGCGTTAACAACACACCTAATTTTTCTGAAGCAAATCTCAATGTATAATAATTACAAGGAATGACCTTTTGCCCAGTCCTCTTTACCCTCCCCACAATTTCCCAAAGCTAGAACCCAATTTAGAGAAGCTGTTCTTTGAAGGCTAGTCCCAATTATTAGGTGCTCAGAGAGCACCTAAGATTTATAATCTAAAGCAGCGCTTCTCAAAGTGTGGCTCCGAGAACCCCTGCATCAAGCACTGGGGGAACTTGTTAAAAAGGTATTGTAATTATGTTGCATGGTGACAGATGGTAGCTACACTTGTGGTGAACTTGGCATAACATATAGAGTTAAGTTCCTATTGTATACCGAAAACTAATGTAACATTCTGTGTCAACTATACTAAAATATATATCTATAGGTATTGATATCAATGAAAGCTAAAAAAAAAAAAAAAGTAGGTTTCTGGGCTTTATACTATACCTACTGAATCTGAATCTCCGGGCCTGAGTGCAGGACATCTGCACCTTATTGGGAAAACCTAGGTTGTTTCTAGATATAACCTGGACATGTAGTTCTTAAATTTTGCTCCCCGAGTGATTCCATTGTATAACATCTCACCTCCACACTCCATACCTCACACACTTACCATTCCCCCAGTGCTCAGGTCACACCCAAGACCAGTAAAATCAGGCTCCAGGAATGAGATCTGAGCACATCATGTTGTGGGCAGCAATATGTGAGAATCATGTACTGACCTATAGCTAATGGAGATGATCCTTTTCAACAGTTAATTGAGAAGCTAGAGGTTCCAATCTTTTTTTTTTTTTGTCATAAATGCATATTTATTTATTTATTTTTTAATTTTATTTTTTATAAACATATAATATATTTTTATCCCCAGGGGTACAGGTCTGTGAATCGCCAGGTTTACACACTTCACAGCACTCACCATAGCACATACCCTCCCCAATGTCCATAACCCCACCCCCCTCTCCCAACCCCTCTTCCCCCATCAACCCTCAGTTTGTTTTGTGAGATTAAGAGTCACTTATGGCTTGTCTCCCTCCCAATCCTATCTTGTTTCATTGACTCTTCTCCTACCCCCTTAACCCCCCGTGTTGCATCTCCTCTCCCTCATATCAGGGAGATCATATGATAGTTGTCTTTCTCCGATTGACTTATTTCGCTAAGCATGATACCCTCTAGTTCCATCCACGTCGTCGCAAATGGCAAGATTTCATTTCTTTTGATGGCTGCATAGTATTCCATTGTGTATATATACCACATCTTCTTTATCCATTCATCTGTTGGTGGACATCTAAGTTCTTTCCATAGTTTGGCTATTCTAGACATTGCTGCTATAAACATTCGGGTGCACATGCCCCTTCGGATCACTACGTTTGTATCTTTAGGGTAAATACCCAGTAGTGCAATTGCTGGGTCATAGGGTAGTTCTATTTTCAACATTTTGAGGAACCTCCATGCTGTTTTCCAGAGTGGTTGCACCAGCTTGCATTCCCACCAACAGTGTAGGAGGGTTCCCCTTTCTCCGCAACCTCGCCAGCATCTGTCATTTCCTGACTTGTTAATTTTAGCCATTCTGACTGGTGTGAGGTGATATCTCATTGTGGTTTTGATTTGTATTTCCCTGATGCCGAGTGATGTGGAGCACTTTTTCATGTGTCTGTTGGCCATCTGGATGTCTCCTTTGCAGAAATGTCTATTCATGTCTAGAGGTTCCAATCTTTTAAGAGTTTTTAAAAACAGGCCCAGGCCGTCCTGGCCTTAGAAGTCTTCTTGGAGACTCAATTTACAAAGGAGGAAACTGAGTCCTAAAAGGCATAAAAAAATATAAATTAAAAAAATGAATGTTCTTGAATATTTAGTGCCAATACCCAGTCGGCATTTAACAAACCATTATTTGATGAGAAATCAGATGTGGGTGACCCATATGTACTTGGCATAACCCTATTGCCTGACTTAAGAGTGCTTATATGACCTTGCTTTGTACTTTTTTCTTTAATTTCTAAAAACATTTCAATATTTTGATGTCTTGACCAGCCTCTTTACAAAGAATAAAAGCAAGATTTGGAGGTTAAAAAAAAAAAAAAAAGTATGTGCATGTGTATCTTCGAACAAGAACTAAGAAGACCTGGGGTGCCTGGGTGGCTCAGTCATTAAGCTGCTCCCTTCAGCTCAGGTCATGATCCCAGGGTCCTGGGATCAAGCCCCATGTCAGGCTCCCTGCTATGCTGGGAGCCTGCTTCTCCTTCTCCCTCTGCCTGCCACTCCCCCTGCTTATGCTCTCTCTCTCTGTGTGTGTCAAATGAAAAAAAAAAATCTTAAAAAAAAAGAATTAAAAAGTCCTCAAAACTAAATATTAAAAGCCACAGGCTTTTAATGAGTAAAAGAATCACATGCAAAACTTTGCATAGTCACAAATAGTACAAGATTGAAGTACTCTTGACTTTTATCTCAACATTTGCAAGTCTATGAAAACATTACCAACTGCAATACACGCATTTTGGGATTTGTGAGTGCATATATATTACCATAGCTTTACATATTTTCCCCCAAATGGAAATAAAAAAGTAACTCCAGTTTATTGGCTTATTTTAATTTTTGAGCAGCTCCTGTGCAGTGGAACACCATAGGGCAAGTTTCAAGAATTGTTTTGTTTCCATGATATTTTGTTTTGTAGAAAATCACTAAGTAAAATGTCGGTTATTTCCCTTCACTTCAGTGCACCCTACCTTATTTTCAAATGAAGAAAGTCTCACTCCCGGGGAAGGATGAGACCAGCTCCTCCCTACAGTGAGCACAAACTTTTAGTTCTCTAGAAGTACTATATGCCCACATGAGAAACCCAATGAAACCAGTCTCATCCAATGAAATGTGCTGAGGAACCATAAATGGGTTTAGGTATTGGTAATAGAGCTTTCAGCTGAAGATTTAAATATACACATACATATAAAGGGGGAAAAATAAAAGCACCTTTTAAAAGGAAAATTCTATGTTTCCTATAGGGTGTTTGCTTAATTATAAAGGTAATTCAATTACACTGAAATCAAAGTGTGGGTAGTCTGATTTTTCTTGGAGCGAAGAATCATTTGCCTCTTGTGTTAAATTCTCAGTTTTTCTTTATGCTTCAAGACTCTCAGTGAAAACTTTTAGATATTGTAGGTAATCATGTCTGTGTTTTTTGGCAAACCCTAGGTTTAGCCTAGCATAAAGGAAACTGTCACCTGGGACATTGTTTGAAATAATCCGAAAGCAGGCAGTACAAGGCATTTTTTTGAAAGGGTTTGGTTTCTGCCTAAAGTGACTCCTTTCTAAAGAAAAATATTTCCTATTTCTAGCTTTCTTACTCTTCCATGTGATAAGAGTTGATGTGTAAGATATACGCCTATAACCCGGAGCAGCCCATTTTAGAGACTTGGGACAATTGGAATCCCAGCACTATAGCCCCTGTATGTATACATACAGGGATACATAATCAGTCCAACTCTTTGCCATTCTATTCTAGAGTCTCAAGGTGTGATATACTAACATTTGATTGTCACAGGTTCCTGGCTCAGAATTCCTAAAACCCTTGGAATTCATTGTTTTTTCTTTTTGTATGCTAATGAAATGACTCCTGGATTGGAAGTGGGTCACTGGATAGCCTCTGAATGGGACTGGTTGCCACAAAAACAATCACATATTTAGAGGATTAAAGATTTTAGTCCTACCCTTCAACCTCTGGGAGAAGAGAGAGGCTCAAAATTGAGCTCAATCATTGATGGCTAATGATTTCATCAATCGTGCCTACATAATAAAACCACCATAAAAATGCCTAAATGATGAGGTTGAAGGAATTTCTTGATTAGTGCATATATTGAGATGGTCTGGGCAGGTGGTGCAGCTGGAAAAGGCATGGAAATGGAAGCTCTGGACCACCTCACCCCTCTACCCTGCCCTATGCATCTGTTCCATTTGGCTCTTAACATCAGCATTGAATACTAACTGATGTCAGAGTTGGTGTGAAAAAGTGAGACTCACACGTTTATTAACTCCATTTTTGTCCTCTTCTGATTTCCTAGGTGATAGAACCTATGTTAGTCAAGGTCCAGTTAGGACAATGGAAACTATTCCAAGTATTCCAGGGGGTGGTGGGGGGAAACTTAAGGTGAGTCTCAGCTGTTCTGTTTCTAGTGATTTAATCCATCTGATCCCCTCTCTGTGAGGGACAGGAGGCACACCACTTCCTGGGGCATGAATACAAGGTATCCTAGAGATGCCTTTCCATCCTAGAGATACCTGATTTCCTGAGTTACCTCAGGAAGAGAGAGAAAAACTTCCTCCCCAACTCTACAGTGGCTCTCCATGGGCCCAGAGCCTCAGTCTGCTGGAGCTAAACTCAGACCTCCACCACTTTTGTTAGAAAATCTCGCATCCAGCATCTATACACATAATCAGGTACATTTGACAAAGAGTGAATAGAGGTGTTGCCTGTACAATGAACAAGGCCCAGCTCAGCAGCCAATAAGAAAAAAATTGCACAGATAATTAAGAAAAGCTTTAGCATAGGTAAGTGTAAAAAAAATAAATCTCTAACCTCCTTTCTCAAGCTGTTTATATACCCATTCCCTTCCTATTCCTTTGCCCCTCCCAAAAGAATAAAAAGTTAATAGGCAGGCCAGGTTTACTCATGCCCAGGACCATTACCCTCAACCTCAAAATGTATAACCAAGAGGCTGAATGTTGCTTCAAGTTCCAGTCCAAAGTAGGCCAACAGGAGTTTGGGAAGGCTCAATGATTCAGAGCCATTGGCCTTTTATTAGTTGTTTTTTGATATGTAACAAAATGCTCCAAAATTTATCAGATTAAAAGAACAAATATTATTTCACAGATTGAAGGGTCAGGCATTCAGGAGTGACTTAGCTTGCTGGTTCTGGCTCAAGAATTTGCAGTCAAACTGGTCTTAGGGAACCAGACATCTGGGGCTGGAGGATCCACTCCCAAGCTTACACATATGGGTGTTGGCAACCCTTGATTCCTCCCTAGACTGCTGAAATGAAGACCTCATGGGCCTCTCCACAGGATTCCCTGAGTGTTCAAAACCCAGGGCAACTGACTTCCCTCAGAACCAAAAGGGAGATTCAAGTGACCCAAGACTTTGGTGGAGGAAGAACTGCCCCCTCAAAAAAAAATATATATATATATATCATAAAATCTAATTTTAGAAGTGACATACCATCACTTCTTCATGCTGTTGGTTACACAGAACAGCCCTGATACAAAGAGGGAGGGGACTACATAAGAGTGTAGATACCGCTAGGTGGGGATCTTTGTGGGCCATATTGGAAGTATGCTACCATGCCCTCTTAGATCTCCTACTAGCTTTTTCAAAAAATAAATATCAGAAGAAAGTTCCTGGTCCAGCCACAAGCAGTCATTTCTTTTCAATTCAGCTCCTGTTCCTTGTGTTTTTCTAAAGAATGTTGTGAACTGGAGGGACAACTGACATTCTGGAGTCTCATGGTATACCATCTAACACTATTAAACTCCTCCCCCTCTTTGGGTACTCATGACAGATTGAGTACATTCACAGAACTGGGGACCCAAGCACTATATTAGAAGGTTGAGGTCTCTGGTATTATACTTAGTTCAAGATCTTGAATAAGTTTGGGTCTTTTCTTGGCCTGCATTAAAAATGTCTTTCCTAGGGTCAAGGGAGACTTACTTGGGACCATTATACTGTGGAAGTAACTACATGCAATATGTCTCTGCTGGCTAACCTCACTCCAAGTGGAGAGGGTGGGGCCCTGGCCTGGGCCAGAGCAAAGGCAATTCAAAACAAGCCCTTTAATCTTTGGTGGGTAGAATAGCTTTTGTGATTACAACTCCATCTCCCTCATTTAAAAAACAAACAAACAAACAAACAAAAACAAAACCAAAAAAACACCTCATTCTCAAATGCTACTCAAGAGTTTTTTTCTTCTTCCACAGGGGAACTGCTGCTGTAGGCAAACTGGTAGAGGAAAGGGATTTGGGTGCTGCCTTTGGAGTAATAACATCAGCCAAAGTATTGGTGATCCAAGGCTAAAGGGAGACAAGATTTAAGAGAGTAGGGGGCAAATGCCCTAATGTATTTCATTGGGTTTCTGAAGTATAAGCTAGGGACAGTTTCTGTAGTTTTAAAAGTTGGGCTTCTGTGAGGCTTAGGGAAGAAGCAAGTGGTAAACATCATTGAGTTCACAGGGGTTCTATGTTAAAATATTTCATAACCCTCAAGATAAGCTAGATTGTACTGTAGAAATACACAATCTCCAAATTTTGGTGGCTCAAAGATATTTCTCTTCTACTTCATGCTCATAATGGATTAACTTGGGTGTTCTGCTTATCTTAGTCACTCAGGGTCTCAGGCTTGTGAATCACCTACCATTTTGAACTCAGCTGGTCAGAATGCCAGAAGGAATGAGCCCTCTAATGATTCTTGCTCCAGGTATTAAATGCTCAGCCACAAATAGACACACATCATTTTCAGTCATCCCTAATTATAGTTTATTGCCTGAATTAGTCATAAGACCCCACTCAATGTCAAGAAAAGACCAGGAAATATAGCCCTTTTCTGTGCCTGGAATAGGGAAGATGGGTGGGTATTTGGAGAACAGCACTTCTGAGGACCACAACAGGCATCCCAGGGAAGCTAAAACCCAGATTTTCTCTTCTCTTTTGCTTGTCTACCATAATTCTCCCAGATAGAGCTTTGCCTGTGTTAATGTTGACAGCTGGCAAGAGCAATGTAGGTCTAGAGACCGTAATAAGCACTGTGTTCTGGAAACATCACTCTTGTTTAGGAAATGCTATTGTTGTAACTAAATAGTATGGGTCTAGAATTGGTACCATGACATCCGTGTGTCCTCTTATCCTTTGGAACTTTGGGAAAATGGAACAGATGAGACTTCAAGTTGGAATTATTTCAATAATGCAGGTGCTAAAATGATTCCATTCACTCTGGTGGAAGACATCCCAGAATGCTGATGTTGGAGAAGAGCCCATTGTACCCAGGCTGCCTAGTTCCAGGTATTTAAGTGGGAAGTCAAGGTCACAGCAGGAAACAGGATGCAAGTCCAGTGGTTCAAAGGAATAGGCCTTAATTAAGAGACTAACAGAGATGTGGACAGAATTTGGAGAGTCAACAGGGTTGCTGAGGAACCCAAGGCTGGCAATAGCAGAAACCTGGTAATACCCTCAATAAGAAAGAACAGGAAAAACTGGTCTCTTAGCTCAGTAAGAGATACAACTGGGGAGATGGGGTTATTGGACAGAATCTATAGTTGTTCAAGTACAGAACCACTACCAGAAATGTGTCCCAAAGCAAGGAGGAAGCTGGAAGAACTATTCCAACTGTTTTTTCCCAACTGCCAATCTCCTATCAATATCTCTTGTTGGCTGAACCTGATGAAAAGTCAGCTGACAAGGGAGCTCCAATGATGCAGTTCCCAGGCACCAGCTTTCTGCGCAGAGGGAAAGGAAGGAAAGGATCAGAGGAAGGTGAGAGATGGGAAGACGGGCCCTGCAGGGGAGTAACCAATCAACACAGTGAGGCTGTCTCCAGCTGGGATTGGACAAAATAAGGAAATTACTATGAGACTCCTGGCCTTTAATTTCTCTGGAACTTTAATTTCCCCAAAGGAAGAGAGATTTGTTTTCTCCATGGCAACAAAGAAAGGGAGAGTTTGTTACTAGAGCTTAAATATATCTGAGGGAATTTAATAAAGGGAGGGGATTCATATAGTTTCAGTTGGGGGCATTTTTTATATTATGGACACTGCGCTACTCAGGTGTTTAGTGTTCCAGTGAACCAGATTTTTCTAAGAGGTTGGGAATTATTTGAGTTGAGAAATAAAGCACGGGTCAATGTTTGGTCAATCTATGACCTTGGGCTAAATGTGTTACTCTGTCAACTTCAGAAATTTCTAAAGTCAGCAACAGAACTGCCTATTTTTCTGGACCATGTAAGAATTAGTAGTAAATATTGGGGGCAGCCAAGGGGTTTCCCTTGATGACTGTTGGTCTTTTCCACTCAGGGGAGTTATCTCATTCCTAGTTGACCATACACTTGAATGAGGACTACACCTCTGAGCTCACTGGGCCAACAGAACACAGAGGGAACAAATGCAGAGGAAGAAACACTCCAAACACTTCCACCAATCAACCCACCCCTTCCTAACTCCTACTGACCACGCAGGGAGCATTTATCTATCCAGGTGGCTGAGACGCAGATCTACTATATGGGACACAGTTCAGCTTCCTAGGGGGTTTCAGATTCTGTCAGCTAGAATGAGAAAGTGCCCCAGCAAGCTTCATGGTCTTTATTGTGTGGGTGACTTCACCAAATTCCTTCCTCCTTGTGATTTGAAGCTCTGCTCTGTTTTCCTAAGCATGGTGGTTACTGATCTATGACTTCTGAGTTTAAGAGATAGGCAGAAAATTCTACTTTAACTTCAAAATGAAGCCTTGTGCTTAATTCAGAACTTGTGTTGAGGGCTACATGTTACTGACCTGACTAGTAATAGACACTTGGAGTTTAATTTAATTTCCTTTATTTTATTTTATTTTTTCTTTTGTAAATGTCTCCTTTGGGCACGTGGGTGGCTGGAAAATGGGCATCCATTACAGCTTGCCCAGCACCCTTTCCCCCTCACAGCTATCATTTCCTTTGGTAAGAGCACTTTCTTTTTCAGAAATTCTCCTGTCTTGCCCCAGTCATGCCGATTGAACCGAAGGCTGTCTGTCAGTCATAGACTATGGGCACATGACCCAGGAAAAACCAATCAGGATACATAAACCCTTGATGACAGTAGTAATGACTCACCCTGATTTGATCACAGGCTTATCTTTTTGCAAGTGTCATTCCTTGTTATTTAACTGAATCTTCGTTGAAGAGAGGTTTTTCCTTTCTGGTGGTGAAGTTGGCAAGAAATAAGAATAAAGCAGTTAGGATCCATGTCCTCTACCAGTGGGAGAAAATCAGCCTTCCACAGCAAAGAATGAATTTGACACTTAAAGCAACAGAGAAAACAGCAAAAATGTTCCAGAGAGATAATGTAAACCTTGCTTTCAACCTTTCTTACCTGTACCTGCACCCTTTGTGAAGCCAATAATGTTTCTTTTCTTGTCCAGGGTAGACTTAATTGGATTTGTGTCACAACCAAGAAAGTCTTGACTAATTTGGTAGGGGATTATGGGGGGGGGGCAGGTAATGTGGGCATTTCTTGGTCCCTGGCTATTATACAACCTTCAACCTATGAGCTAAATGATACAGAGTAGGTAAAGTAAAGGCACAGGTCAACAGTGATCAAATCTCCTAAATGAGCCAGGAGATGCTTCCTAAAGAAGCAGTTCGGGATCTGTTAAAGGTTTAGGTTTCAGAACATAAAAAGTGCCATACATAGTTGACAGAGCTTCAAGTAACATAGACCCTATAGTAAAAGTGAGAAGATTCTGCACCATGGGGAATATTTTATAAGCCATGCTATAGCATTTGAACTTTATCCCACAGGCCCTGAGGAGCTGCAGTGTAGCTGCCATCCAAGACTTCTAACCACTCTGTTCAAAGCACTTCTTTTGTTAGGAGGTAAATAAAGAAAGAGGTTAAAGATTTAAAACAAAACAAGACAAAAACCTTCGAGAGTATTGGAAGAGAAACTGAGATGATTGTGTTGTCCTTAGAAGCCTGAGGCAAGGAAAATGGAACAGTGCTAGCCATGGGTGATCTTGGACCATGCTGTCCTGCCTCCCCAATCCTCTATCTTCTCATCTGTGAAATGACATTTCCCATTCAGACCAGGCTCCTTCTGAGAAGCCTTTGTAGACTCATGTGCTGACTGACATCGCCATCTAGTGGGAACCTTTGGAAATCACCTCACAAGATCATTTCCGCCCCCACCTCCCCACTCCCACCTCCCCATCCCCAGCCCCAGCCTTTTCACTGCCATGCACATGAATGCAACTGCCTGCATGGGAATTGAGTTCTATAACCTGCAATCTATGCACACTTACCAGCGTCTGTGGAAACTTCATCAAAACACCCATAAACAGAATGCCAATACTGTTAAAACATGGCATTTCTCTGGATGCTCGCTGTCTGTATTGAATGACTTCCAGGCCTCTTATATTCTTCCCCAATGATTTTGGGAACTGTTGTCAATGCCAGTTGACAACCCCAGTCATCTTGATGACTATAATGTCTACCATGTTTGCTTTAAAAAACAAATGAAATAAAAAGTCTCTATTTTCACTCAATGGGCTGATTTGTCCTTCTGTAGTTCATGAATATCCTTTCCAGCACTTTGCTTAATGAGCTACCAAAGCCATAGGAGATGTTGGGGGCACTGGTGTCTATGCTGAAAAGGTCACCATCAGATATCCCCCAATAAGTGAGTTTCTGTGTTCCATTGTCAAGGATATTTGCTGCGCTAAAGTGGATATTACCAGAACAACACCCCGCTCCATGTCTCCTCACCATAGCTGTTGTCATCCGTGAAACTCTAGACACCCAGTGTCCTATGAAGACACCAGAAGGCAACGTTCCTGCTCTACAGCCAAAATTTTGGCAAAATATTCCTAATGAAAAAAGCTATGCCTATCTCCAGTTCTACTTGTTTGTTTCTATACCCTAACTTCTACTCACTTCTTTTCAACCCTGTGGCCAGAATAGCAAATACCTCTGTTTGCAACCCTGGGCAGTTTCACGAAAGTAACCTGTGATTCTTTCATCCCCTAAAACTTAAATTGGAGCAAGGTCAGCTATGAGACTGGGTAGGAGAAGAAGTAGAGGGCCATGCCTTAGTGCTCTGTTCCTCATTGATCTGGACTCATGATACTATCCTCCATGGATTTCCAGAACTAGGTAATTCCTTGAACAACAACTGCTTCAGCCTGGACCCCAGTTGAAGGAGGAGGGGAAAGAGGAGTTGACAGAGGGAGAAAGTGATAAGGAGGATATAATCAAGATTCTAAGAAAAGTAGAAAGTATCTAAATTTTCAGGTCATTTGGTATCTTTTAACATGACTCTTGTTTCTTTCATGTAACGTAGAATTAAAATAATTGTTGGCTGATTTGGTATCTGTTCAAGTCTGCCAGTGGTGAAACAGAGAGAAGGGGTGTTTTTGTTTTGTATCTATTTTTGGTGGTGCATTTTGCAAGGTTGCTGTTATTAGCGTACATCCCAAGGATTGTTTATTGTCTCATGTCAGCTCAAGATCTTACCCTACTTTGCTGAGGAACTGGGCCTGTCTTCTCCACCCGTCACTTAGAAAAGAACCCAGAGGAAGGAGAGAATTGAAAGGCTTTCCAGAGATTGAACCTTAAGTGCCCTGAGAGGAGGCAAATGGCCCAAGTACATAGAGCAGAAGGCTTGGCTTTAGCTCCTGAATTACCATTCCTGCATTGAACACTGTTCAATCCCATGTAGCAAACTCTCATTGCAGCCCTAAGGTGCATCACAGCATATGTTAGGTGCAAGAAATCTACAAGTTAGCAAAGAATGTCATGGTAATGGGGAAATACCCAAAGACTGATCCAGATGTAATATATAAGACCGTAAGAACAATAAAGGAAGAAGCTATTCAGTAGCTGAGAGGAGAGGTGGACTTCAACAGAAGAGGGAAGGACAAATTCAAAAAAGAGAAAGTCCGACAGAGGCATTTAAAACCAATCTGAGTCTAAAATTCTGCAGTGTTGGAAATAGAGTTTGGGGAAGTTCACTGTGCCCAGGAGGTAGCAGTCTTGATTCTGCCACCAGTTTCTGGGCAATATCAGACAAGTTTTTCTACTTTTAACTCAGATGACCTGATTTACATTGTACCAAGTTCCTGTGAGAAAGGAAGAGCCCACGTGGCTATGAAGGAATCATTTATTGTAAGACACAAACATGGCATAAGAATAATATGTTCTCATTGTACAATTTAGACAGTACAAGGAACCAGAATAAAAATGCATCTGCAGAGCCTGAAAATTAGATCTCCTCATTCACCAAAAGATCGAGTGTCTGGTATATAGCAAACTCTATACTGAGTGCATAAGATAAAAAAATGAGTAAGTTGCAGTTCCTATTCTTAAAGAGTTCTTAATTACCCAATGTAGTCATGCTTCCTTTACTCCAGAATATCCAACTCCAGCATTCCTTTTTTGAGTAGAACACATTTCTTCCAGTTCTCCCAATGTACGCACTCGCTGATCCCATGACGTCCACCATACTCTCCCAGTTTGCACAGTTCCCTAACCTCTTTTACCTCTATATGTGCCTTGGAATCCATTCTCACCAACTCCCTGAAATCCCCCGTGCCCTTGGCCTTTGATCTGTCTATTTTGCCAGTTTCCAGTTTTGATCCAGCTCATGCTTCCTTCCATCTTCTGAAAAAATACTCCTTAAGGTCATTAAGCACCTACCTTGGGATCTAGATTCTGAGGACATATCAGTAAGAAAAAAAATCCCTTGTGGGGCTTAGCACTTAGTACTATTTTCACATAAGGAATAAAAATATAATAAAAAGTAAGTGTAGACTATAATATCATATAGTGATAAGGGCTACACACACATGATAAAAAGAGTGGTCAGGGAAAGACTCTCTGACATAAATGAAGTAAGAGTGGGGCAGGAGGTTATTTTGGATAAGAACATTCCAGGAAGAGGCCCTGAGTTGGGAAACAGGGTTGGTGTGTTCAAGAGATGGCAAAGTGAGTGTGCCTGGTTGAGATGACTGACAGTGGTAGGAAATAGAAGTCAGGGGCCAGGTAAGATAAGGTCATGTAGGCCATGTCGGACTTCTAAATGTGAGGGAAGACACTGAGGAGGGAATGTTTGAGAAATAAAGTGACAGAATCAGTGGAACCAACCAGGTGCTATTGCAGGAGTCCTGGGAAGAAGCATTGGTGGCTCATACCAGGATGAGGCTGTCATTAGAAGTGATAAGTACTCAGGTGCAGGATATAGATTCATAGGTAGAACTGACAAGATTCACTGATGGACTGGATATGACTCATTAGGGAAGAGTGACAAGACAGACAAGGGAATAACTCCAGGTGAAAAGAGATGTCGTGAGAGGAATCACGGGAGAAAGAGTGGGTTGGCAGAGAGTGGAAAGGGAATCAAGAGTTGTTCCTTTCACAGGTTTGAGATGTCTGCTAGGTATCCAAGTGAAGATATTAAGCAGGCAGTTTGACAGACAATATAAAGTTCATCAGATTATCAATGTTTAAAGCCAAGATACAGATGAGATCATCTAAGGAGTGGGTGTACATAGAGGAGAGATCCAAGGACTGAGCCCTGGAGATACCCTGACATCTAAAGTTCTAGAAGGGTGGAAGAAATAACTAAGGAGACTGAAACAAAGAGCCAGAAAAGTAGAAGGAAAACCAGATGAACCCAATGTCATGGAAGCAAAGAAGAAGCATGTCAGAAAGGAAAATTCTGATTTTTCTCCACACCCACTTGGTAGCCACTGAGAATCCTATGTCAACCCACAGAGCCACGGAGCTTGCTTGTCCCATGTATTGACGTTTTCCTGCCCTAAGTGAGCCATAACCTAGTGAGTTCTCCCCTCAGTCTTCACTGGGTAGTGTTCTTGACCGGGCCGCATATTCCTCCCACTTTCCCCATCCTCAACTGCTTCACAACCCTCAGACAGCCTGTTCCTTCAGGAGAAAGGAAGAAGCTGACCCACTTTCTTCACTTTCCCTTTCCTGTCAGAGGAACAGATCGGTACTTTCCTAGTTTTCTTCTCTTGGCCTTCCCCCATTTACCACCTTGATTCTCAGACTCTTAGCTACTAAAATCCTGGACAGAGTACCACCTTGCCTTCAACCAGTTGCCCTGTCCCACCCTTGGAAACAAATACTGGTTTACCCCCAAGGTGGACAGTCTCCTCTCTCACTCTAAATTTACCTTCCACCAGCAGCATCCTTAAAACTCAGATCATAATGTTTCCCTATTCAGAAACCTTCAGAGACTCCTTTAGAAGAAAGTTCACATTTAATACAGGGTGTTCAGGTAAGGCACTGGTACAGTCTGACTCCCTAGTCCTCCAACCCCTCCTTATCTCCTGCTGGGTATGAGTGCCCCATTACATAGGGGGAACATAACCCTCCCCAAACTACCATGAACTTTCTTGACCACAGGCCAAGTTAATCCCTATGCCTGGTTCTTCCATGAAGGCCTCAAGATATCAGCACAATCATCATCACTGTCGAGATGTTCTAGATCATCTGCTCCCAAAATAAATCTCAGCCTCACTAGGTCCTAAAAAGGGATGGACGTGGTAGCTTTCAAATACAGTGACTTTCCCTCCCCCATTTCACCATTATATATTCTCATCTCTGTACACTTAGAAAAGGCAATTTGTACTAAAATGAATTACACATAACCACAAGGGCTTTAGCACATTTTTAAGTTCACAGCCTTACCTGGTAGGAATCCAAAATTACACACACCTGGCCTGGTAACTGCTTTCCTATTCTCTCAGGGATTCTCACCCAGGAAAATCCCATTCTGGTTCTACAACCTGGCCTCGGCTTCTCATATTCCTACAATCAACTACGACTCACAAAAAAAATTTCATACTAAGCTCTTTCTCCAAAACACACTGTTATTAGGAGTTTAAAACTGAGATAAGAGTTTTAATAGAAGTCTCAGGAAAAACAGAATGGAGAAACTGAGAGTAGGACAAGAAGAAATGAAATAAAGTATTTAAGAATATGTCTTTAAATTGAAAGAGCCCATCAAATCTTAAGCAGGAAAAAATTCTAAAAATACACCTAGGTATGTGCTAGTGACATTTCTGTATCTCAAGGATAAAAAGAATCTCAAAAGCTTTCAGGAATGAAAAAAAAAAAAAAATATATATATATATATATATATATATATATATATATATATATATATATTGTAAAGGAACAAGAATAAAAGAAGATATAAGACCTCGTCAGCAATTCTGGATGCTAACAGACAATGGAGCTCAATGCCCTCAAAAATGAGAAAGGAAATGACTGGGTATAGATTTCTAAGTGAAAATACCAAATCAAATATGAGGGAAAAATAGAATGTAAGTACAGACCCTATGAGAAACATCCCAAAATGGTATTGTGGGTATAAGAAATGTATCAGAACAAACACCTGTAAGAGACCAGAGAGCCTGAGAAGTTGGGTGAGCTGTCAGACCATGAGACTAATCTGACTCCAGATAAAGGAGAGAGAAAATGAAGAAAGGGTAAATGGAGTATCTTAGACTGCATGCAATTTTAGAAGAGTTCAAAGAGCTTCCAGGAAGTCCTCAAGTCCAAGCAGAGTCTCTGGTCTCCCTGCTCATCTTAGGCTGGACACAGGCTCTGAGAAAATGCACCATGAACTTGATAATGGATCTTAGAGGCTGCAGCAGGGACACAGTGGCCCTCTTTGAAATCTGAAATCCAAGGAACACACACTCATGGTAGCCGCAGATGAGTTCAGATGTGCAAGGATTATAAAAGTTTGCAGTCCACTCACATGAGGAATGTACTGGGAGAAAAAAAAAAAAGGGAATCCAAAAAGAAGATGAAGTAAAATATGAGAAATAGTAGGAGCTAAGTACATCCCAGAACCAGCAAAAGAAGCTAATTATGAAAGGGAAGCCCATGCAACCTCCGTGCCTGGCCCAGTGTCCTTTAAGTGACATAGATGATAAAACATTGCACTTCCCTTTTACGAAGGGTTTAATTATACCACTTCGGATTCTGCTACAAATAAAAGTTGAATGATCATAATCATATAAATAAATCAATTTCTGAAAACTGAAACCCAGTAGAAAGAGCACCCAGAAAGAGTCATTTTAAAGGACAAAACAAAAATATTTGTGAACTTTGACAAAGTGAAAAGGATAGCATAGTAAGTCAAGAGGGGGGCAGGGGGGAGGGAGGCAGAAAGAAGTGTAAGCTTACTAATTTTCTCACCTTTCATACCATAGGTATATCTAAATGTGAGCAGTCAGACTGCTCTATTACCTAAAATGATATACAGATAACTACCAGAGGTAATATCGGAAGTTTAAATGGTTCTCCTTGGGAAGTAGGACTAGGGAGGGAGATTTTAATTTGTTTTATGCTACTCTACATTGCTTGGGCTATGCATGTGGATTGATTTTTATCATTTTAAGATTTAAGTGTTTAAAGGGTCCTCCTAGATATTAAGAAAACACTTCTTATTTGAGGAAAAGTTTTAAACTTTAGTTATGCACCCATGAAAACCATCTAACATTCTTAGTTTAAGGGTGACTTCAATTTTTTTTTTTTTTTTCCTGAGTGCAAACATTTTAAGCTGAGTCAGAGACGGTAAGTGTCTGGGTAGTATTTCTGGTTGGGTTTAACTTTTGCTGGACTATGTCCTTATTTCATTCATAAACATCTATTTAAAGTATACTATCTGCCTCTGAATTGTTTGTTCTTAAGAGATTTACTCATGATTTCCTGTAGAAAACTCCTGGAATATGCACACAGAAAGTAGCCTAAAGGATGAGAAGGCATATCTTTATCTCATGCAGGTAGCAAAATCCTAAAAATAATTATAGGTGAAAGCCAAAGTTCATCCCTGGACTGAGGTCCCAAGTCCAATGTTGTTAAAAATTCAAAAAAAAAAAAAAGAAAGAAAACATTGCAAAGAAGTTCTAATATCTTAATTTCTAATATCTTAATAATTGTCAAACTGACAGTAAAACCATGCAGCATAATCTGGTAGTATTAAGAACATTCATATTGTAATGCAAACATCACTACCATTCATCTCCAGAACACATTTTATCCTGCAAAATTGAAACTTCATACCCATTAAACACTAATTCTCCCAGCTCCATCCCTGTAACCACCATTCTAATTTCTGTCTCTATGATTTTGACTACTCTAGATATGTCTTATAAATAGAAGCATATAGAACTTGTTTTTGTTGTTGTTATTGCTATGTGAAATCACGTCCACAGAGTTCATCTATGTTACAGCATGTGTCAGAATTTCCTTCCTTTAGTAACAGTCAACAAAACAAAGAGACAACCCACGGAATGGGAGAAGATATTTGCAAATGACAGTACAGACAAAGGGTTGATATCCAGGATCTATAAAGAACTCCTCAAACTCAACACACACAAAACAGATAATCATATCAAAAAATGGGCAGAAGACATAAACAGACACTTCTCCAATGAAGACATACAAATGGCTATCAGACACATGAAAAAATGTTCACCATCACTAGCCATCAGGGAGATTCAAATTAAAACCACATTGAGATACCACCTTACACCAGTTAGAATGGCCAAAATTAGCAAGACAGGAAACAACGTGTGTTGGAGAGGATGTGGAGAAAGGGGAACCCTCTTACACTGTTGGTGGGAATGCAAGTTGGTGCAGCCACTTTGGAGAACAGTGTGGAGATTCCTTAAGAAATTAAAAATTGAGCTTCCCTATGACCCTGCAATTGCACTACTGGGCATTTACCCCAAAGATACAGATGTAGTGAAAAGAAGGGCCATCTGTACCCCAATGTTCATAGCAGCAATGGCCACGGTTGCCAAACTGTGGAAAGAACAAAGATGCCCTTCAACGGATGAATGGATAAGGAAGATGTGGTCCATATACACTATGGAGTATTATGCCTCCATCAGAAAGGATGAATACCCAACTTTTGTAGCAACATGGACGGGACTGGAAGAGATTATGGTGAGTGAAATAAGTCAAGCAGAGAGAGTCAATTATCATATAGTTTCACTTATTTGTGGAGCATAACAAATAACATGGAGGACATAGGGAGATGGAGAGGAGAAGGGAGTTGAGGGCAATTGGAAGGGGAGATGAACCGTGAGAGACTATAGACTCTGAAAAACAATCTGAGGGTTTTGAAGGAGCAGGGGGGTGGGAGGTTGGGGGGGGCACATATGGCATGGAGCACTGGGTGTGGTGCATAAACAATGAATTCTGTTATGTGGAAAAGAAATTAATAAAATAAATAAATTTTAAAAAAGAATTTCCTTCCTTTGTAGACTGGACGATATTCTGCAGTGTGTGTATAACACCTTTTGCTTATTCATTCATCTGTCAACGGCCACTTGGGTTGCTTCCACTTCTTGGCAGCTATGAATAATGCTACTATCAACATGGGTGTGCAAATACATCTTTGAGATCCTGCTTTCACTTCTTTGAAACATACACCCAAATGTAGAATTGTTGGACCATATGATAATTCTACCTTTAATTTTTTTTGAAGAACCACCATAATGGTTTTTTTTAAATATTTTATTTATTTATTTGTCAGAGAGAGAGCACAAGCAGGGGAAGAGGCAGGCAGAGGGAGAAGCAGGCTCCCAGCTGAGCAAGAAGACCAATGCAGGACTTGATCTCAGGACCCTGGGATCATGACCTGAGCCAAAAGCAGAAGCTTAACCAACAGAGCCACCCAGGTGTCCCCACCATAATGTTTTTAATAGCAGCTATACTATCTTGTGTTTCTTGCCAACAGGGCACAAGGATTATAATGTTTCCACACCTCGCCAATATCCCCCCCCCCCCATGGAATGGAAGTGATATCTCATTGTGTTTTTTATTTGCATTTCCCTAATGATTAGTGATGTTTAATGTTTCGTCATTTGCTTTTTGGCCATTCAGATATCTTCTTTGGAGAAATATCTGTTCAAGCCTTTTGACTGTTTTTTAACTGAGTTGTTTGGTTTTTGTTGATTCGTTTTTATGATGACTATTTAAACTGTCCAATAACTCTAACATCTGTCATTTTGGTATCACATCTCTTGTCTTTTTCATTCAGTTTGAGACCTTAGTTCTTGATATGAGTGATTTTTTTTTTTTAATTAAAACTTGGGCATTTGGGGTATTGGGTCTGAATCTGGATCTTATTCAAACCTTCTGTTCTAACTGGTTTCCCTCTGAAACTGCTCTGCTAGGGGAAAGGAGTGCCATCTTTTTACTGCCAGGTGGGGTAGAAATCCAGGTTTCCCATTTGGCCTCCATTAACACTTAAGATGGAGGTTTCCTTATTACTGACAGGCAGGGATGGGAGTTCTGGCTCCCTACGAGGATCTTCCTGATTGCTTCATGAGTGCTCCCCAAATGACCTCTCCTGACACTACAAGGGTAGAGAGTAGCCTCATTACTTACTACCTGAGCAGCTGTGAAAGCCCCAACTCTCTACTAGGCCTCCTCTAACCACATGGTAGGGTGGGGTTTTTGGATGCCTAGCAAGACTCTCCACTCAGCCTTTGCTAGCATGGGTGGGGTGAGGCCACGGTTTTTTCTGTGATATTTGGTAGAGTGGTTATTGATCAAAAATTGTTGCTTTTGCTAGACTGCCCCTTTCCTGCTTCTGTGGCTAGAGAAGGCATGACATTGGGACATTCTTTGTCTGTACCCATTGGCTTTTTGGTTTCTGGAGTATATAGCTTCAAATCTTGGAGAGAGACTACACACACACACACACACACACACACACACACACACACCCTACCTTCTTTCAGCTTCCAGAGGAAGGAATAGGAGAAAATATATTTAACCATAATCTACTCCATCTATTTTATCAGAAGTCTAAATTACTGGTTCATTTAGAAAGTAGTTATAAGCCTATTCAGATTTTCTATTTCTCTCTCTCTCTCCCCTCAGTTAGTTAACATAATGTTATATTAGTTTCAGGTGTTATACATTTTTTTTCTTTTAGCTGATTTCAATGACTTGTTTTTCTAGGGCATTGTCTAAGCTTTTAAACTCATTGGCATGAAATTGTTCACAGCATTCTTCCTTTTCGAAGTTCTCTGATATATCTATGGTTACATTCCTTTTTTTGTTCATCATTTTGGTTGTTTGTTCCTGTCTGTCTCTTTCCTCCGGTTCTTCCACCTTCCCCCCACCCCGCCCCCACCTCCTTTCATTATATTTGGCAAAAGTCTGTGACAGTTGTCTTTTCAGGAGATCAGATTTTAGGTTTGGTAATGCTCTGCTATACCTTTGGTTTTATGAGTGAATTAGTTATTGTTGTCATAATATTTCATAACAAACCAAAACTCAGAATTTAAACAATTCTATGAGTCAGCTGCTCTAAGCTGGAAGAGGCTGAAATCCAGTCTCTATGCTCCCAAGTTGCAGGTTCTGTTTAGGTCATATCCTCCTTGGGCTGGACCAGCAGTTACCCAGGAATGTTCTTCTCATGGTGAATGCCAGGCATACAAGAAACCAAACTAAATTGGGCAAACATATGGAAGTCTCCTGTTCCTATCAAATTTTCTAACATTGCTTTGGCTAAACAAATTTTGATGGTGAAGCCCCTTTTCAATTGGAGCAAATAAGTATATTCTGCCTGATAACTTTGTAGTATTCTCTTATTGTGGGTGAAAGGTGTGAATATATAATCCTACTACAGGAAAGTGAAGAACTGAGACCCATAATTCAATCTACCACAATTAATTGCTGATCTTATCTTTATTATCCCCCATTTAATCACTCTGGACTCTGTTTTCTTCCTAATTTGAGTTGGATGATTAACTCATAAATTGACTTCTTTGAGAATGAGGCTGTAAGTTTCTCTAAAGGTACTACTTTAGCTGTACCCCATGAGTTTTCAATATGTAGATTTTCATTATTTTTCAGATGAAATATTTCCTAATGTCCCTTACATTATTCTCTTTGATCCAGACTACTTCACAGTGTGGTTTTTAAATTTCTAAATATTTTTATATGATCTTTTTGCTATTGCTTTCTATCTGAATTGTACTATGGTCAGGTAATATAATCTGATGTCGATTCTTTTAGCATTTGGAGACTTGTTTTGTGGCCCGATATGTGACTAATTTTCCTAAGTGTTCCATTCGTGTTTGAGCAAAATTTATGATTTTTAATTTGGGAGATAGGGTTCAATATATGTTCATTATATCACAATTGTTACATTACTAATATCTACACATGTTTTAACTTTGCTTGATGTGTCAGTACTAAGTTATGTGAAAAATTCCCTTCTAGTGTAGAATTTGACTTTTTTCTTGTAATTCTCTGAAATTTTTGCATTATATATTTTGAGGCTGTGCTTTGGGTATATAATTTTGGAAACATATCTTCCTTATGAATAGAAATTTGATCAATAAAGTGACCCTCTTTAAAGCAAAAAGTGTTTCTGAAGATAAAGTCTTTATCTCATTTTTTGAGATACCTATTCCAGCTTTGTTTTGGTTAGTATTTGCCTGGTATTTTTTTCAGTTCCTTTATGTGTGACCTTTGTTTTCTTTGTGCTTGAAGTATGTCTCTTATGAATTTGCCTACAGCTAAATTTTAAAAATATAATCGAATTAGACAATCTGATCTTTTAAATAGTTTTAGTCCCTTCATCTGTGTTTTGTGTTACAAGAGTTCATCCATTATAAAACAGACATTTTCCCCATATTTTAACATCTTTGAAATTAGAATATTTCTAAATGATTTGTAATTAGCAGCTTTTACTTCTTAGTAGCATGTAAAACCCAGGTGTATTTTACAAGTTATGTCAACTTAGATCCTGTGAAATGATATTTACTCTTTTATTTCTTGTTTCTCACCCCTCCCCTCTCTATCTTTATCAACTTATTAAGGATTTTTTAAATTATTTTTTAACATATAATGTATTATTTGCCCCAGGGGTACAGGTCTGTGAATCATCAGTCTTACACATTTCACAGCACTCACCATAGCACATACCTTCCCCAATGTTATTAAGGGTTTCTTAATTTCCTTTTTTTCACCTATATTTGTTTGGCAGTTACACATTCTATCTGTATCATTTGTGTAATTTCTCTTAAAATTGTAACAAGCATACCTGAATTCATTTCTAAAACTAATCAGTGTCTTAGGTTCGATCTCCCAAAAGTTGCCCTTGAAACCAGACCTTGGGCCATCGGCATTTGTGAAGTGACAGTAGGAAGACAAACAAGGGAATATAAGAAAGTGAGCCAGGCAAAGAGAAAAGACAATATGGGGAAACACTCACAAGCAGGTTATTTTTGTGGGTAACAGGAGTTCAACCCCTCTGAACAACCAAGTGGAACTTGACTCAGAATTGTTCTGCCTAGAGATAAGGAGGTTGGGCATTTATCTACTGACTCCCTCAATGGTTGAAAGTTATCCCTGAACCTCCAGTCAGAGAAAGGTCTACAGTGCAGGAGAAAGCCATCAGGCATGGAAAAGGGACCTGTTCGAAAAACAGTCTCCCACAGCTACCCATGAACTTGGGTAGACAGAGAGGATACAGGTGGAATATCTAGTGTCTACTACAATCAATATTCCCAAACTCTTCCTGCTCTTTGCCACAACCTTGAACTTTTCATTCCCATCATCTAGTTTACTTTACGTATTCTCAGCATATATTTTAGTTACATTTATATTACATTAGTTATGGGGTGCCTGGGTGGCTCAGTGGGTTAAAGCCTCTGCCTTCGGCTCAGGTCATGATCTCAGGGTCCTGGGATCGAGCCCCGCATCGGGCTCTCCCCTCAGCAGGGAGCCTGCTTCCCCCTCTCTCTCTGCCTGCCTCTCTGCCTACTTGTGATCTCTCTCTGTCAAATAAATAAATAAAATCTTTTAAAAAATTACATTAGTTACATGTATACCTCTACAAAGAGTGATTTATTTTTAAAGATTTATTGATTTATGTTAGAGAGTGCATGCACATGTGCTGAGCTAGGGGACAGTGGTGCAGGCGGAGAGAGAGAAACCCAAGCAGACTCCATGCTGAGCACAGAGCCTGACTCAGGGCTTGATCTCAGAATCCTGAGATTGTGACCCAAGCTAAAATGAAGAGTCGGGCACACAACTGACTATACCACCCAGGCACCTCAAAAAACTAGTGATTGTTATTTTAAACAACCAATGATTACTTTGATTCACCCATATATTTATCAATTTCCTTGACCATCCTTTGTTCTTTATCTCACTTCCTTGTGGGTTAATTTCTTCTTTGAATGTAAATTTTCATCACCATTTGAATTGTTTGGTTCCTAGTTTTGGATAATGAATTTTGATATTGAGGTTGAAAAGTATACTCTGTTATGCAAATCTTTTTTATTCCTGTATTTCAGATAGCAATTAGCAAGAGTGTTCATAGAGAGCAGCTCAGCAATGTTTTTCAGTAAGTGTCTGTTATGGAGTTTAGTTTTTCTTTCTGAAAATGACTTTTGCTTCCCCATTTCTGAATAATAGCTTGACTGGGTATAAAATTATAGGTTCATTATTACTGTCAGTACTGCAAAGATAATATTCAAGTGATGTTGATTAGAAGCCTGCTATTTATCAAAAGTCATTATCATTCCACTTTAGTAATTTATCATCTTTCTATTGTTTTTAACAGAATCTCAGGATTTTATTGCCTTCATAATAAATCAAAGGATAGAGCTTTAAAACTGAGTTTTTGGCTCCTTCTCTTCTTAAATCCTCCCATTTCAAAATCTTTGCACTTCTAAATAGCAGAATTATCTTCCATCTGCAGTTGGGCTTAATATAGTCAAACCTCAGCATAATCATTTTTGTGGCTTTAGCTTTTTTCCTGGAAAATTGACTTAGTCTGCCCACCATAGCCACCCTGCCTCCTTACATACTGCCACTTTCTCTAGGCATACAGAAAATCCATGCTTTTATTTTACTGTATCACTCTGTGGGGTTGGTGCTTGCCACACTTCTCACGCAAAGTTCACTGGGTTTTAGGTACACTCACCATGTTTGCAGGACTATTATTGGCACAGAAAGCTCTGGTTGTTCTAAGATGTTCTCTTTGTCTTTGCTGTTCTTCTTCACTTCAGTGTGTCTAAATGTGTACGTATTTTATTTGTGCCATTCAGGATTGTTGTGCTCATAAAGCCAGTTAAAGAAAATAAGCAGAATATGCCTGGATTCTGCCAAAACGTTATACCCCAAACACATAGGAAAAAATGAAAATACAGAGTTCAGTCAGGTAATAATGAGATTAGTGAACAAAGTCATCTGCCATCTGTTTGGAGGTTATGGAATTTAGATGATCCAATCAGGTAATCAAAACTGGAAGAGGTTACAAAAAGTGTGATTGTATAATTGAAACAGGAGGTAACAACCCCACCTGAACGGTATAGACTCTCCTATAATTTCAAAATTACTAAAACTGGACTTAGTATGTCAATCTATGATCCAGGAAGAATCCTACTGGGCATAGGCAGCAGGCTTGGCATCACTGCACTGAATGTGTCTGTCCAATAAGCAACCCAGCTTGCCTCAGGTGACAATCATTCTCATCATGAATCTGAAGTTACAGTAAAGCTTAGTGGATTGTGTCTCTTAACCCCAGAGACAGAGAAATAATATAGTATATCAAACTCTTGGCATTATTTTGTATTGCATTCAAAATAATCTCTGTGGTATTTAAAATACTTGTAAACTATAATTGAATCTGGCATATTAAAGTATATGACAAATTGGCCTGTGATTCCAAATTAAATGCTTGATTGTAGTTGAATGGTATAAAAGGAAGTGACTCATTTCATAGAGTATGGAGGGGTTAAGAGAACTTACATTAAAGAATTGTTTAATAATATAGGAAAGCTTGGACTTTTGGGTCTTGAGTTTGTTGACTGTAGACATTCTCAGTTCTTTTTTTTTTATGATTTTATTTATTTATTTGATAGACAGAGATCACAAGTAGGCAGAGAGGCATGCAGAGAGAGAGAGGAAGGGAAGCAGGCTCCCTGCCAAGCAGAGAGCCTGATGCAGGGCTCGATTCCAGGATCCTGGGATCATGACCTGAGCCGAAGGCAGAGGCGTTAACCCACTGAGCCACCCAGGTGCCCCAACATCCTCAGTTTCTTAAAGAAAATTGAACACATAAAATTTATAAATAAGGGGCACCTGGGTGGCTCAGTTGGTTGAGCAACTGCCTTCAGCTTGGGTCATGATCCTGGAGTCCTGGAATCGAGTCCTGCATCAGGCTCCCTGCTCGTCAGAGAGTCTGTTTCTTCCTCTGACCTCTCCCCTCTCATGCTCTCTCTTTCTCATTCTCTATCTCTCTCTCAAATAAATAAACAACAAATTTTTTAAAAATTTATAAATAAAGTATTTAAAAGTAATTAGTCTGTTTAACGCAAGCTTATTTAACATTAATCAAAGTCAAATTCCCTTAAGTACTCAGCCCAATTTATATTAAAGTTTCCATGAAAATTCTTTCTATTTTATATAAAATTTACTGAAATTAAAATAGTATACTAAAATTTATAAGATAAATTTAGAGGTTTGGACAAACTAGACTTTTATATTTATAATTGTAATAAGTTTAAAAAATTAAACCCCAATGAAAATAACCTTCTTTGTGCATAAAAGCTGTCCTTGGACATCAAAAGTCTCACATTGAAACTGAAAGTAAGGCTTCACATTTTTAATCAATGTAATCCTTGCTCATTCTCTCTAATCACACCTTCTTTAAAATTCTTGTTGGGTATTCATTGGACCTTTTACTCTGTCTTCCACGTTTCTTTCCCTCCCACTTCCTTCCCCTCGTTCTGACTTCTTTATCTAGAATATAACACAAACATGTAACTTTTTAAAAATATCTCTTCCAGTCTTACAATTTTAGCTTTATCTGTATCTAGTGTGGTCTTTATCCACTGGGAAGTGTTTAAGAATTTCTCTGACTGGATCATTCCCACATCAGAGTCACAATGCCTTCCTTGTTCTCAAAGTTCATCCAGCCCCCAGCAACTCACAGGAGTGTGCAGGCATTCTGCTTTTGCTGAGCTCCCTGGGCTGGCAGGAGGCCTGGAAATGATTGCATTTCTTTCACACTGCACATGCCAGGGGTGTCTGCACCAAGTTGCCATTCTACTTCCAGACAGAAGATCTGGTTTCCTAAGTGGCATCAAAGGATGGCTGAGTGGCATCTAAGGATGAATAATGCTGGGGCACCTAGCTGGCTCAGTTGGTGGAACAGGTGACTCTTGATTTTAGGGTTGTGAGTTTGAGTCCCACGTTAGGTATAGACATTATTTAAAAATAAAATCTTAAAAAAAAAAGATGAATAATGCAACACTTGTGGTTTAGCTCTCCATGGAAAGGAATTTGAGCAATGGGAAATGGAAAACAGGAAGTAGCTAGACAGATAAATTCTCCCTTCTTCCTTCCAATCACAGGTGGTGTTTTTTTGTTGTTTTTGTTTTTAATTTTTTTTGTTTGTTTTTTTGTGGGGTTTTTTGTTTTCTCTGTTTTGTTTTGTTTTGTTTTTTAAACTTTCCAGAAAAGTACTGGGTGCTAAACGAAATGTCTGCTAAGTGACCAACTGCCTCTTCGCGGCTTCTCAAGAAACAGTGGCCAGAACTGTGATGCATCACATCACATTGCTTCACATCTTCTCTGGCCCTTCTTCATCCTCTATTATTTCTTGCCTTTGGCTCAATGGGCTTTATCTCCTGAACAATATCAGCACCCTAATCCTTGCCTCAGGTATTGCTTTCTAGAGACCCTCAGATAAGAGTCTTTAAAATTTTTTATTTTTTGAGAATCCCAAACTTTCCTCATGCTTTTAAAAATTCTATTCTTTGATTTTATTATATCTACCAGCTAGAGACTAAAATAACTGTCTTAAGTTGTTGGGAATCTAATCCTGTTCTGCATATTGCTAACTCTCACTTATGGTGATTTTTTTTCTTTTTTTTTTTCTTTTTTTTCTTTTTTTTGGATTGTGAGTTTATCTTCAGCAAGACTATATTGAAGGAAACCCTGAGAATACTTACCTGAGGGTTTGTCCCTCCAGAGAGGACTTGTATTCATTTTTTCACAGATATTATCAGCTTGGAAGGTCTCAGCCATGAAAGTGGTATAAATGCCAAACTTTGCCATTAGGGAGGGCAGGTTCCCCGGGAGGGGTTTTCCCTTTATCCAGATACAAGTAAAGATAAATAACTTTCCTCAATATCCCTCTTTGCAGATGGTTTGACTTTTAGTTCGCACCCTTTTTCTGAAGGTATAGTAGCTCTTTGACAGTTTTCAGCTTTATGTGCAAAAGCTTCAAATTCTCTGGGGACAGATATAGTGTGAACTCAAGACAACTTCTCTGGTTTTTAGTTTCCTTCATTTTTGCCCATAGGGTTTATATTATTTTCTTGTAAGTTCAGCTATACATTTAGAAGACTATTTTCTATATTTCATCATGGTATTTTATAATGGAAGGCTTTGGGGGGATTAACTAATCTGCTCTACTGCTAGAAATATAAGATGTGGACTGTATTTTTCAAGAGACAAGGAGGGCATGTGTACACATGGGGGGTGGGAGAGGGGAAGAGAGAGAATCTTAAGCAGTCTTTACAACCAAAGTGGAAAGCCCCAACATGGGGCTCCACCTCAGGACCCTCAGATCATGACCTGAGCCAAAATCAAGCATCAGATGCTTAGCTATCTTAGCCACCCAAGCTCCCCCTGGTCTGTCTTTAATATAACAACTAAAATGGCCTGAGCTATTACTATTTATCAAGCACTATTGTAAACACATTACATGAGTTCACTCTTTCATCCTCTCAACAACTATGTGAGATAGGTACTATTATTTCCAGTTTGTGTCCTCCAAGAACATGCCCAGATCAGAGTAAATGAGCAAGAACTCTTTTAAGAAAGATGCATATGAAAAAGAAAATGGGGGATGTGGGGGAAAGGGTGGTGAAGTCTGGGAGAATCATTAGACCATAGTCAAAGTCTAAACCTGGGTAAAATAGAAAGTGAGGGAACATGGGCTGAAGGGTCTTAGACTCCAGAGCAGTCTTAGTAAGGTTTAGCAACGCTGTTGGGGGTGTCTTTGAGCTAATGTTGACTGACAAAGGAGTCCCATATCTCCCATAGACCTACCTTATTATCCCTGCCATATGCAGTCATTGCTGGAGAGAAGCCCATGAAAGAGATGACCCTGTCACAGATGCCATGATGGATTCGAAAGTGCAGCAGCTGGGGCCCTCAGCTATTCATGCTCCAGGGACTAGAAAGTCTGCCAGGTGTATTTTCACCACCACCACCACACCCCATCTTAGAGAGAAGGAAACAAGCACACAGAGGCTAGCTAATAGTTAACTTGTGCAAGGGCACACAGCTGGCACATATTGGAACCAGGATTCAAACCTAGGTCCTTTAGCTCTAGGACACATCTAAGCTCCATACATATGTATATACGTGTGTGTGTGTGCATGCATGCACCTGTGTGTAGTGTGTGTGTATATTTTTATATGTGTATATAGTGTACCTATGTGTGTATGTGTGCATGGATGTGCATGCATAAATGTGTGTATGTATACACACACATATGGAGATTAATCTTATTGCATTGGATCTACATGTAGGAAAGGTATTAAGTTAAATGTGCATATATTATAAATTATAATTTATATTATATATAAAATTGTTTTTATATATAAATATGTATGTGTATATAAATATAAATTATAATTTATGCATATATTTTCACAGGGAAAGTTCTATTTTTTAATCAGATTCTACAAGGGGCTCTATGGTGGGGCAAAAACACATTTAAAAAAAAACCTTTAACAGTTGGGACCCTCAAGGGCAGAGGCCCATGAGTTTGACAGTGACATCAGAGATGTGACTATTACTAGAAATCCAATGATTATTTTTTTAAAAGATTTTATTTATTTATTTATTTATTTGTTTGTCAGAGAGAGATAGAGAGCACAAGCGGGCAGAGTGGCAGGCAGAGGCAGAGAGAGAAGCAGGCTCCCCACTGATCAATATGAGACTCTATCTCTATCCCAGGACCCTGGGATTGTGACCTGAGCCGAAGGCAGAAGCTTAACCAACTGAGCCACCCAGGTGTCCCTAGAAATCCAATGATTATTGATGCATTTCTCTCCTCAGTTGAGTTAGTTATAAATTTTGTTTCTCATAGTACATCTTTATTTTTCCCCTCTATTCCCTCCCATGACAGAGACATCTAGCTGCCTACTCAATATCCAATCTTCCTTCTTCATTACTAATTATCAGTCCCCCAAAAATCAACAATAAGCTATCTATCTATCCCTACGATGTCACTATGACCATGTGAATAACTTCTAAGTATAAGTAAAAATTGTCGTGTGAACCTTTCAGGAAACCTTAAAAGGAGTTGACTCGGTTGGCTTGTGACTTGTAACCTTCAGGGATTCAGCAAAGAAACAGATGGCACACTGAAATTAAGATAACATGGGGAGGTTTTCTATGTAATGGGACTATTGTTAAAGGTGTTGGCAGAATGCATGGAAATCATGAAGAACAGCATAGGAGCATGAGATTAGAATCAGCTGAGCTGTTATCATTACTATTTCTGAACTGGTAAGGAGAGAGTCAGGTAGGGCAGACTGCCCCGAGAATAGGTAGAGAGATGCAGCCAGCCAGATGTGACTGTAGGAAAGGAGTCAGAGGAAAAAAATATCCTAAGCTCATTCTTTTCTCATATTCTAATCTCCTGTCATGGATCTCTTTTGGTTGGACCCATCAGAAAGCCAAGGGCAAGGTGGTCACTGATGTAGCCCACACAGGCCAGCCTGCTGACACAGAGTAGATGAAGCAGGAGAAAGGCAGAGAATTGATACAAATTAGAATATATGGACAAAATCAAGCAAATGCACTTTTCCTCTTCCTTTTTCCTTCTCCTTTGGTATACAAATGTGATGGCTGGAGCAGGACTGGCCATTTTGTAACCTTGAGGCAAAACTGAAGATAGAAACAATCTTCTAAGGCTACTAGAATGGAAATATGGAAGAGGTCTGAGCATTAATAATAAGGAGCAACTACAGTCAGTCCTGAAATGCCCACCTCTGATCTTGTTTTTTTTTTTTTTTAAGATTTTATTTACTTATTTGACAGACAGAAATCACAAGTAGGCAGAGAGGCAGGCAGAGAGAGAGAGGAGGAAGCAGGCTCCCCACGGAGCAGAGTGCGCGATGTGGGGCTCGATCCCAGGACCCTGGGATCGTGACCTGAGCCGAAGGCAGAGGCATTAACCCACTGAGCCACCCAGGCGCCCCCCTGATCTTGTTTTATATTAGAAAAATATAGCCTTTGTCTTAAGTCACTGTTCTTCAGATTGCTTATATTTATAGCTAAATACAACTCTCAATGCTACACCTTCATAGGTATATACTCAATATATGCCTTTCTTGTTCTTCCCCTGGACTATTGTCCTTACTTTTAGTTAACAAATAGCTTTTAGTCCCCCCTTCTTCATTCTCTGCCTTGTTGCCAGAATGATCTTTCTTAAATAGTTCAGACATAGGGGCCCCCAACTGTGTTTATCTCTCAGGTGGGGACCTTGGTGTCTGAGGACATTTTTACTGTACTATGTGTTGCATTATGATTTTATGTCCTATATACACATTACCTCAAATATTTGAAAATGTAGTTCTCTGAAAAAATTAAAGATCAGTTTAAAATATTCTATCATGTCACTGCCCTCCATAGGATTTTCAAAAGGACACTTGGAGTTCAGCTTCCCCATGTAGACTTCTTCCAGTAATAATGTATTTTGCCAGTTTGAAAATGAGCATTTTTCACATACTAATATTCTGAAGTTGACCAATTCTTATAACTGTTGTTATCCAGGCGGCAGCCACACATAGCTGTTTTTGTCTGTACATGCACAAACTTAGACGTCAGCCCTCATTGCCATTGTCTTTAAATGGTTTGTTGACTGAAATGGTGAAGAGCTGCAGTTGTCCAAAATGCCACCAGAAATGAATCTAGGCTGTTGTCTGCCAAATTTTGACAGTTTCAGTAAAATCAATAAAATGTCAGCATCAAAACAAAGAATGAGCATTGGTAGCTTGGGGGGAGAAAAAATCCCAGTGACAATACTGGAACATACTTAAAAATATTACCAGAGCTCCAGATTACTCAGAGGATAATAAAGTGTGGAAAACTCTAACATCAACTCTCCGTTGAAAATAACTCAAAGGACTTGGATTCTAAGGGGGGAAGTTTAGTGATGTTTTAACCAATTCTTAAAAATTTCAGATTTATTGAGGTGTAATTTACATATAGTAAAATTTACCCTTTTCAGGTATGCAGTTCTATGGATCAATAAAAATGTATGTCATATATCCACTAAAATCAAGGGATAGAATAGTTTGAAAGTTTCTCCAAGCCTCTTCATAGTAAATCCCTCACCCATACTTCCAGCCCTTGGCAACCACTGATCTGTTTTCTATCTCTATTGTTTTGCCTTTTCTATAACGTCATGCACCATTTTAAATGTAGCTTCTTTCATCTAATGTTTTTGCATTTATCAGTAGTTCATTCCTTTTTATGGCTAAGTAGCAAGGATTCCACAGTTTGTTTTCTATTTGTCAATTATGAAAAAGTTAAAATGTTCAGGTATAGGTTTTTGTATGGATATGTAGTTTCATTTCTCATGGGTAAAAACTTCGAGTAGGGTTGCTGGTCATATGGTAAGTATATATTTAACTTTATAACAAGCTGCTGAATTGTTTTCAAAAATGTCTGCACCATTGTACATTCCACCAACAATAAATGAAAATGCCAGTCACTCTACAACACCAGCTCTTGGTATGATCAGCTTTTTAAAACTGTAGCCATTGCATACATTTGTAGTAGTATCTGACTGTGGTTTTAATTTGCATTTCCCTAATGGTGTTGGGCATCTGTTCATGGGCCTATTTGCTATCTATATATTCCCTTTGATGAAATGCATGTTCAAATCACTTTTAATTGGATTATACTCTTATTGAGTTATGAGGGTTCTTTATATATTCTATATATATAAACATCTTTTATCAGTTATGTGTTTGCAAATATTATCTTAGTCTGTGGCCTTTCTTTTTATTTTCTTTTAGTGTCTTCCAAAGAGCATACTTTCTAATATTTATGAAGTCCAATTTGTCAAGTTTTTTTTTCATTTATGGTATCTTGGGAAATCTTGCTTTTTTTGTATCTTAGGAAATCTTTGCCAAACTCAAGCTCACAAAGATTTTATCTTTCCTGTAGAAGTTTTATAGGCTTTATTTTTTACAATTAGATTTATAGTCTATTTCAAGTTAACTTTTATATATGGTGCAAAGTATGGGTTAATGTTGTTTCATTATCATTCCTTGAAAAACTTTCTCTATTTAATTGCTTTTCAACTGCTATTGAAAATCAATAACATTGTGTCTTTTTTTCTGTTCTGTCTCATTTATCTACTTGTCTATATTTTTGCCAATTCCAAACTATCTTAATGGCTATAGTTTTATAGTAAACCCTGAAATTAAAATGGTGCAAGTCCTCCAACTTTGTTCTTGTTTTTCAAAATTATTTTGGCTATTGTCACTTAGCTCTGCCATAAAATTTTAGCATCAGCTTCCCCATTTCTAAAAAAAAAAAAAAAACTGCTAAAATTTGGGATTTGGGGATTGTGTTGAATTTAAGATACCAGTTGTCCTCAAATGGATCTCTAACAATCTTCTGATCCATGAGCACAGTACCTCTCTGTATTTTATTTAGGTGGTCATTTTTATTCCTCTCACCACTCTCCTATAGTTTTAAGTATAAAGCAGATATATGTAAGGTTTATCTATAAATATTTCATGAGCTTTTTTAATGCTATTGTAAATGGTATATTTCTAAATTTATAGTTCATTGGTAGTGTATGGAAATAAAATTGATTTTTGTATATTCACCTTGTATCTTCCACCCAGGATAAATTCACTAGTAACTTGTTTTTAGATTGTTTGGGATTTTCTATATAGACAATCATGTAATCTGCAAACAGCATTATTTCTTTCTGTTATGGCTTTTATTTCTTTCTTGTCTTGTTGCACTGGCTAGACCCTCCCGTGCAATGTTGAATAGGAGTAGTTATTTTCCTCCCTTGGTATATATGAGGTTGATCGATGATAAATCTAAGTATAAAAGAGCTCTTTTGATGAATACAGTAAAAAAAATCAAAATAATGAGAGCATTTTGTTACATTTAAACCATTAGCAGCTTTTTGCTTTTTCAGTGGCGCCTAATATAATGGTGCATTTTACCATGGTTGGTGTTAGATATAATCAAATATTGTAATAGAGCGGCCACATGGCATGTTCACAAACTATGATGTGAATAGTTATCTTGGAGTTACATAATGTTGAGGCCCTAATATTAGGTCATTTGTTCCAAGGGGCTTCACAGTTTATATACCATTACCTCTAAAATCACTTCATTTAACTGAGCACAGGGTATTCTTCTTAAGCCTGAGCCAGATCTACTTGGTGTTCCCTAAGGCTAAAGATGGCTGATGAGCCAGAGGCATCTACTGGGTGTTTACCATGGTACATTTGATCAGGTGACTCTCAAAAACTGTGAAGGGTCTGAGATTTTGCCTTATTTGCAAGCTAATCAGTTGGTCTGGAAAAGTTTGATGGTTGCTTCCAGAAGGCACAGAATGCTTGGACAAGAGACTTTATTACTACTAACACAGCAGGCAATATGAGCTCCATGTTTGTATTGGTTCTCCTTGCCCACCGAGTGCCATGGGACAATGTAGGGCTGGGCCCAGGTGAATGTTGAGCCCCAAACAAATTTATGTCACCGCCCCCCACAAGAAATCCCAAACTTAAGAAACTCTAGTCTTGAAAGGGGCTGCAAGCAAATGTGTTGAACCTTTGCCTCAAAGGGAGACATTACCTTTATTATCCTGGACACCAAACGTGTGCTCTATTACAGAGGGAGACACTATTTCCATCTTTCAAGGATGTTTGTAGGACACCAGTGGGAAGATAGTCCAGAGTGCTGTCAATGCCTTTGCTCAGACGATGAAACCCATAAAGAATTGTGTTCCAACAGTAATTCAGTCTCAGTTGTTACCTGGGAAAAATGTTTGAGTAGAGGGTAATGACGCCACTGAGTTTGTCCCCAGGTGTCATAGTCTTCCTATACATTCAAAAAACCTTTCTTCCTTGTCTAGACCCACAGCTTGACTGTATTTCCCAACTTCCTTTGCAGTTAGGTTTGGCCAAATGAATGAGTGGGCCAATGAAACATAGATGGAAATGATGTTGCCATGTCTAGATATGGCCCATAAAACCTCCTCACATAGTTCTTTAGGGCCTTTCTTTTCCCACCCTTTTCCAGCACTGGTTGGATATAGAGAAAGGCAACGAAGTCCTATGATGGAAAGCAATCAGGTCCTTGAATAATTACGTAGAGCAGAAATTATCTTCCCACCCCAATATGCATCGAATTATAATAAATGAAAAACCAGTGACTTTTTAGGGGCTTGACAATAAAAACTCATCAGTTATAGTACCTAGCAATACATACTCTAGTTGAATACATCAACCTTACCTTTATGCCACTCCCAAGTTAAACTGCTCCCTATTACATCAGGCCAAGGGGATACCAGCTTACCCATGATATTTTTTAAAAGCCCTCTATTAGATGTTAACATAAGAGAGACTTTCAACCTTATTAGCTATGAACATAGTGTAATTTGTGTAATTTTTGGCAGCACATGGTGCCACTATCCAATAGTACAGGTTTGCACTGGGTGCAAGTGTGGGCAAATCTAAAGGCGGAGGGTCATTCACATCACAGATCAGGTCTTAGTTACTAACATCATGTAGGTGGAGGAGAGAAGCAGGGGGGAAATACTATGTGCTGCATGTATTAGCAGCTTTGAGACCTCCACTGGGCCTCCCAGAAGTCCCCTGTTAGTGGCCAAAGCTAGGTCAAGGAGACCCAAGGAACATAGGCTACATGTTTCTCCCCATAGCCCTTTTAATACTTCAGAGGTCAAACCCTACTTGCTACCTGTTTTAAGACTTTTTTTTTTTAAGAGCAGTTTTAAGTTCACAAATGCAGGGGAAACCAGAAAAACTTCCCGTATGCCTCCTGCCCCCTACACCTTCCCCTATTATCACCATCTCACACCAGAGTGATATATTTGTTACAAGTGATGAACCTACATTGATACATCATAATTACCCAAAGTCCATAATTTATGATTCATTCTTTGCCTTGTACATTTTGTGGATTTGAACAAATGTATAATGATATGTATCCATCATTCTGGTATCCTACAGAGTGTTTTTACTGCCCTAAAATTCTTCTGTGCTCTGCCTGCGCATCCCTCCCCAGCCCCTTCTCTGCTCCTCCCACAACTTCTGGCAACCACTGATGGTTTTGCCTTTTCCAAATTATCATTTGGGGTTAGAATCATACTATTTGTAAGCCTTTTCAGATTGGCTTCTTTCACTTAGTAATATATATTTCGGGTTCCTTCATATCTTTTTATGGCTTGATAACTCATTTATTTTTAGCAGAGAATAATAACCCATTGCATAGATATACCACAGTTTGTTCATCCATTCATGTACTGAAAAATCTAGGTTGCTTCCAAGTTTTGACAAGTATGAATAGACCTGCTATAAACACTTGTGTGCAGGCTTTTGTGTGAACATATGTTTCCAATCCCTTTGGGTAAGCTAAGGAACGTGATCACTGGACTGTATTACAAGAATATATTTGGTTTTGCAGGAACCACAAAATGGTCCTCCAAAGTGGCTGTATCATTGTTCATTTCTACTAGCAATGAATGAGTTTGTTTCTCCACATCCTTGCCAGCATTTGGTGTTGTCAATGTCTTAAATTTTGGCCTTTATAATAGATGTGTACTAGCATTTCACTGTGTTTTGTTTGTTTGTTTGTTGTGGTTTTAATTTGCACTTCCCTGGTGACCTATGATGTTAAACGTCTTTTCATGTGTTTATTTGTCATCTGTACATCTTCTTTAGAAAGGTATCTATTGTGATTTTTGGCCCATTTTTAAATTGGGGTATGTATTTTCTTACTGAATTTTAAGAATTCTTTATATATTTTGGATAACTGTTCTTTATTAGATTTTCTTTTTTTTAAAGATTATTTATTTATTTATTTGGCAGGCAGATCACAAGTAGGCACAGAGGCAGATAGAGAGAGAGAGGGAAGCAGGCTCCCTGCTGAGCAGAGATACCGATGCGGGACTCAATCCTAGGACCCTGGGACCATGACCTGAGCCAAAGGCAGAGGCTTTAACTGAGCCACCCAGGCACCCCTAGATTTTCTTTTGCAAATATTTTCTCCATTTCTGTGGCTTTTTTTAACATTGATTTTTGTAGAGTAAAAGTTTTTAATTTTAATGAAGTCTAGCTCATCAATTATTTCTTTCATAAATCATGCCTTTGATGTTGTTTCTAAGTCATCTATGGCAACCATAGTCATCCTAGGCTTTGTCCTATGTTATTTTCTAGAGTTTAGTTTTACATTTTATACTTAAGTCTGTGACCACCTGTTTTTGTAAATAAAGCTGTGTTGAACATAGCCACACTTATTCATTGACATATTTTCTGTGCTGCATTCATGCTACAGCAGCAGAGTTAGTATCAAATCAGACCGTATGACCCACAAAACTTAAAATACTTGCTCTCCGGTCCTTCACAGAAAAAGTTTGCTGATCCCTGGTATGAAGACATTATTAAACTCATTGCCGTATGTAGAAACTGATGGTCTATAGATTTAAATAACTGGATTTAATTTAGAGCATGTCAGTGGTTGAGCCAGCTGGTCAACTAGAACTTCAGTTTCCATCTAAGTCTTTTCTCACTTGCTCATTCTATAGAAATTCTATGCAGATCTCCTTAGCTCAGAGTGTTTGATTAAAATAAAAAATAGACATACGGTGTGTTGGATCCCTAGCATGCTCCCTTTCCATTCTTTCTGTCCCAAGAGCCAAAGTGGCTGAACCCATCTTTGGAAGAAAAAGACAACAACAAACACTTTTCCAGAGCCCCTGGTTAAAGGAAAACTGTGAAGTGGCCAAAGTTATAAGGACTCAATTTTGAAGATGAAGGGGCCCATAGCCCCCAGGAGCCCTTCTGAACTAAGAGCCCAGCTGGACTGATATTTAGGGGACATGACATCCAGGAAGATGAAACCCCAGGGACATTTCTCAGATTTCTGAGTCTGGTTTGGGCTTTTCAATGTTTGTTGTGTTGCCATCAAGCCTACTATAATTTGTCACGTGTGAATTATGATGTGTTCATTTAGAAAATAGAACCCAGGAAACCCCTTGCCATCAGTATTTCCCTCTGAATTTTATTTTCTAAATAACCTCTGAATCTTAAATGCCAATATTTTACCCTCATCCTTTCTCATTAGCTTTTATCTCTAGCTCACTATATCTTGCTTGCTGTCTCCTGTGTGTGTCCCCCACTCCCCTCTCTCATCCCTCCCCCTCTGAGTTCATCTGAACATTAAGTCCCTGAAGCACTCAATTTTATCCTAATCTATCAGCTCCCTTCCAAATTCCCTTCTTTCCCCATCCATCACGTCAACCACTCTTACCCTCAACCCAGATCTTGCCCAGTTGTCCTTACATGTACCTGGCAAACTTCCAATTTTGAATCAATCCCATTGTTCACTTTCTCTCCTCCTACAACGAGCCTACTTTGAGCTGCTGAGGACAATCCTAAAACCATGAGGCATGAAGCCACCTCAAATTCCTCTGCTCCACACTCATCAGGACCCCACCTCAGCACATACATACCTTCTTTCAACTGCTTTCCCTTTCCTCAGAAACTGTGGTAGACATTTGTTTGTTGATTTCCCAGCATCCACTCCCCCTACTCCTCCCCCAAGCACCCAAACCTTCCTTTGAGGAAGTTCCCGTCCCCATTCCCAATGATACTATTTGGGTGGGCTTGACCTCATTTCTATTTCTAGGGGTGGGCCTGATGAGCCTAAGATAATCAGCTCTCCAGTTTCTCTGGCCAGAGTGATTGGTTTATCATGGATGAGCACACTACCAAGTTTGGGTCAATGAGACACCAGAAGACAATAGTAGGGGATTCTGGGAAATAAGCATTCTGTCTCTTCTGCAGGAGCCCCAGAGGAGACCTTCCCTCTCTAGGGGTTTGTAATGTGGGTATGGTGTCTCTAGCTGCTGAAACACAAGGACAGGATGAACAACATGAATCTCAGAAGCCAGGTAAAATCCTGAGCCACTGGGTCAAACTATGCCTGCATTCAGGTCTGCCTTTAGACTGTCAAGTTCTACTAGTAAATTTTCTCATTGTTTTTAAAACCATTTATGTTGAGCTTTTTATTATTGCATCTTAACTCAGGCCCGGTTCCAAAATTTTATCTCTACAGTCAAATTCCCCGTTTCCCTCCAACCCCAGCAAATAATCTTGTCTCCTGGTTCAAGGAGGAAACTGAGGCCAATTAGCAGGAATGCCATCAGTTTATTTCCTTGTCACCTACTAGTGTTTCTGAATCTGAACCTACCTTCCTTCCTTCTAGTCTTTCCACCTGCTCAGAAACTCATCTTCTCCTGTATCTTTGCCTCCTTTCTTTCCACTTGTTCCTTCCACTTGCCTTTCATCCAGTTTAGAGTGCTTCCCAAAGTAAAAACAGCCATAATCTTTCTCAACCCCACCTCCTCATGTCCCTGACTCTCTTCTATCCTTCACTGCCAGACTTCTTGGGGGAAAAGTAGCAACTTCAGTTGGGAGCATGTTCAAATATGGATAGGATTTCCTCCTAGTAGGCAGGTTTGCATAGAGAGAAAGAGAGGTGGCTCAACACAGAGGCCTGTGCAGGAGACATAGGTTGAAACCTCACTGAGATTTGTTATAATGGAAACCATTGAATTTGGTGGGACCTCCCAGTGAATACAAAGAATAGGAATAGGACGAGAATTGAGGTGGAGCTCTAGGGGACATGGATATTTTACAGAGAAGTGGAAGAAGACTTCTTTGAAATCATGACAAATGCTCAATGGTAAGAGGAAAATAAGAAAGGAGGTTATTAGAGGTGCCAAGAGAAAGGATGCTCTAAGGAGGAAATTGTCAGTCAACTGTCACCAAGAAGTCAAGTATGGTAGGACAGAATCATGGAATTTGGCAGTATCTAGAGTTTCGAAGTGGCTGGAACAGAAGCCAGCTTTCGGTCAGGTAAGAGAATAAATGAGAGGTCAATAAGAGGAGGAAAGAACAGCTATATATGATTTTTCCCCCTTTCCAACTCTTAGTTAAGATTTCTCCAAGAACAGACCTTGGTTGAGTATTTAGCCACAGTTAGTATATTTGGGAGATGAATGCTGGAAACACAAGTAAAGTAGGGCAAAGGGGAGACAGAGAAGGGAGAAATGACAGTTAAGGCAGCACTAATTGACAAGACTATGCACCAGGCCTCAGAGTGGTTCCCATGGACTTGTATCCACTGACTCCCATGCCCTGTTAGTTAGGGATGCTTCTGGAGGCATCTTCCCCACCAACACTCACACTCTCACACTTGCCAAATAGGTTCCTATGACATCTGAGAAAACCTTCAGACTACAGGTGGGAAGAACTCACTGTGCAGGACCTGAAAACCACAGCTGCTATGAATGCTGCAGGGTTCAGGGAATGTGGGGTATGGCATCAGCCCATTGTCTGCCATACCAACCCCACACATGACCACTTCACCAAGTAAACATAGCTAAGGTAATAAAAGAGGGAGCCTTTCTTTTTTTTAAAGATTTTATTTATTTATTTATTTATTTTATTTATTTTTTTAAAGATTTTATTTATTTATTTGACAGAGAGATCACAAGTAGGCAGAGAGGCAAGCAGAGAGAGGAAGGAAAGCTGGCTCCCTGCTGAGCAGAAAGCCCAATGTGGGGCTCCATCCCAGGACCCTGAGATCATGACCTGAGCTGAAGGCAGAGGCTTTAACCCACTGAGCCACCCAGGCGCCCCTAAGAGGGAGCCTTTTGAAGTAACTCAAGGCAGGCATGACAGAGTAGATAAAAAATACACTATGGCTGCAGGAGATTAATCGTTGCAGAGGCAGGAGAGGTCCGATTGAGTTGTAGGTAAAAATGTTTCCTAACCCCATGTTTTCTTATTGAAATTAGGGGGAGGAGTAGGGAGAGGTGCAGGTGGTATCACAACACTCTACCCTTGGATCCTTTGTTGTAGAAGTTGGGAAGAAGGATGTAGCCAACCTCTTTTTAGGTCATCTTACTACCTTTTTCCTTTTTGACTGAGCTGTATATAGTTTATATTAAGATAGCCCAATGACTTGACCTTTCTTTTCTTGCATGTACCTGTACCATTATTGTTCCTCAACAATTACTGATCATGCACCGTGTGCTAAGAGCTGGGGAAACAATTTGCCCTATAGGTGAGCAATGAACCTTAGACCCAGACAAGAAATGGCTGGCTCCATGACTGTGACTGTGCAGTCTCAAAGCAAGCATGGCTGTAAGATGACCCAGTAGGCAATGACTCCTCCTCCTTCCCTCTCCACTCTCAGCCCTTTCTCTAAAGGTCAAGGATGCAAGTAAAGCAAGGTGTGCTGAGGACAGAATAAAACCAAGATGTCTAGAAGAGATTGGCAGTGCTTAAAGCTGAGCTGAAGTTTGGTGGAGTTGTGAGGGACATGAATAACCTCCAGCTCTACCATGTTATGTCTCCCATCTATTGCGTTGTAGAGACAGAATTGCGAGGGCACATCCATGCCTCCTGGATACATGGTCTGGAGGAGGGGGAAACACCCAATGAATGAAAAGGCAGGTGACCTACAGGTAAACTCTTAGGAAGTGAACTGAAGAATTGGATGCCTGTGATCTTGGGTCTTCCCTAGATGACCTCAGTGTGGTTAGCTTTGATTAATCATTAGCCCCTCACACATTTCTAGGGCCCTTCTTGTGTCTGAAAAAAAAAAAAGCTCTATAGATAAAAACACATGGGGAAGAAGCATGCATATTTATAAAGTTACAAATGCTGGGAAATAGGAAAGGGGAACCACGAGCATTTAGAAGGGCTTAATGATGGACTTGTTTTAGAAACAGAGTGGAAGATGATGCCAGGACAGAGGTCTGTGGTTCAAGCCGGAGACAAACATTTTTCTTATTGTCACACTCTCACACCCATGACTGGGATGGTACCACTCACTGCTCAAGGGCACATTCCTCTCCTCTCCTAAGCTTCCAGCTGAAGCCTTCTTCCTACCTGCCTTTCTTTCTCCAGGGAGCATCCCTACACCTTTGCTCAGGTGTGGCCTTGCAGCTTTTTCCAGGCTCACAATGTCTTCCCTTTCTAGCTTTACAAGCTCTCTGCCTGTCTGCATGAAGAAACTGAAACTGCAGCTCTGAAATTTTCCTTGATCACCCAGCAAAAAGAGACAGGACTGTGGGAAACATGTTTGTAAGAGAGCAAATCGATTTTCACTTCCCTCCACTCACTGTCCTCCAGAACAGCGGAATGACTTCTACCCTCCCTGCAAGCTCTTTCAAGGTCTCTGCATTACTATTATTTTTATGTTCCCTCTGGTTTGTGCATCCCATGTGGGAAATGGCCATTTTTATAACTGCAATGATGAGCAGCCCTGCTTAGGTGCTGACTGCATGTTGCACAGACATCATGAAGGGCCAGGACGAATGCAATGAAGGTTTGAAAGATAGATGGCAGGTAGACCAATGGATGTCAGAGGTAGTTGGATTGGCTGAAAAGCCACCCCAAATGCACTTACTTAAAAAATAGAGAAGGAAGCTAGCAGCCAAGACACACCACAGAGAGGTCAGCAACCAATTCCAATAAAGTAGGTAACAATCCTGAGTGTCCAAATTTCCAGGAATGACTGTAAGCCTAAGCTCTCTGTAGTAACACATCTGACCTTCACACTTTTATATACACATATTGTGTATATAACAGAAGAAGCTGGCAAGTGGTGGGAACAAGATCTGACCCAAGCACCCTGGCTGCAGAGCCCATGCTCATAATCACTGCTTTTCTACCTTGGAAGGGTTGCGAGCTCCCTGTCCTACAAAGCCTTGCCAGGACTAAGAGCCCTTTCAGATTATCTAGAAGAATAAATCGTTCCCTTCTAAAACCAGGTTAGCCCTTACACACTTTTAATCTGTACATGTGCTAGAGAATTCTTCCCCTGGCCAAGTGTGCCTTATCTTCCTTGTGGTGATATAAAGTGTGTATGATTGTTGGGGACACTGTACAGATAGGGCACCATCCTCAAGCTCTGTGTGACAGTACAACCTGATCCAAGCACTACTTTCCTGCAGTAAGAACTTCTGAAACAGAATAAGGGTTAGTTTCCCAGATGCTTCCTGGAGCCACCAACAAGCCCTTGGACCACCGTACGGTTCATGGTCCAACATGCCGATATCCCACCTTGTACCAGAAAGGATTTAAAACAGACCATGCATGGAGTCAATCTGTTCTCCTGGGGTAGTCACACAGGGAAGGAACTGAGGGATTGGCATCCAGACTCTACTCTTCTCCCCACTCATCTTCTGCCAGGGTTTCCCATTGGACAAACCCAGTCAGAAGCCAGAGGGCGAGTTTCACCTCCATGAGCCAGGCTTCTAAGGCACAGAGCAAGGTAGAGAAGATGGAGAGGGGGTCTAGAGGTGCAAAGAGAAGATATTCCCTACCCAAAGCAAAAATTCTGATTTCCTTCTTAGGATCAGTATTGCATAGTATATGGACTGCCCCTGTCATCCAAACCTCAAGATGAGGTTTTGGATCTTAACCAAGGGAGAAAACAGAGCTGTAAAACTGTAGAACTGTAGAACTCTATCCTCTTCCCTGAGGAGGGAACTAGAATTAGAAGGGGAAGTGTGTACTCTTCCCTCTGATGAAACATAATGATTATTATTAAGTTACCCCTGTCCCAATTCTATATTATGTCATGTCCACAATTATTTATCCATAACTCCAAAATCCAAACTACTTCTGGAAACAAAGTTTTTTTCATACTTTGTCAGCAAAATATGACCTATTGACATGAACTATTTATTATTCTATTAAACTATTTATTTATTAGCTGGAACGTCTACTTTCTTGCAGATTAATTGATTATTGAAAACTTTCCTAGATTCTGTGTTATGTAACATATTCATATACTTTTATACACACATATTGTGTATATAACTTCAGTCTATGACTTTTCAAAACTTTGAAACATTTCTAAATTCTAAAATCTTTCTGGCCCCTAGGACTTCAGATAAAAGTTTCTGGACTTGTATGCTCCTTCACTTTAGCTCCATAATATTCTTTAGAAAAAAGAGAGGAAACATTATTTTCTTCATTTATAATTAATAGACCTTCTTTACTTGGACTTTGACTTGGATATGATATAAAGTTCTTTTAACTCAAAATTAGTTTATCGTCCCTCCTCCTTTTGAATGTTATATACAATTGTGAAAGACAATAGACTATAGTACAGAATCCTAGGAGGACAGAGATGAGTGAACTAAGGGATGCTCAGAATTTCCTGAAAAACTGAGGGGTATGGTCAGCATGAAGGCCACTAATGAAGTTAGTGCCTAAGAGCACAGATTCTAGAGCCAGACTTCCAAAGTCCAAATCCCAGCTTCACCACTTACTAGCTATGTGCTCTGGGGCTCCTTACTTAACTTCTTTGTGCTTCATCTTATATTTTAATAATACATTCAAATCCCATTTAATTGATTTTTCACAACCATCATCCTGTGAAGTAGGTAAGACAGACAAGTTTCCCATATAAGGAAACTAGAGAAGTTAAACCACTTGCCCAAGGTCAGGCAGTGAACTTTTGGCAAGTGAGGACTGGCAGTCAGATCTCCCCACTGCAAAACTAGGTCTCTTTCCAATTCCCCACCTGCCTAATTCATAGATCCTTGCCCTTCCCTGACAGCTCCAGGAGGGAAACGTCACTTGGAGTTTCTTGGCCCAGCCAATTCTCAAGCAAGCAAGAAGAATTCCTGGGGTGTTTCCAGAAATATTAGCCTTTTGATATTCTTTGTATTACATCTCCACCCTGATGATTTAACAAAAAACAATTGCATAATCCAGATAGTGAAACCCTGATTTTGCTTGCAGAGGGATCAAGCCTGAATAAGTGGATTTGATTGTCTTAGGGGAATTAGAGGCTAGTTTCTAGTTTAAAGGAAGAACCAAGAGTGAGTTGCTTTTTTTCTAAATGCCTGGACCTTAACACATGAACTTCAACTCCACAGCTGTGAGTAAAATAAAGTCATGTGTAAGATCAACTTTTGCCTCCTTAGGCCTGGTGGGAAGGAAAGGAGAGTCAAAGGGGTAGATGGCCAGAGTGCTCTCTCATCCTGCCCTCTGCTCCCCTACTGTGCTTTCCATAAATGGAAACCAAACAGAAAGCTGAGGGCAAGGAGGCCATGGAACCAATCTTTTAAAGTAGAGTAGGGCAGAAAGAGGTAGGAAAGGATCCCCCAGGTAAGAGTGGGGCAAACAGGGAACAAACAACCAGTTCCTCCAATCCAATTATCAAAGGGCATCCCTTTCCTTGCAGTGGGGACAGGTAATACCTTTAAAGAAAAAGTAAGTCATAGGAAGAATTGAAATACTTATTAATTACCCATCACTGTGTAACAAGTCTACCCCACTAGAAACTAGCTAAAAACAACACATATCTATTATCTCACACAGTTTTGAGAGTCAGGAATCTGGCATTGGCCAGCTGGGTGGCTCTGGCTTGGGTATCACATGAGATTGCAGTCATTTGAAGCTCCCCTTGGAATTGGAAAACCTGCCTTCAGGGTGGTTTCCTCACAAGGCTCTTGGCTGGAGGCCTTAGTTCCTCATGTTTGTCAGTGGGTCACATCAGTTGCTGGTCATGTTGGCCTCTCCAAAGAGCTGCTCAGAACATGTAACTGGCTTGTCCCAGAGTGAGTGAGTCAAGAGAGAAAGCAAGGAGGGAACCACACTGTCTTTGATTAACTACCTTAGAAGCTTCATACCATCACTTTTGCCACATTCTATTTGTTAGAATTCTAAGTTCAGCCCATAGTTAGGGGGTGGGGAACTAGGTCCACCTTTGGAAGTACAGAGTATTTATAGGCCAATTTAAAACAACACACACTCAGAAAGAGGTTAGGAGGAGAAATAGTTTGGGGTGATTTTAGAATAGGGATAAAGGACCAGTCCACAAAAGATCTAGGAAGATCTCAGAAGGCTCTCGATATCCTTTCAGCCCTCTGCTTCCCCACACACCAGAGTCTCAGGGATCCCTGGAAGTTGGGGCCTTGTCAGGACTCATCATTCTGGGAATCCCTCTGCCTTCTTGATCTTCCCAACTCATTGTTGTACCTACCTTATTCCCCCTTATTGCTCTTGGCTACCCATTCTTAAAAAATAGTTAAACTAATTTGAGGTATTCACAGCTTATAATGGACCCACAAATCCCTTATAGGGGTTACCTAATTCTTTTATTTTTTAAGTTTTTTTAAAAAAATTTTATTTATTTTTTAAATTTCTTTTCAGTGTTCCAGAATTTATTGATTATGCACCACACCCAGTGCTCCATACAATACATGCCCTCCATAACACCCACCACCAGGCTCACCAGGATCCTACCCTCTTTCCCTCCAAAACCCTCAGTTATTTCCTCAGAGTCCCCAGTCTCTCATGGTTCATCCCATGGTTCATCTCCCCCTCCACTTTCCCCCAACTCCCTTCTCCTCTCCATCTCCTCTCCTCTCCATCTCCCCAGGTCCACCATGTTATTCCTATGCTCCACAATAAGTGAAACCATATGATAATTGACTCTCTCTGCTGACTTATTTCCCTCAGCATAAATCTCTTCAAGTTCCATCCATGTTTTTCGTTTGTTTGTTTCTTTTCAGCGTAACAGAATTCATTGTTTTTGCACTACACCCAGTGCTCCATGCAATGTGTGCCCTCCATAATACCCACCACCTCGCTCCCCCAGCCTCCCATCCCCCCCTTGAAAACCCTCAGGTTGTTTTTCAGAGTCCATAGTCTCTCATGGTTCATCTCCCCCTCCAATTTCCCTCAACTCCCTTCTCCTCTCCATCTCCCCATGTCCTCCGTGTTATTTGTTATGTTCTGCAAATAAGTGAAACCATATGATAATTGACTCTCTCTGCTTGACTTATTTCACTCAGCATAATCTCTTCCAGTCCCTTCCATGTTGATACAAAAGTTGCATATTCATCCTTTCTGATGGAGGCATAATACTCCATAGTGTATATGGACCACATCTTCCTTATCCATTCGTCCATTGAAGGGCATCTTGATTCTTTCCACAGTTTGGCGACTGTGGCCATTGCTGCTATAAACATTGGGGTACAGAGGGCCCTTCTTTTCATTCCATCTGTATCTTTGGGTTAAATACCCAGTAGTGCAATTGCAGGGTCATAGGGAAGCTCTATTTTTAATTTCTTAAGGAATCTCCACACTGTTCTCCTAAGAGGCTGCACCAACTTGCATTCCCACCAACAGTGTAGTCCCACCCAGACTGAAAGTGAAGGGATGGAGAAGCATCTTTCATGCCAATGGGCTTCAAAAGAAGGCTGGGGTAGTGATTCTCATATCAGATAAATTAGATTTTAATTTTTTTTAAAGATTTTATTTATTTACTTGTCAGAGAGAGAGAGAGAGAGACAGCACAAGTGAGCACAGGCAGACAGAGCGGCAGGAAGAGGCAGAGAGAGAAGCAGGCTTCCTGCCAAGCTAGGAGCCCGATGTGGGACTCGATTCCAGAACACTGGGATCATGACCTGAGCCGAAGGCAGCTTCTCAACCAACTGAGCCACCCAGGTGTCCCAGATAAATTAGATTTTAAACTAAAGACTGTAGTCAGAGATACAGAAGGACACTACATAATTCTTAAAGGGACTATCCACCAAGATGATCTAACAATTGTAAATATCTATGTCCCCAATATGGGAGCAGCCAATTACATAAGAAAAATATTAATCAAGATAAAGAGTCATATTGATATGAATACATTAATAGTAGGAGATCTTAACATGCCTCTCTCAGTAATAGACAGATCATCCAAGCAGAAAATCATTAAAGAAACAGATGAACCTCATAGATATATACAGAACATTCCACCCTAAAACAACAGAATACTCATTCTTCTCAAGTGCACATGGAACCTTTTCCAGAATAGACCACATACTGGGTCACAAATCAGGACTCAACCGATACCAAAAGACTGAGATTATTCCCTGCATATTCTCAGATAACAATGCTTTGAAACTGGAGCTCAATCACAAGGAAAAGTTTGGAAGGAATTCAAACACCTGGAAGATAAAGACCACCTTGCTTAAGAATGCTTGGATCAACCAGGAGATCAAAGAACTTAAACAATTCATGGAAACCAATGAGAATGAAGACACTTTGGTCCAAAACCTATGGGATATAGCAAAGGCAGTCCTAAGGGGGAAATACATAGCCATCCAAGCCTCCCTCAAAAAACTGGAAAAATCCAGAGCACACCAGCTGTCTCTACACCTTAAAGAACTGGAGAATCAACAACAAATCAAACCAACTCCACACATAAGAAGGGAAATAATCACAATTAGAGCAGAGATCAATGAGGTAGAAACTAGAGATACAGTAGAACGTATCAATGAAACTAGAAGCTGGTTTTTTGAAAGAAACAATAAGATCGATAAACCATTGGCCACACTAATCCAAAAAAAAGAAAAAAAAGAGAGAGAGATAGAAAGCTCAAATTAATAAAATTTTGAATGAAAAGGGAGAGATCACAACTAACACCAAGGAAGTAGAAACAATCATCAGAAGTTTATCAACAGTTATATGCCAATAAGTTAAGCAACCTAGATGAGATGGATGCATTCCTGGAAAACTATAAACTCCCAAAATTGAACCAGGGGTTACCTAATTCTAATAAATTCTCCCCTGGATTCTTAATAAACCCAAAGGAATCAATCTCTATAATCTATTTCATGTGGGGAAAAGATAGTTTCAGTGACACCAGTAAGACACTCCTTGCTCCCAAACAATGCTATAACATAGCACTTGCTTACACATTTTATGACTTAATTGTCCCAACAAAAATGAAGACAAGTTTATGACTACTAAGTGACAGGGAACCTAAACCAGTAGAGAGAAAGTGACCAAAGTCAGAGGTTATACATGAAGTGTGGGGTTGGTTCTCAGCATGAGGCTCCTTCATTGAACCTGATCTATTAGGGAGGACCCCTGAAGCCATTATCCCACCACTACCCCCTTAGCAAAATAAGTACCCATTCCAGGAGCCCAGGGAAATAAGGGAGTTGGCATGAATTTCTTTTATTTTCAATAGTCTGGGGAGGAGAATGTAGGCATAGAACAATTACAAAGCACTCTAGGATGCCTCTGGGGCTTCAAAAGATGAGGGAATATATATTAAGGCAGCAGATCTCAAACTTTTTCCAGGAACTACCTGTACTCTTAAAAGTATCAAAGACCCCAAAGAATGTTTGTTTTTGTTTGTTATATCTATATAATATCTATTTGGTATATCAATTAAATTTATATTTGTCATATTAGAAATTAAAACAGGAAAAAATTAAATATTTAACTCATTTAAAAATAACAAGGACAATAAATCATACTATATGTTAGCATACACTTTTAAGAAAATGACCATTTTCAAAAAAAAAAAAAAGGTTACTTTTTTAACATCTCTTTAATGCTGGGCTTACCAAAAGGCAACTGGATTCACCTTTCTGCTTTTGCATTCAATTTGATATGAAATCACAATCAGATGGGTTGTAGAAAATTCCTCCATATGGTCATTAGAACATGAGTGGAAAAGGCAGATAATATCTTAGTAGTATTGTGAAAATAGTTGCCCTCAGTAACCCATGCTTTGAGAACCAGTGAATTAAAGAGGTATTACAGATTCTCCTCCTAATTTTGTTGATGGCAGATTCTAAACAAGACAGTGCTGGAGTCAGTGCTTTATGGCTCTGGGACTATAGCTGACATATGCAGACACATAAGGCCACCATAACTGTTTTCGTTATACAATGGAAGTGACAAGGATGAATAAAAGGAAAAGTCCTGGGAATGGAAAAGTCTCAATGATACATTAGAGCACACAAGTGTTCCTTGGCAAGATTGTTACTGTTCTGCCCAAATACACTTCTCTGTGGGAGAGCTAAACTTCTTTTCCTTTAAAATTAGATGTGGCCACATGACTTGTCTGAAGCAGTGTGATGTGTGGCATTTCCAGAAAGAAGCTCTAAGAGTAGTTTGTTCTTTATCACACTCTTTCCCTCGTGGCAATCACCTGTATTCTATGTGAATATTAGCTGCCCGGTCAGCATGGAGACAAGGATGAGGGCAACACTGATAAGACACAATCTCCAGCTAACCCTTGCTGGACATGTAGCACAAATGAGAAACATTTGTGGTCTTCAGCCATTGAGATGTTGGAATTGTTTGTTTAACTGCACAATCTAGCTCATCTTGACTGATATAGACACTTCACTTGAAAGGTCAGTCAAAGATGTGGAACACACCATTTAATGGTCATTTATTGTGAATTTTCTATGCATTAAACAACGTTCCAGGTATTATGATTACAGATGATGCCAAGGACCTGGGGTAATGACTTGAGCCAAAGGTAGAAGCTTAACTGACTGAACCACCCAGGCTTCCCAATGGCACTGGTTTTGAAGATAAAGAAAGGGCCCATGAGCCAAGGAATGCAGCCTTGATGTCAGAAAAGACAAAGAAAACAGATTCTCCCTTAGAGCTTTCAGAGGGAGTGAGTCTGGCATCTAGAACTGTAAGAGAATATATTTTGCTTTAAGCCACCAAGCATATGGCAACTGGTTAAGAAGTTATAAGAAATTCATAAAGCTGGGACAGAGTTGATTAGGAACCAACACCTACCTCATTGTGGTTTTGATTTGTATTTCCCTGATGCCAAGTGATGTTGAGCATATTTTCATGTGTCTGTTGGCCATTTATATGTCTTCTTTGGAGAAATGTCTGTTCATGTCTTCTGCCCATTTCTTGACTGGGTTATTTGTTTTTGGGGGTGTTGAGTTTAATATGTTCTTTATAGATTTTGAATACTAGCTCCTTAACTGATAAGACATTTGCAAATATCTTCTCTCATTCTGTATGGCTAAAATTAACAAGTCAGGAAACAACAAATGTTGGCAAGGATGTGGAAAAAGGAGAACCCTCTTACACTACTGGTGGGAATGCAAGCTGACACAGCCACTCTGGAAAACAGTATGGTGATTAATCAAAAAGTTAAAAAGAGGGCACCTGGGTGACTCAGTGGGTTAAGCCTCTGCCTTCAGCTGAGGTCATGATCTCAGGGTCCTGGGATCAAGCCCAGCATCCAGCTCTCTGCTCAGTGGGGAGCCTGCTTTCCCCTCTCTCTGCCTGCCTGCTTCTCTGCCTACTTGTGATCTCTCACTCTGCCAAATAAATAAATAAAATCTTAACAACAACAACAACAACAAAAGGGTAAAAAGACAGCTACCAGGATTTGCACTACCAGGTATTTACCCAAAAGATCCAAATATAGTGATCAAAAGGGGCACCTGCAACCCCGATATTTATAGTAGCAATGTCCACAATAACCAAACTATGGAAAGAGCCCAGATGTGTATCAACAGATGAATGCATAAAGAAGATGTGATATATATAACATCATATATATATGTATATATACATGTATATATATGGGATAGAATATTACTCAGCCATCAAAAACAATGAAATCTTAACATTCGCAATGATGTGGTTGGAACTGGAGGGTATTATGCTAAGTGAAATAAGTCAATCGGAAAAAGACAATTATCATGTGATTTCACTCATATGTGGAATTTAAGATACAAAACAGAGGAGCATAGGGGGAGGGAGGAAAAAATAAAATAAGATAAAATCAGAGAAGGAGACAAAGCCATAAATGTCTCTTAACTATAGGAAACAAATGGAGGGCTGCTGGAGGGAAGGAGGATGAGGTTGTCCCAGATTTAAACCCATTTTGCCACCTATCAACTCTATGCCTTCAAGAAAATTAACCTAAGACTCCATTTCCTTAGTTGCAAAATTCATTCTATTAATTGCAAGATTATTATAAGTATTGGACATTGCCTGGCATGGTTCTTGATGTGTAAGAAGTGTTCCAAATATGGTATCCACTTATTCTATGACTCCTTCCCATATACTCCTTTTTTTTTTAAGCAGAGAGGGTAAGTGTTAATGTCCTTTGGGGGCACAATTGGAAATGTATCTGTAAGAGGGAGCTGACCAGCCTTCAATCAGGGCCTAGACTACCTACAAGGGAGTGAGGAAAGTCATAAATGTGCAGGGCCAGATCTTGTTTTTATATAAAATATTGATATTCTGTTCATCATGGACTTTTTTTTTCATTGATTCCGACTTCTAAAAATACTGCGTTAAGTATTATTTATCTTGATAACCTACTTTTTTGGCACCCCTTTCCATTTTGTGCCCAAGGTTTCGTTCACCCAGCTCTAGTCCTGCTCTTCCCACAGCACTTTGTGCTGGTCACACCACCATCTTGGTCCTGGACCAGCGCAGGTGAAGAAGTATATATATATATATA